>NW_026599622.1:342790-685580 GCF_023634155.1 Falco peregrinus | reverse complement strand
TCTCCTGCAGGATCCGGTGAATTTGGTCCCAGCTTTCCCTGTGTTCCTGGAGAGAGAGCCCTTCCCTCCGCTTCGCTGGTTTACAGCCCCACTCCTCTGACCCTTGCAGTTACTGCCTGTTACTGCTGCTCTTGTGAGGGTAAGCAGAGTGGTTTCCTTCCTGAGGCTCTTGCTCTCTCTGTCCTGTCGAGTACCCTGTGCAGTGTTCCCGTTCTTCTTGTTGTTGTTATGCTGCTAGGTGGGTCTGCTCATTTCATGAAATAAATGCTCCTTCCCCCAGGAATTCAGTACTAAAATCAAGAGAGTCACAGAAGGAGTGAGGGTGGAAAGGGGCCTCTAGAGATGATCTAGTCCGACCTCACCCCTGCTCAAAGCAGGGTCAGCCGTAGCAGGTTTCTCACTGTTCTGTCCAGCCAGGTGTTGTACATCTCCAAGGATGGACCCTCCACAACCTTTTCTGAGCAACTTGTTCCAGTGGCTGTCCATGCTTACAATTTTTTAAAAAATAATAATTATAAAAATCCTTGTGTTAAAATTTCCTCTATCTGGATTTGTGCCTATTCCTCTTGTTCTTTTGCTTGGCACCGCTGAGAAGAGTCTGGCTCCATCTTCTGTACTCCCCCCACCAGGTACTTAGACGCATAGATAAGGTCCCCCTGAGCTTTCCTGTTCTCCAGCAAAGAAACAGTTGCAGCTCTCAGCCTCTGCATATAGCTCACAAGGTCCAAGCCCTGCAGCATCTTCATGGCCGTCGTAGCCCTGGAAGCTGTATGATACGTGTTTGGAAATTCACTTCTGTGTGTCACAAATTTGATGGGAAAAATGTAGGAGTAGCAAGTACCATCAAACGTAAACAACAGCATATAGCGCTTGGACTGTGACTCTTAAATTAGGAGATGTGATTCCTTCTTGTGAAGGCTTCTGAAGGCAGAATCATAAGTGAGAATAACTTAATTGGTAACAATACCCACTTTCTAGGGGAGAAGAGGCGTAAGTGCTCCTTTGCAGTGATCCAGGCTGATTCCAGCTACATAATAAACCCCACAGCACTCGCTGCGTAGAAGCTGTAGCTGCGGTTGTTTTTCTTAGTACACAGTTTGCAAGAAAAAATTGTGTGTGCTTTTATATTTTTATAAATGTGTGTCGTGGTATTTGCAATAACAATAAAGAAGTTTTGGCGTCATCTGTAGGAGCTCTTTCAATTTCCCATCTTAAGGTGGAGAAAAGAAGAATATTGGCACACGCTTTTTTCTGTACAAATGGTGTATGTCAATCCTGCAGCAGCTGCTGGTGCAGCTCTTCTCTCTGTGAAGTTGCAGAAGCCAGCCTCAACTGGCTGATTTGTCCCTGTGGGTGGCATTTGTACATATCTCGGCATGTAGCTGACATCCTGTTTGTGTGTTTGATGATAAACTTCAGCCGTACCTTCACTGCTATAACTGCGCTAGGCTTTCTTGCTTTCTTCCTGTGTATTTTGTTAAATGCCCAGTAATAATCCAGCTGGCGAGTTACAAATTGTTTTGTTAACGTTGCTGAGCAATGAGGCAGCTGCAGCCCGACTGACCAAAAGTTTCTCTTCAAGAAAAATCAAACCCCAAACCAAGGTGTGTCTACTTGGAATTATATTTTTAGGTTTTCTCTCGTTATGTGTGGATTTTAAGAATGTTTTAGAAGTTTAATATTAGAAAAATGTAACTGTTAAAATATTAACTATATTTTCTGTATAATTCTAGGTACGGCAGGAACTAGATGAAAGAATCGCTAAAGAACTTAAACAAGGTAATGTGTCACTGTTAGGGGCATTTTTAAGGAAAAAGAGGAGTGTTCCTAACTCCTGAATGTAATGGCTTGAAAGCTGTCAAGTTCCTGTGCTAAGCACAGGGAGGTTTTTCTGCTAGCTTTCCAGTTTAGACTTGAATGTGAAAATTTCCTGCTTACCAAAAGATTGTGTAGAATGTTATGCAGTTGCCTGAAAAAGACAAGTGCAGAGAAAACTAACCCGCTTCCTCTACACGGGTGCACTTGGCTTAAGCTGAAGTCACGTTTTTCTAGAGTGAATCCTTGAGCACAAACATCAAACGTAAAAGAAGCCCTGAGAGAAGACGTTTATAGACTTCAGCCATCACTGCTTCTTCCATGTGCGTCGGTTGCATTCCGCACTACATCATACCGCGCCCATTCTCTGCTGTTGGGTCTGGATTTTTGCTGTTTCTTGTCCATTGCTTGTATTTGTAGCTTATATGTTGCAGTCTTTTTTGAATAAGCAAGAAAAATATAATCAGTGATGAAAGATACCCTTTCTTTGGGAAAAGATCATTTAGTAGCACTTAGGCAAACATCAGATGAGTTGAATGCTTTTAACACATAGCATGAAACATGCTCTATAATATGAGGCCAGGTGTCGAAAGAGGAATTCCACCTGTTTCAGGGTAGTCGTTCCTCCAGAGTCACTGCTTTGCTTTGCAGTGACTGGTGCTATTTCAAAGCAGGTAGCCCCTGCGAGAATTTCCTTCTGTTCCTGCATGCTTTTGGTAATACAGAGAGTGTTCAGCTGTAGCTTCACAGCTCGTTCCATGTGTCCGAATGGACACAAAGCCGTTGCATTTCATCCGTGTGCATTTTGAACCTGACTGTGCATCTGCTAGGTGTCATAGAGTGCGTTTGGTTTCAGGACCTTGTCGGAAAAATGTGGCTGGAGAAGAACAGGAAAGGTGGGCTTGCTTTCCTTGAGTATGTGTTTTTGTGGAGGAAAGAGGGTTTTGCCAGGGTGAGTTACAAAGACGCCCCTCAAAGAAAGTGCCAGGCTAGGAGACTTGTCCTGGCCTGACTGCATTGCAAAGGTGTTTGCGTTTTCACCGGCGGATTCTTTTTAAGTTTGTCACAGAGAAGGCAGAAGCTGGTTTTTAGGAGCAGAGTTCCAATAAATCACTGCTTTGAACATTCAAGGAAAACAGATACTGGAGGTTCGTGAGGTCTGCAGGGGGGCTCAGTTTAGCACTGGTGTAAGCAGGAGTCATTTGTGGATTCCCTGAAGATGTTCAGTGTGTGGCCTATAGAATTTCTGTCACTGGCTTTAGAAATACTGTTGGCTGGTAGGCAAATGTGGAAAAAGATTGTTTCTTCCTTTGTGCCTAGCCCTTTGATTGTTATGTCCCCTTGGAAGTTTTTAAATCTCTTTCTGGACTGTAGTCTCTCCAGTTATCCATGATGTTTTCATAGTGACTGATTTGGCCCTGTCTAGGGTAAAAGCAACACCGGAATGTTGTTTCTCTTCTCCCTAGCCACTGCTGAACTTGAAGCTGGATCTGCTGGAGCTTCTCCCATGGTATCTTCTGACGGATCTTCAGAAAGTATCCACGTTGACAGGATCCCCTTTGCAGGGCAGTACAGGAGCACCGCGATGTTTTAACCAAAAATTACCTGATTTGAACAAAATGCTGGGAAAAAAGCTCTGGAAATCATTTTGTTTACATAGTGCGTCTATAGTTTCTCATCCCACAGTTCAGATGGGGAAAATGTGTTTATTGCAGTCCGAATGTGAATTCTAAGTCTATTAAATGGATGTCAAGCACATTGCACTTGCCTGTTGGTTTATTGATGCATAGGTGTTTTATTTTGCACTCGCCACAAGAAGCACACCTATTTTTGTCGGACTAGCAGAATGACTCACCTTGATTCTTGAGCGTGACAGAATTGTCAAAATGTTTCTTGTTAACGTAGAAGCATTATTTTTTCTCCACTGATGTTCTGTGTTTTAACAAAAGCATTCCCTTTGTTCTGCTTAATCCTTTCACCCTATGTGTTTTTAATGTTTCCAGTGTTACTTTAATGCTTAGGACATCATTTGATGTGATTTGAGCCTGCTGCTTCAGTCCAGATGCCGTGACTGCTTCTGCCGATAAAGTGAAATCTTTACCAGTGGTCATGCTGGAGGACGGGGCACTTCACGTTGCTGTCACCTTATGCGCCTTAGGTTTAACATTACTGTGAGTGTGTAGCAGTGCAGAGAGAGCTATGTGGTGGGTTTGGTATGTTTGTTTTGGATCACAGGACCACGGAACGGGTGAGGTTGGAAGGGACCTCTGGAGGTCATCCGTTCTAGCTCCCCTGCTCAGGGAAGGCCGCCCAGAGCTGGTTGCCCAGGACCATGCTGGCTTTTGAGTATCTCCCAGGATGGAGCCTCCATGGGCAGCCTGTGCCAGTGCCCAGTCACCCTGATCGGAAAGAGGCATTTCCTGACGTTCAGCCCCAGCCCTCTGTGTTTCCGTTTGTGCCCGTGGCCCCTCACGGTATTCATCTTGGGGTTTGTGTTAAAGGCCGCTGCAGCTGTAGACGTTCCCAGTTACTACATCGGCAGCTGCGCTGTACCTGAAACACTTCATGTGCGGGAAAAATGAATGTTAAAGTATTAACTTCCAGTCTCCTCAGTACTTTCCAAACCTTGTATGATAGGGCAGCCAATCTTTTTGTTGCTGCTAGCAGCTGACGATACGGTGGCGGTAGCCCAGATGGTAGCCAGTGTTCTGGGACATTTGTGTCAATAAAAGAAGCAGGTTTACTTATTTCAGGGAGTTACCTGTTACTGAAGATCTGCGTTGTCATTTCCTGTGCACAGAAGTCAGTAGTGATCAGAAGATGACAGAACAAAGTCCCAGTTCTGGGAAAGGAAGAATGGTTGTCCCGAGATCAATTAAGACTGGAAAAATCTGGGGGTTTTACCCACTAATTCAAGGACCTGAGTTAACAGGCAGTGAGGAAAGCAATGAATGTTGCTGTGACGCTGTTCCTCTTTATATGAATACATATTTGTGGAGTTAATATACTGTATTTAATTCCAGGTATTCTGTTTCAGCTTGAAATTTAATAAACTTTGTCATCTAATATATGTCTTTGTTTTATCGTTCCCCTTCTTGACATCGCTTTCTACCCCTTTCCCTAACCGTACAGCTCTCCAGAGCGCTCTGCTCCTTTCAGCTCTGTTCGCCGCTGCACCTTCAGCCTGTCCTGGAGGCCAGGCAAAAGGCCAGCATGTGTGTATGTCCTTTTCCACAATTGTGTTAAGGCCACAGGCTGGTGTTGGGGTACTTGTGATCAGTTCCCAGACTTTCCCTGTATTTTAGAGCAGTCCTCCTTGTGGTTTGGGCAGAAGGTAGCAGGTGAGCTTCTGGTGGCCGTGGAACGCTGGGAAATCGCACAGGTTTTGATCCCCTGCAAAGGAAAAAGGTGTAAAGAAACTTCTCCAGCCTGCACCAGAGTGGTCAAAGAGAAGTTCAGCTTTTGCTGCTTTCTAGTGTCTCTCCACAGAGGAAGCAGGGACAGAACATCTTGACATTCACGTTGTGTTGTCAGTCACTGTGATAAACTCAGACGTGGCCTGTGCTCAAGTTTCTTCACCGCTCTCTGCTGCCAGCTCTTAGTGAGAGGGGAGAGCTCTTGGCTGGTGGAGCAGCAGAACAGAAATTCGGTGTTGGCATCTGCCATAACCGGCATTGATGGCAGTTATGGTGAGGCGTGAGGGCGGTACAGAGAAGGCCAGGCAATTCCTGCGCTCGAAAGTCCATCCCCGGTGTCACTGTGGGGACACTCCTGATGAAGCAGGAGAGGGCATGGCACTTAGGGGAGGCTCTGAGGCCTGGAAGACAGGGAATGTCTGTCCCATCTTCAAGAAGGGCAAGCCCGAGGAGCTGGGAACTGCAGCCTCACCGTGCTGCCTGGGAAGGTGGCGGAGCACGTACTCTGGAAGCCGTTTCCAAAGATTGGGGACAAGAAGTTGGTAGGGAGGAGTCAGCATGGGTTTGCACAGGGTGAAATCATGCCGCACTAACCTGGTACCTTTCTAGCGATGTGTGAGTAATTGAGTGGACAGAGGAAGAGCAGTGCATGCTGCTTACCTTGGCTTTAGCAAGGCTTTCTCTGGCTTGTGCCCCAACAGTCAAGTTCAGGTTCAGGAACTTCCTGATCTCTTTCCGAAGAAGAAAGCAAGCGTGTTTCTTGATTTCTTTGCTCAGGTACATTAGAAACCCTTTGGGGTCAGTAGCTCCAAGCAGGTTGCAGATCTTTGCAGTCAGTTGTATGGAATAAACAACTCTGTTTCAGAAAACCTTATTATGCCAGTTGCTTTTTCCTCATGAGCAAATGTGTCAGGAGTTTCCCAGGTTTTGCTGTCTTCAAAATACCACGTTGAATTGTGGCTACAAAACATGAGTTTTTCAGTTTCTCATTGGCAGAGCAGTGGTTGAGTAGTGCTGCTGCAGCACTAGTATGTCTACCCAGCAAGGCCTGACTCCTGAAACATCCAGGCGTTTGCTTATGATTCATTGCTGATCGCTGCCACTCCGTTCCACTGATGCTCTGCAGAGGGAACAGTTTAGAAAAGCCTTGAAAACAATTCATTAATGCAATAAACATAAAGGACAAATCAGAGACAGGGCAGCTGTCTTCTCCTTTTTGATGTTCCAGCACAGGCACTAGAAATGGGTAAGCCCTTGCTGAATGAGGGATGGGTGAGCTGCAGCTGCTTGTATTGTCTGTGACAGCCATGAAACACTACATTCTTGAAATACAAACGTGAAAATCTGGTAACTCATTTCTTTTTTTCTCTATAAACCGACACCTTCCTGCTGAAGTTCATCATTTTCATATTGACCATCTTTGTGATAATAGAACCATGAACTTGACCTGTCTTTGCCGTGTTTGATCACACAGTCTTATGATTGGATGAGAAGAAAAATCACGGTTACCTCAGTCATAACCAGTGGGGATTAATGAAAGGGGAAAAGATCAGGTTATTGTATTTTCTTGAAGAGAAACCTTGGGTCGTTCTCTGCTTTCTGTTGCAATACAAAGATTCCACGAAAAAAAAAATCTCGGGAGGGGTGGAGAGAGGAAAACTTTGAGCTCATGCAGCTGGTAGGACAGCTTGACCTACATACCACTGAATACTCCATTGGAAAACTCAGGAGAACCGTCTATTGCTAGAATTCTCAGTTATAGTAGCTGTAATACTTTTGTGACTCTGAAAATGATAAAATAATTCTTGAACATAAACCAGATTTTAGCTGAGAGAAGGAAAGATTTACACAGTTAATTTACTACTTCCGTTTATGATACCTGCTTGTGTATCTTTTAGCTGCGTAAGGGTACCAGAATGGGTTTGACTTTTACATAGCAGCCGGGGGGGAGGCAGCGGTGTGTTTTGCCAGAACATATTTTTCATTGGTAAAGCTGCTCTGCTCAATGAGAGACTATCACCAGAGCTGTCCGTTGTGTTGGGTTTTTTAAAGTGATTTATTAATCAAAGATGTATTGTCTGGCAATTTTTTATAGTTATGTGTTGGCTGCAGCAAGTGCTTTTGGACAAAAAAGGAACAAGAATATTTTTTCATTCTCCATTTTATTTTCAAGACTAGAATTCTTCAAAGCTAATTTTGGTATTTTTAGTTTCAAATCAACATTTTCAGAGCAAATTAAGTTGTGTAAAATTAAGCAAACGGGAAAGCAAAACTGTTTGCAGTAGTTTGCTGCTTTTCTTGGTGTGGTTTTGGCTTTGGGCAGCCTCAAAACTGTTTGGGTTTGCTTTGTATTGTTCTCCACCTCTTACTTTCCCCCAGACATACTCATTGAGCTTGGACAATCAGTGACTCCTACTGCTCAAAGGCTGTTGTCTTACGCAAGCAGCTTCTTTCTTACAGACTTCCATGAAACTCAATTTTATCTTTTTTTCTTTGTCAGTACTCCAGATTAAAAGGTTAACAGGAACTGTAGAGTTACATATAGCTTTACAAGCAAGAACTTAAATAGTTAGGCATACTGACTGCAAGGGGGAAGTCAGGATAAAGAAAAATGTAAACCAAATAATACTGTGGCTAAGAGATGAAAAACATATTACTGTTACTGCATTTGCGAAAATGGTAGCAATTTTTATGGTAAGTAATATTTTTTTCTCAAAGTGACTACAGTTGAATGTGATTTACAGAAATGAGCTGTGGTGTTTTGTTGGGTTTTTTCCCCTTTTCCCTGTTAGTGGGCAGGAAAGAATCAAAGTGCAGGGAGTTTTTTATTGCTGCATTTGAGTATGGTCTTTTCGAACAACCTGCCTGCCAAGTTTGTTAGGAATCTTACTTAGATGGCACTGTTTGTTACACTTGTTAGAATATTGCCAAATAGTAGCTTGAAATGTGTAGGTGAAGTTGCACTGATAGCTGAGCTGATTTAACAGCTCAACAGTGCCAAACAAAAATCTTCCTCTTTTCTGCCGGTGTGCCTTCCACCTCCCCTTGTATAAGTTTCATTCAGAATGCTCTGAGATGCTGCAGCTCACTAGACTGTTGGACCAAAGAAAAGTTCTTTGCCAGATTGTGGAGCTGGATCAGCTTAGCGGAAGGGCTAAAGAGCACCAAAAATGGCTTAATGCGGAACTAAAAGTTGGTGCATGGGGACGAAGGAGGAGTTTAGGTTTTGAAGAGGATCTGATTCTTCATCCTTTAGTGGACCTGAGCTATTAAGTTGGCTCCAAGGTATGCAATGCTACCGTTTGAGAAGCTGAATTGTACAACATGTTTTTCAGGAAAAAATGTTGTGCCCAGAAGTTGTGGTAAATTCTTCTGAGTCCCTGTCATGTGTCCGCCTGCCCCCCCGTCAAAACTAAATGCATGATCTGAGTCGATCTGTCCTCTTTAAGACTATACATATTTTCTTCTGATCTGTTTCTGTTATTTTTTAGAAAGTCTTGTCTTTTGTTGTTGTTGTTGTTTGAATTGCTGATGCAGTAGCTACCAGAAGGCGGAAGATGACCTCACCAAAAGCCAAGAAAGGCACAGCATCCAGAAGGGGAGTCCAGAAGTAAATTATAGATGGAACAACAAATTAAGTTGCTCTTTGCCTTACCTCTGGGTTGTCTTTTTTTTTCAGTTACTGTAGCACTGGAATCTGTTTCTTTCCTTTTAAAGTGATGAATCCTGAAATGTTGTTTGTACCTGTTTTGAAGAATACATGTTTTATTAAAATAGATGTTTATTAAATAGCTGTTTTATTAAAATATTTGCATGATTTATGAATACTTCAATACGAATGCAAAGTTTTGCCAACTTTGAAGTGAGGATGTGTTTTCTTTATATACACAAATTCATGTCTTAAAGGCAAACTAAAGTGCTTTTTTCTGCTTTATAATGTAGAAATAAAGCTTTATTTACTTTTGTTGTGGGTACTTTATAAAGAACAGTGGTGTTGCATCTGATTTCTTCTAATTTTGAGTGAGTCCTATTGAGGGCCACTTAGATGTACACCAAGAGGAAGTCTGAAATGGTAGAGACACCTTTTAAATATTTTTCAAGCGTTTGAATTAAAAAAAGAGAATGTAAGACAAAAGTCACGTCCTTGCATTCCAGTTTGTTACAAAATATGTGTAAACAATTATTTGGAGAACAGGTAGTGAATGTTAGTTACTTTTTTCATAGTATTTGTGTTTGTGTCACTTTTCTAATTACTCAGATTTTCTCTGGAAAGGAGGAGACCAGCATTTCAGACATAGGGCCCAGGGCAAAGAAAAGCACAAACCAAAACCCAAGGTCCATTCTCAACTGCCCCCTCAGGTTTTCTTTTTATGTTAGTGAAAAGCTGTAATTATTAATAATTTTGTAAAGTGTCTAGTTCCAGTGGAAGCTTGACTCACATGTGCTTCTCATAACAAAATAATGGTTTACCTTTTTTTCATAGTTGAGAAGCATGTAACCTTCCAAAAACTTTCTTAAAAGTACTTCCTTGCCTGGCTTTGAGTCGTTTTCAGAGTTGGAAGTAAAAAAATGCAGTGTTTAATTTTGGTGTGAAATACCACTACTTTACATTTAGATACTGCAAAAAAAAAAAAAAAAAAAAAAGTTAGGGCATGAACATTATCCTTATCAGGGAGAGTGCTTTATGAAGTTCAGCAAACCAAAACGAATGCATGTGAGCCAGTGGGTGGTGTATTTGTGTGGATGTCCAGTGCTCTGCTAGCTTGATTTTATGTCTGAATCGTTACTGAAATAAATATGTTGTAGCATAAAATGTTGAATGAATGCTGAGGTTATGTTTTGAAAACAAGGGAATCCATTTTTTCTAAATAAAACTGGAATAACATATTTAAAAGTTCGTTTCTACTCTGACCGCTATACAGACTCAATCAGCAAAGTGTGGCTGGTGACTTTAAGCATAGCATTCTTTTCATTTCAGATGCAAAAACAGGACTGCTAAAGCCTCTCGCATATTTAAAACTCCTCAAACCAAACTATCATTTTAATGACTTCATTTAATCATTTTGTTCAAAAAGTATGTTACACTATTCCGAAGAACTGTTGTCAGGAAAGCATATGGTATTCTCTTGCTGTCTTGCATACTCAAAGTTAATGTCATCCTTTTGTACTTTAGTTGTTTGACATTTTAATTGTTTTAGAAACTTACTTACCGGTAAACTTTCTCTTTATTTTGAAGGTTACAAGCAGTGTGTTTTCTTTTGAGACTGCCAAAGCCAAATGCAGGAAACACAGATATTTCCATATATTTGAAATGTATGTTCTGAGGTGCAGATTTCGTAAGCCATCCCTGCCTCTTCCCACCCCAAAAAAGTCCTGGAAAAAGTTTGTACTGGCAAGTGTTCTGCGAAGAAAAAGGGTGCTTTCCATCCGAGGTGAATGCTGTTTCAGGGCTTGCCGTTGCTCACAAGAGACTGCAAAACTACAGTCTTGGCAAGCAAGAATGTCTTTGGCTCACTGTGAACTGCAATGATGTTTTAAAGCGTGGGATGGTCAGGATAAGCGAAGCGGAAGGCTGTGATAATCCCTGTAGTGCTACTGTACATACCGCGTGCTGTATGTGCTTGCACACGTGTGTGTTGTTTTGCAGAACAGGGATAGGGAAACAGTAGGATTTTGTTGCCATCCCTGTTTGAAAGTGAAGCCCCCAACACAAAAGAAGCAAGCTGCCTTTAGACTGCATCTGCTGCTCCTGATGGCTCCAGGTGTGTGTAAATATTAGAGAACAGCAGGGTCCTGCATTCCCAGAGCCACGTGAGCAGTGCCGTGAAGACAAGTGTCCTTACTGGTATTGCAGTCATACTCCCAAGCTCTCCTGCTGTTTCCAATCTGCGCACAGCCGTGAAAAAAACGGACTGACATTTCCAGCACAGCAGGGAGACTCTTGAGTAGGGAATGTAAAAGACTCCGCTACCTATGTTTCAGAGTGGCCACTATACATGATAAATCTTCACAGGAGAGCTAGTCGGCACTTCAGCTGATGGTGTAATGAGGCTATTGATAATGAAGCACGGAATGCTTCTTTTAGCGCTTGAACGCTTTGCAGACAGATTGTTTCTATTTTTTTTTCCTTAATCGAAAATATCTGGCGAAAGAGTCAAATTCAGGATGGGTATAAGATATTTTTTAGATGGTGCTGCTTTGCTAATTTTTACAGGAATATTTCCCAATAAGTTAATCTAAAATGATAATGTAATTCCCTATGTCTGTTACAGCTAGCATTAAGAAGGGGGTCAGTTGCTTTCCTGAGTAGTTTGACAGACTTTGCTCACTGTTTTATCCTGGTGAGCTGCCAGATTTGGGATGCCATAATAACAGTAATGCAATTAGGTTTTCTGCACATTGTCTGGTCGACTTCTTAGTTAAGAGTTTCTTTCCCTTTGGGAATAAGACTAGACAGACTGTCATTTGCTATTACTAATTCTGCTTAGCATTATCACTGGAGCTTTTTTGTAATTAGCTATCTTAGTTGGCTCTTAAATTTTAATAGCCAATTGAAGCTACATTTTAGCCAAGTTCCCTATCTAAATTGCATTCAGTCCATTAACAAAGTTGGTTCAAAGGCTCTTAAAACAAAAGCCAATAGATGTGGTTAGCACTCCCATGTTTGCAGCAGTAGCAGTACCAGCCTCCAATGAACATTCTCAAGAAATGGCACTTCCTTCTAGCAAAGGAAGTGAACAAAGAATGACCAAAGTTTGTTTTGGGAACAAAGGCTGATTATGCAGAATACTTGTAGAAAAAAAATAAAATTGAAGTGCGTCATTTCTGGAAGAAGGTGGGGGAGATGCAGAAGGGGGAAATTAATGGTTCTGCTCAGACTTGACAGGTTCTGGAAAAGCCAAATAAATGAAGTTATGTTTTTCTCCATTTCAGCTGATCAAAATTATTAGCAAAACCATCTGAAGCACCTTCTGGTGGAATTGTCGTCTTGCTGAGTTTAGTTTGTAAAACAACCTGCCAGACATTAAAAAAACTGTAAGCGTGCCAGCACATAGGCTCAGAGCACCGCTTCTCTAGTTGATAGACCCTATAATTTTCTTTTATACTGAAGACCATGGCTGGATACCTTAGCCTCCCAAATAATTTAATGTAACATCAGTCTGATTTTTTTATCCCTAATAACACTTGTTTAAATTAGATTTTTCTCCTCTTTTCTTTCTTTAAGGTGTAGACAGGAGATTAACAGCCTTTGGATCATCCCGTGGCAAATAATGGCTTTCTCAGACTTTTCTGCTTTTAAAAAAATAAATAAATCTTTACTGTTGTGAAGACATCAAATATTAATACTGCTACAGTTTTAATACAGAGTCTACTAGTTGCTGATGAGTTTTTTCAAGGATGGTTTGGTTTGCAATGCCCTGTATGTGTGACGATAGGTAAGTATCAGTAGCTTCATTGCAGGAGGTGTGAGGCAAACCCCAGATTATGTCTGAATAATCAGTGTGTGTGTGTGTATATATATGTGTGTATATATATATATATATATATATGCTTTTACCAGCATATATAGTGGGACATCTAAATTAGAGTTTCCAGAGTGCACCACTTCCATTGTTCAATAAGATGTAGAGCTGGAGCTCTTTGAACGTGAGTTGGATCCTGTTGCTTGTAGCTGACCTGCAGTATCAAACCGACTGGAGATGCTCTGTGGCAGTAAGTGCCGGTTCCTTCATCTCTCTTGCTGTTCTGGGGTGCTGGGCTCTCTGTGGTGATGCAGTACTCAAAGGGAGAAGGAATCTCATCTGTCTGAAGGTTGATTTTCATGATGTCCTTTCTCACAGGTAGGGAGAAAGCAGATGTGGTGGGATCAACTTCTCTGGAAATTCCTAGAGTCCTAGTTGATCTCATGGATAGCTTTATGCAACCGCATGCTAACTCACATGCATTTCAGTTTTCTTCCCCCATATTTTCAAGACTGAGCAGCTGAAGATTTAGAAAGGTGATTCTATGAATTCTTGCTTCATTTTAGGCCTTCTTTATCTCTGTAGATGATACCTCTATAGCAACAGTTTTGGGGGTTTGTGTGTCTTGTTGTCTGGGTTGGTTTTTTTTTTCCTTTTCTCCTGAAGTGATACATAAAAAAGGGAATATACTATTTCTGTGAACTGTTTTGCCTGGATGCAGAGTAAGCCGGACAGCTTAGAAAAATGCAGCAGCTCTAATTGGATGCTACAGACTAGTTTTTCTCTGCACTGATGTGCCATGTTTTTAAACGTGAAGTCAACCCGCTGTATTGCACTTGTACTTCTTTCTGGTTGTCTGTGTTTCATCTTATCTCAATCAAAACCTGTCTTCTTTCAGACTAGAGCATATCCTGCTCATATAGGCTTTCATGCCAGATTTTAATGCCCTTGCATCTAGGTCTACTGCATACAAATAACTGAAGCATTTTCAAATGGACCTCAAGTTCCACAACCGCCTAAGCTGCTGACAAGTGAATCCTGACAGCTTTTTCTCCATCATTGTGAATGCTGCAACAAGCCAAAATTGAGGCTTTGCATTTTCTCAGGGATATCCCAAACAGTAAAAGGGTTGTGGAGGAACTGTTATTTGATGGGAGAAAGATTGCCTCCCGTATTTCTGCCCCTTGTGTTGGCAGGTCAGCTTTCCAACCCTGCAGACCTTAGCTGCTGTGATGGGTTTTCATAAGTATACTCGAAAGAAAAGTGACAAGAGCACAGTGAGACAGCTGTGAAGTGTAGTAGAAGTGAAAAGAAAATAGACGTTTATGAACTTTCCGGAACTAATTCCTTTTGCCGAACCACTCCAGACAGGAAGAAGCTGGCACAGTGGTAATCTGCATCTGCAGCTCCTGAGAGAAGGAAAATGCTTCTTTGGCAAATGGAGCAAGAAACCTAGAAAATTAAGGATTAATATGTTCATTTATAGAGAAGCAGTGAGAACACAGTAACATGAAATACAACCAAGGAGGATGCATTTAGAAGACAAAAGAGCCCTGGAAGGGAAGGTACTTAGCTTTGTTAGAATGCAAAGTATAACACACAGTCCTTGGAACTGGTGAGTTGCACAGCTGAATGTTAAAAGAAATTAGTTCATACCACAAGAAATACACGATCTGTGCCTTGAAAACCTGAAGGTACTTTTCTTTTCTGCCAGGAGAGGAGTGGAACACTGGATCTACTTGAAAGTAAGTAACCCTCCAGCTAATTTTGTCTATCTGCTGCTAAACTTCAACAAAAATAGTCTTATTAATAAACTGAATTCCTTTCTGAAAACAGATATATCTATAAAAATGCCTTTATTCCTGCATTCTCACTAATCTGTCGTTATGGAAATGTTTCCTTTGGAATGGTGAAGGTGGATCTGCACTAGCACATGTGCAGTCCCTGACTCACTTCTAATAATGCTTGGTGATAGCCATAGAGAAAGGTATAGAGTAAACGGCACCACATTCAGAAGACAATATGGTGCTGAAAATATCTGGACATGGTCTAACAGCTAGTTCCTTTTGTCACCGATGGAGCTGATGATCAGTAATTTGTAGGATTTGGGGCTTTTTTAATCAGTGTTGTCAAACCTGGGATGAGGTGGAATTTAAAACTCTCTCTTATCCAGACCAAATGTTATTTGATACACCACTTGAGAGACTGACAACATTTTTTGCCTCTGTTATCTTCATACATTAGCTGGTTCCATGTGTGGCAGTGAGTTACCTCACTGATTGCTTATTTCCTTTCCTCAAGTCCAAGCCCTCCTAAAAACAGCTTTGAAACTTGTCATCCATTTCTGGTGTAAGTGCAACACAAGGTTTTCTCGAAATCTGACCAGAATACTTTTTTCTCTGTGTGGAAACTATTCTGTTTTGGGGATGAATTCCATTGTTTCTGTGGAAAGCTTGAGTTTTCTGAGGTGGTAGCGCCCAAGATATCATTTGAAGCCAGTAAGAGCTGCAGTTCTCCGGTATCACTGAAAATCAGGTTTATGTTCCTCTAAAAATACACCCCTTGCCTGCAAGAAAGATGATGATATTTTTGGCTGTTTAGCACACTGCTGATGTATCTTTAAGAGCAGTGATAGAAGCAAAATTGCAAGAGAGGCCCTAAAACAGAATGAGCAATTTGTTAATGAAATTGCATGCTGCAAGACTGTAACTCTTAAGCTAACCCACAGAACTTGTGCTTGAACTTGACATTCCAAAATTAAAGGTACTGTGAGCAAGGCAATGAGGAACCACAGGCATGAGAAACACATGTATTGAAATGTGTCATGGTTTTGCTGTGTTCTTCACAGTTTTTGCCTGTCGGCTTTGTTTTAAGCTCTTTCAAGAGGTGGTTGTCTTCTTACCCATGTGCATAGTACCTCGGGTACTAGAATGTGAGATGTTGAGTGCTGATGGTGAAGGGAATTTTCTTTTATCAGGTATTTTGCTTACTTCATGTCAATATACTTCTTCCTTCTGCCTTCCAAGAGAATTTTTTGGTTATTCCAACCAGTAGTTTAGCTTTATTAGACTAATTATTTAGCCTCATTAAGCTAATTATTAGCTTTATTGAAATTGACATTGCCCTGAAGAGCACTGAAAATGAGAGGAGCCACAGCAGACCTGAGGCACTGGCAGGCACTGAAACAGGCCAGGGCACACCAGAGCGTTGTGCTTAGAGCTGAGGAAATGGAATTGCTTTCCTGGACAGGCTCTCTGATTCTTGCCTAGGGTTGAAGTTCCAAGGTGTGGGCCTTTCCCACAGCAATGGTTGCCTTCTTGCTTCCTCTTCACCACAAAACAAGACAGAGCCATCCACCTTGGCTCTTCCCTTCATCTCTGTCAGTTCTATTCAATCTGATTTCTTCCCCCTTTAAGTGCAGACAATGTTAACTGCTAGTTGATGCACTTGTGATCATACAACTGATGTCTAATCAGAGCCGTGCTTGCAGTGTTCAGAGCCCTGGGACCAGAAGTAAGAGTCCTGCACAGGTACTGGGGAAAAAAGGTGGAGGAATTAAACTTCGATATGTCTTTGATCATTCAGACTCTGAAGAAACTCGGAACAAATCATTGCTGCATCTTTCTGTTTTCAGAACAAGGTTTTTGAGAGCAGTCAAATTCAACGATTACTGTTCTGGAAATTTAAACAGATCACTAAAATACATTAATATTTTTGCTTCCTCCTCATCAAAGTATTTGATTACCATTTGATGGTTGGAGGACTTCACAGTCAGAAACCTTTTGCCTCTCACTGTTGTATCGTTTGCAAAGAAAAAGTAGAGTTCAAGACCTGCCCCAGCATTCATGCCTACTTTCTAGCTCCTTTTGAGAGGTCGAGGGGTGTTAAGAGTAGCACATAGCCTACAGAGGGCATACACAGAAGTGATACCAAAAGGAATGTGAACTGTTTCTGAAATGTCTAAGAGCACCTCTGATGCGGAGCACAGTTCTGAGAATTAGGGCATGCTCTTCCTCTACAGTTCTTTGCTGTGGAAGAAATGGACAAGTCAGTGGATTAATTATGTAAAACTTGTATTTAGTTTTGCTTCCCATTAATGTGATGAGGATAGCATGCATGGGAATTTATTTTTACATTCAGGGTGTCTTACAGTTAGCCTATTTTACCAAAGTTAAGATTCAGTCCATTCTCCGTCTGACTTTTCTGTTCTTATCAGCAATCCTGACACTTTACTGATGAGATATAAATATGAAATGGAAGACTCTACAAGCTCAAATGCAGCAAAAGAGCTTTTTATAGGGCTATTTTCCCCCTTAAGCTGCTCTGTTCTGCCTACCCTAAAAAACAAGCAAGCACCAGAAGAGAAGAATTAACAGCAAACAAAATGATATAAAGGGAGACATTTTTCACCTGTCCTTTTTAGAGGGGTAATTGAAAGAGACAGAAGTCAACTAAATTTAGTACACTAAACCAATGTACAGTGCTGTGAGTTCCTCAACCTAGTGGATCAAATACAGTTCTTTAAATCCTTCCCATTGCAAATGCAAGGAGAGAGAATAAAAAGAGGCTTTGTTTTCAGAGTTGTTATTCAGTTAACTGTAAAATAATTTCCAAAGATAAAAAGATGTCCTTAATGCTTTACACAGTGTGGATTCAGGTTGGAATCTTTTTGTTCTGCAAAAAGTTTCCATCACCAGAATCTCTTTTCTTCCTTGTTCAGGCATTTGAAACCCACATTCAGACCTGTCAAGTCTTACACTTGGAGAATGAGACTCATTCAGTTGATTCCTGTCTCACATGTTTCTATAGATAGCCTGGATACCAGTCAGAGAGCAGATTTGCTTTACAACAAAGTTAATCTAATGGGTTCATGGGGTCAGTAGCACAGTCCTGCTTCCTTCTGCTGCTCCCTAGTTACGTGTTCCTGCCCCCTTTACCGTGCCAGTGTTGCTCATTCGAGCCTGTGGTGAGCTGGCTAAACCTGCTGAGTGTACATCCCTTTTTTTAAACAGGGGTCAGGGTGGTGGTGGTGTTTGTTTTCAGAAGGAAATTTTAAAGGCCCTTTTTATCTAAGAAATAAGTATTTTTCCCTGGCCCGTAATACTTTAATGTCATCTGTTACTGGACTGGACGTGAACCATTCTGGTACTGGCCAAAAGTAGTTGTTGGGCAGCTCTGAATACATGTTCTGTCCTAAGAGCCCTACACTCTCTGAGAAATTCCCTTCTGCCTTCAGACAGTAGAGAATTAGCCAAATACCCGATCAAGCTGCATCATTGCCCCTCATCACTGGTATTTGCCTATTGAGAAATACACATCATAAGTTGCATGTGAAAGTCAATTATGGAAAGCAAACTTAGGCAGGCCAAAAGAAGAAATGAAATCCCCTCAATTACCTCCATTTTCTGGCATTGCTTGTAGTACTGGAGCCTCAAGCATCACTAGGTGTTGTCACTCTCAGCATGGCACTCGCACCACACTTTGCTGCTCTTCTGCTAAGCAGGTCACAGGGTTAACTCCAGAATGTCCATTTCAAGCTATTAACTTTGTAATCAGAAGTGTTGGGGAATATGATGAACTGGTTTAGAAAAATTTCCAGGGCTGTCAAGATGCACTTGGCTTGCCCCATGACTCCAAGAGACATGCAGTGGAAGCTGAATGATTGGGAGGGACAAATTGGAACCAGTTTGCTTCCTGGCTACCCTGTATGGGTTCTTGTATTACAATAAATGTACGCTTATACAGTGGGTGGATTTGATTTTTCATGAAATGGATTACCAGTAAGTCTATGAGGTGGTCATGACATTATCTTTTACAGTAACATTGAAAGGAAACAAAATACACATCCCTTCACAGAAAAGCAGTGGTCCCCAGGAAAGTCTTTTTGTGTTGGAAGGATAATGAGATCCTTCAGAATTTTAGGCCTTCACCTCAAATGTGCATGCCTGAAGCTTTGTGTGTTATAGTTATGAAGGGAAGGCATTCTTCCCACAAGTGTACTACCTGTTGGAGAGAAAGAGAAATTACAAAGAATGTGGAGTGTAAAATCAGTCTTGATGTTTTAAATAGTATTGACCGGGGACTCTAAAGATTTCCATGGACTGCTTGATAGAGTAGAAGGAGACAATAGAGAATTTTCTGCATGCTGGCTTTGCAGAAACATGTTCTATATTTGAGTGTTTTATTGAGTGCAGCAACAGAGTATACAAAACATTTGGGATCAATACTGATTTCGTACACCTTTCTTCCAACGTTCCTAAGCTATTTTTCAAACATTGAGCCTTATGGCCTTAGGAGGAGGAACTCATATCTAGCTCCCAGGTACCCTCTTCCTTTTAAAGGCAGGGAAACGGGACCAGCAACACTGTTCATATTGCGCAGCACTACATGCTAAGTCAAGTGGTAAACTGCGTATGAAATCCCCACCCAGCACGTGCCACTTCATCTCCTGGTCCTTCATACAAGTCCTGAAAAGCATTTGTTCCTTGTTCACTGACCAGCTAAATTATTTAGGAGCAAAGTTAGTGCCCTGTGGAGGCCTTGTGGAGTAAACCAGCCTCAGTCTGTTCAGTCAAAGCTAAGGAGCTATCTGTAGTGGAAGTTATACAGGTTCTTCTCTAAACTCCTTTATCTGCCACGAATGAAGAGCAGAGTGGGTATGTCCTGCATTATTTCTCTTGGTCAGTTGCTCTTAAATACCAGGGGTTGCATTGAACTCATCATGTGGCCTCCCCTGGGCTGGGAATTACATTAATCACCTTAAGATAGTAAATGCATGTGCTGCATCAACCAAGCATTCACGTGGCTGACAATTTCCCTTTACAAAAGCCCTTTAACAGTTAAAATATAATTACCTGGGCAGACATGAGATGATTGACTGACTAGGTTGTATCATCACCTTAACTGTAATTCTAGGACTCCGCTAGCGTTATGAAGGGCAGAAATCAGCACATTTCTGCCTCTTTATCTGAGGGAACTTCCTAATGCTTACAGCAGGGTGCTGGGAGTCAGCATGGTGCTGGTTTCAGTGTCTGCCTCTGTTGCTGAGACTGGATTTGGTTTGGAGCTTTTCTCAACTCTCTTTAAGAAACAGGGAAAACTCAATAGTCTGTTTCCAATAACTTTGCACTTTATAGTGCAAAAGCAAATTCTGATTCTTTAATTATTTGCAACAATAAGTGCAATCTCTCTCATTACATTCTTGAAACCTTCCTCTTTGTATGAGTATGGACATTGAGCTGGTGTATATTTTCTTGGCATTTTGAGGATCGAGTCTTTTCAAAATGATAGCTGTTATTTTATAGGAAGCTGCTAGTACATCATTAATAAAAGATCAGGTATGTTTACCTTTCGAAATATTTGTTTAAAATTTGTCAGTTTTCTAGTAATTCTATGATTGCAATAGGTTCATAAGTTTGTGGGAAGAATTCTAAATATATATTTATAGAGGATGTTTTCTCAAAAAGGGAAATAACAATGCTCAGCATAAGGTTAAAAAGCAATAAAGGTCTTCCGTTGTTTTTACAAGTCTGATTTAAATGAAAGGTGTTTTGTAATGCTAGTAAAAATAGCTTGAGATGTACGCAGTCTGAGCCTCCTTCTCCACAAGGAGCATTTACAAAAATGTAGCTGTGGGCCTTTGCCTGCATAAAGAAATTTCTGTCATTGCTGGACTACTCGCTGACCTTGTAGTCTTCTGTGCCACATTGCAGAAAAGCAGTGTGCTTATTTAATAAATCTTCACGTGTATTCAGGACTTAAAGCCAGGTCCCGCCAATAAACCACAGGCCTCGACTGACTCCAGTGGGGACCAGTGGTGTAGTGGAAAGACCTTTCAGTAAGCTGAGAAGAGCCCAGAGCGGGGGTCAGGGCCGAGTGGTTGTACTGACGGGAGTCTACATAAAGCTGTAGAGATGTGCCACGAGTCGGGTCTGCAGAGAACTCCACTTGCAGCCAGTTTGTGGCAACGAAGAAGAGGAATTTTGCTAGCAAGTAGTAAGAAAGGAGCTACAAACTGTTTTCAAAAGAAAAGCAAGCTTTAAGCAAGAGGTCTTAGTCTTCCGCCAGAAGGAAGAGGGCTCGGTACCCGGGTTGGCCCGAGGCCTCAGGCCGGGCTGCGCCCCCCTGGCACGGCGCAGTAAGGGGGCACACAGCTGCAGTCAGGAGCTTCTTGCAGGCCTGGACCTGTCGTGGTTTGAAGGTGTGTTTTTGAAAGAATATTTGCGCTCGCAATTAACCTTCTCAGCTTCTTGCTTCTCTGTTGCGTTACCTCTGAAAGGGTTAACAGGGGAAGGAGCTACACAGCTGAGAGACTTCAGAGGGAAGGGGGCCCCAGGGCTGGGAAGGGCTGTGCCCCCCAGGAGGGCCTGGGCAGAGGTGGGGCTCTGCCAGCTGGGTCACTCATCTGGGAGTATGGTTCAGAGGCCCCAGGCCAGAACGAATAACCGACTGCTCGTCCCGTACCCCCTCCTTTTGCCTTTTCAGTGGCGCTAGGGACCTGTTGAAGCCCTGGAGACTGAGGGGTGTCAGCGCAGAAGCCCGTGGGCTGAGCGACGCCATAGGCGGGCAGCATCAGAGGCCTTTCAGCCTTACCCCGCACACATCCATGGAAGAGCTCCTTCTCTGAGGCCCTCTGCACCCTCCCTGTGCCATGGGTCCCGCCACCCTGCCATCGGCCCTGGACACCGTGTGGGAGAGCCAGGCTCATGGGGGGACTGCTGCGCCCACAGCCCCTGCCAGCTGCTCACTGGTCCCTTGGCAAGCACTGCTGTTCTGGAGCTAGTTTGGGGGGTTTGGGGTTTTTTTTTCTTTTGTCTTCGAATGCCTTCAAAAGATAATTACAAGGAGTTAAGGCCATTCGCTCAAGTTACTTTTAATCCTCACAGTGGTTATAATGAAGTGAGTACTGCACATCCATTTTACTAAAACAGGGTACGAGGACACACTTGACTTTCTCTCTGCAGGCGAAAAAGGACAGATCGTTAAGAAAACAGATCTGCTTTGGAAGAGCTGCAGACTGAGTCTTTTAGATCAGCTGAGATCTTCGGTAAAGGGCTTTTGGATGCTTCCTTTCCCCCCGTTTGGTGCTGATCCCAGCGTCATTGCAGGTTTTATCTCAAAGCAGACGGGCTTACTTCCACAAGAACACCAGTAAAAGCGTGCTAGTGAATAGGAGAGATGTCCATAAGAGAAAAGGAGGTAGAAACATCCCTTACCATGAACAAACACTTTTCTGAAGATTTCCACTTTGCAATACTGGCAGGTGCCATTCCCTCATGGTTCAGGTGAGTGTTGGGGATTTGGGCGTTTAGGTGCTGGCTGGCTTGCCTCAAGCTGAGTGCCCAAGGTACTGGTAGAGGACAGATGTTTTCACATTCAGATCCTCCTTTCCCAGTTCTTGACTGCTCAGAAGTGGCAGCACACACGCAGATGCACACTCACTCACTATTTCCTGAAAAATCGGCTTCTCAGAGCTGCTCTTGAAGGAAGCGTTGTCGTGCAGTCTCTTACAGAGGAACCAACGACAGGGATTTAAATCAAGCCCTTCCTGTGTGTCGGAAGAGTACGTAACTCCCTATCCAGAGTGCATTTTGAAGCTGAGATTACATTGCAGCTTTCAAGCTAGATATGTTTTATATAAAATAATTATGCGGTCTTGTGTTTAAGATACTCACTCAAGTTTCAGCCTTTGGTCTAGGAAATGCTTATTTCCCAAAGTGGAACAATGTCCCTAGGAGAGATTCATACCTCAAATAGCCTTATTGCTTCAGGGCTGGGGTGCTGTCCTGGGAGACTGAAAACAGGGCTGTTCCGTTCCAAGTGATCTACCCAAGCACTGCAATTTGTGAATAGAAGTCAGAGGTGACAATGGGGCAGGTTGGCATCAGCACTTTTGTAACAATTTAGACTTTCATTTTCTCTGCTCTTTTTTTTTTTTTTTTTTTTTTAAGGGGGTGGGGGGAAGTTACCATAATGATTCATTTCAGTCCAAACAAAATGCAGTGATTTTATCTTTGCTACAGAAAACACAAAAATATATTTGGTTCGGATGCATTTGATTTTTGTCTATTTATTCTTTTGTTTTGGTTCACCTGGTAAATAATATTCTCAAATATGATTAGAGGAGTTATGCAGAGATTCATTGAGCAGAAACTGGTTCATAATTTCATAAATCTTTGCTCAATTGACTTGAAATTGTCTGTCAAAGCTTTGATTGACATGACAACATTATGATGCATTTTTGTCCATGGTGACTCATCCAACATCCTTTGCTAGGATGGAAGAGAATTACATTGCTTTTTCATATCTACTGAGGGGTACAAACACCAGGAAGGGATGGGGATAAATTACTAATATGCATGAATCTTTTGCTTTTGTGTCATCCTGCCATCCATCATGTCTTTCCCCAAGTTTCTTAATGTCAGGACTCACTAGAATGAAAGTCTTAAGTTAAAGGTAACTGGGGATTGAAGCTCTTGCATCACCTTAACACAAAAGCACCATCGATAAGGTTTTGCTTCACTGTTCTGCAATTCAAGGGGACTTTGAAGTCCACATATGTAAATGACCTAAGTAAACTCTGAATGACCACTAAAAATAAACCTGTTTGCTATTTATTATTTTATAGCACTACTGAATATGTTTGTTACTTCAGAGATGTGAAACGAGAAGACCTCATCCTTAGTTGTCTCTGCAGAGCATTTGCAGACAAAGAAGTCAGCATGCACTGGTACGATCCTTATTATAATCATACTACTACTCCACTACATTTTCAGAGTAATGAAAATATATTCTCCTTTTGGAATGACGGGATTCAATCCTTTGCCCTGTGTTAAACAGATAGTAGCTCAGACTAAGTGGTTTTAGTAATCCTTCATCCTTTGAAAAATGTTAACCAAATCTACTACTCCGAGTTACAAAAAATGCCATGGCTGTATTAAGGTGTTTCACAAAAGAACTTTTGAACTCTGGATTATCATGAAAAGCTCATTCAGAAAAGAGCAAAATAGTTAATTTTGCAGTGAGAGTGAAACACGTTCTTTGAATTTCCCAAAGAAGGTTTTCCTGTGGTAAACTCAGCCAGGTGAGATCTCAGGAGGAATAGTAACCAGAAAGTGATTCCGGTGATGTTTAGACTTGCAGTTTGCTGGTTTGAAATGTGCCACATAAACTGACTGACAAAAATGTTTATTTTCAATTAGGTGTCACTGATGGAGCATCTGTACTTCTTTGAGAGGGTGCAGTGCACTCCAGTCCTGCATTGTTATGTTCTGCCACCGTTAATTCAGAAGTCAGTGCTGATTTCTGCTTCACGTTCTCCTATGGCAGCCTATTTAAGGCTTTAATTTGCCATGACACAAGACAGGTATCAGTCTATTTCCTTTCCTTTCTCACTGTATCCCAACTTGAACTGAGCTTTTGGTGGGCTCACCCCGTGCTTCCCTTATTATCACATTTAAGGCATCCAGGTGGGGAGACAGAATGGAATAAGACACCAGCCCTCCATCTGTTAAAAAACAAGAAAAAAAAGAGAAATGAAATACAAGGGTTTATTGTTCTTTAGGTAAGAACAGATACTGTCTGCATGTCAAGGCCAAACTATATGCTACTAAATCTATCCTTTGAAGTCTTCCATTGGGCTGACCAAGGATAGATGGTAAACTGTTACCATTCGATATGGGATTAGGTCAAGTCGAAGTTCAAGTTTGAAGGTAACAGCGAGAGTCTCAGTTCAGCTGTCAAATGTATTAGTTTATATAATGAATAGCACATAGTCAGCATCTTTGCTACTGTTCTGCTAGTGGGGAGATTCATTTAGCCACAGATCTCCACACTCTTTAGAAGTCTAAAATGGCAATACGTATCTGTTCTAACTTAGTATCTGAATATCAATGCAATCTTTATTCTTTTGGAGAAGAAAAGAATTTAGGTCTAGGATGTACTGGCCTAAAATATAAGACAATTATTTTTTGATGCATTTTCATCAATTGCCTCTGTGTTTCTGTTTTCTTTGCCTATTTGCCAAACGCCTATCACGTGAATTTATCAGGACATTTAAGCTTTTGAAGATACTTCAAGGACAAAATGCTTAAAAGTTTTTATGATGGCTGGATGAAAAGTGGGATGATGCAAAAAACAAGGGTTCCTTTTGTCACTTTTCACTAAGCTTGTAGAATGTAAGTTATACAGAGATATTATAAAATGGCGCATATGCATAGCGTCTTAACCATAATGGAAAATGTGTGTCAAGGTAACACAGTTGATTTGGTAACACATCTGTAGCAAGAATGATGTTGCTGTCTGCTGGGAGAGGGAGGGAAGAGAGTAAGACATTCTGCCCCTCTACCCCTTGCCCTTAACATATTCTTATCATGTCTGAGACATATATATATATATATATATATATATATATTTAACCTAGGAATAAGGAGATTGAGGTCAAATCTCTATTCTGTGTGCTACTTTTTAAATCCCCAGGGAATCTGTCCTTTTTTGAGTAAAACGGTGAGTCTAGCCTATAGCAGGTCAGGGAAAGGCTGCTGAGTACTTCCTTCCCTTCAGTTTCTCCTGCCCTTTTCGACTGTGGCACTGAAGGCCGCTGCTGCTTGGCAGCCCCCATCTCTAATACAACAGCCCAACATTCTTGTTGAAGCTGAGTAAGCTTGGTTTTGGCTAGCTAACGACTATGAAGTTGTTCTCCTGAAGTAAGTAGTGGAGTCATAGTATACTACCATGTGTGGGTGAGTGTCCCATAATCCAGGGGAAAAGTGTGTCTGAGCTGCAGCAACAGCAAACTAGTTGTCCGATATAACAGTTGAAGGGCAAATCTCGCGTTTCCCCTGTTCCAGCCCTGCAGTCCTGCTACTTCCTTTGCTATTTGGTGAGTACAAGGACCGTTGAGCTGACTGGACTGACCAAATAGTGAGTCTCCCCTTGAAAAAGACCGTTACTATAGTCAGAGGGCAAACACCCTAAAAATCATTCTTCTTGTTTAAGTTTTATAAGAAATATATATACATATATATAAATATAAAGAAATATTTAAAGAACTGTATAGATCTGTGCTAGAAAACCTAGGACATCTACTTACAGGTAGTACAGTAGAACTCTTTCTTAGTGATTCAAAACAATCCATCCAAAACACAAGCCGAGGAAAAACTTCTGCTGTTTTTGACTCAGTTACTGTACTCAGTTACAGCAGCACATTGCTGGAGACAGAAGAGAAGAATTAATGTCTCCTGGAAGAACACAGTGTCCAAAAGAAACGCAAACCCAGCAGCA
Source organism: Falco peregrinus (assembly GCF_023634155.1). Lineage (NCBI taxonomy): Eukaryota > Metazoa > Chordata > Aves > Falconiformes > Falconidae > Falco > Falco peregrinus. The sequence continues at coordinate 659,605 of NW_026599622.1, read as the reverse complement.
CTAAATTTGCACCCCAATCTAGAATGTTAACTGTGTCCTCAGCAGCATCAAAACAGGTTTGCAAATGCATGAAATTTATGACTATTGCATGTATTGTTGTGATGACATAACAAAAATAAAAGGCATACCCAGTGACTAACGTTCACTCTGATTGAATACTTATTTCCATTGAATTTTAAACTCACTGGGGTAAAAACTTGGGAAAACAACTTCTTTCTGGAAAGGATCCCTTTAGCAAGTGTTGTGACCACTCCTTCAATGGTTTTCAGTTCATTGGTCCCCCTAAAGAGTTCTCCAGTTAAGCTCATTCTATTATGCACGTGTGAAATAGGGTTTTTTTCTAGCCTGAAGTTTTCTTTTAACCTAAATGTAGATAGCTTAAATTGATATCACCTAGGCTCTTTTACCTTTATGCTACTCTCCAATAGCCATGATGTTTTGTTTGCCTGTCAGATGGGCGAAGTGTGTGGTTGTAGAATGGTAGTGCTTTTTTGTCTGTGGGGCACGAAAACAAGGGCGTATTGGAACCCTGCAGTTACAGGTCTGAACGTTAAAGCTTGATCTGTTCATTTAATGGCAGCATTTAATCCTGGCACAGAAAGGCAATTCTGAAGTCCCTGCGTAGGTGATAGTTCAGTTGAGTAGCTTAGCAGCAGGCTACTTCTAGATCTAACAAAAAAGAGTCAACAGAATAGTGATTTGAGTTTGAAAAAAAAAAGGGGTGGACACACACCAGAATACAGCAATATTATCCAGAAATCCTGTGTCTTTGCATCTCACGTACATTCTCATTGTTTCTTCACTCCTTTCCTGTTTGCACAGGTGAAATGGACCAGCACTTCATCTGGCAAGTTGTTTTTCTTCCCTTCCTCCTGAAGGGGAGGCAACTCCCTGAAACTCCTGGAGAGCAGACAGAGATAAGGAGCATTAGATGCAGGAGCTGGAGCAGTATCAGAAGACTGAGGCCTATGAAGTCTTTAGCAGAGGAGCACAAGACAGACAAAAAGGCAAATCACACAGACAAGGTATTGAATGGGACAAAAAGATGTGCCTGGAACACCACAAGATTCCCAGCTGGTTGTGCAGACTGACGCTCATTTACAGCCTTTGATGTAAAGGCTTGTTAAAACGTGGATGCTCATCTCAGGGAGCTCAGCTGTGGACATGCAACAGAACAGTTTTCTTCCTGCAGACCCAGGTTTCATAAACGTGACATATACACTAGAAACAGCAATTGTCATCAGCAGTGACCAAACCATTGATAATTGTTCTCCATTGTTCTGGTATTGCTTGTTAAAGAAAATGTGTTTTGAATTCAGAAATTTAAAGTGCTGAAGCAGCTAAGTGGCAGAACCAGGCCTCGTCCCCAGTATAGCCCTAATCCAATCCAAGGCTGGTTTAACACCCAGTCCAGTTAATCAGTGGGAGAACAGAGAAACAACAGATGATCAATTTGTGCACACAGGTGCTTGCAGAAACGCAGGTGTTTCTAGAGAAATCAGTAGATGTGACTAGGAATTGCTTGTTCAAAGACTTAAGTGTGCTTGAAGGAGTGTGTGAGTTAAAGCAGGCAGAGATCAGGATCCGAGGAGGAGCCTGGAACCGAGGCAGAGACTGGAACCGAATAGATCAGTCAGCTGGGACAGGGTCAGGTGGTGGATTTGCAGAACTGACAAGACCAAAGGAAACTTCTAAAAACTTCGGACATTGACTAATGATTTGATAAGTGTATATAAGCCGTGCTGTATCCCTTTGCTCTCTGCCACTCGCTGGGGTGGTGGCCCAGCTCTGAGTGGCGATTAAAGCAAACCAATTATAACAAAGTTGTGACTATACCAAACCAATGCTGCCAGCAACTAGGTGAGATCACCTGATGAGACTTGGACATGGGTAATTCCAGACACAGAGCTGAAAGTGCTCTTGCGTTTAAATTTAAAAAATCGCATACTGGTGAGGAAGGTAATGAATTCGGTAAGAATGGAAAGTACACCCGGCATTGAAAGGGAGGTTGAAAACCTTGCTGAGGTTTTAGAGAACTGGGAAAAGATACCCCTGGCACAGGCTTTGCTGAAATGAAAATTCATTCTTTTGTGCCAGGAGGAATGGCCATTCCTGACTCGTACTAGAGGAGGACCCATGGATGTGTGGCCTCCTAGAGGAACTTTTAAGCCTCATAAACCAACAAATTTGAGAATAATTTTAGAAGACTTTGGCAGCCAGGATATTGATTATTGGTATATACGGTATAATTGGGCACAGCAAAAATGTAAATCACCTAGAAGAAGGGTCCTAGCTAATGCAACTGCAAATTATTTTTTTTATTTGTTAGTTGTTTAACTTAATTCTCACCCTCACGTACCCTTCCCCTGAGTTGTTTGCCTCAGTATCATGTTTGGAGAGATTCTGTGGATTAGTTAATAAATGTTAACTAGTTATTTTGCCCCTTCCAAATCTTTCATCTTTGTGCATTACATGCCCAAAATGTGGGTGAAAGGACAGGATAGAGGCTTTTCTATTCTAATGTACTTTATAGGCTTTCTTTCCAACTAATCGCCACCAACAGAGAGAGGAACAAACTCCAAAGCAGGGAACATCTTGAGATTTGCCTGTGGCACACTGTGAGCTCACAGGAATAACTTAATCGCCACTCATCCTCTTGGCTTCATACTACAACTACAGCAATCTCTGGACAACACTGTTTTCTTATGGTGCATACGCACAGCTGTTCCAGTGCTTCTCTCTCCCCAGATCAGCGTGTCCCTGACATCAAGTTAGTTTCAGTTTCCCTTCTGGAATTTGACTACTACTTTTAATTAAACAAGGACCTCACGATGAAGACAAACTACAAGAAGGAGTGTCAAATGCATCTATCAAAAAAAAAAACCCCAAGCCACTTTCTTGTAGAACTTTAGTTCCTTCATGTTTTAGTCACCAGGAATCAGTGTGGGATGGCACACGACGTATAGTCTAAAGCAGTAAGCATAATGCCTTGAAAGACACCATGTGCTCCCAGAGGAGTACAATGTCACTTTCCTGACTCACAAGGGAGAAAATGAATTGTGGCCGCTGAACATCCAGCCTTCAGAAAAAGACGGAATGCAGCACCAGCCTGCAGACAGGGCTGGCTGACCGGAGGGACGCGTGCTGCACTCCGTACACGAGGCCAGCCAGCTCTCCCCAGCCAGCTGCGTGCAGCTGTGCAACACAGGAGAAAAAACACAGAAGCACTCCAGAGATGAAAACAGCAAATGGATGAAAATTTGTGATCCTATGCCAAAAAATCTGAGTAGGTAAGGCATACTTCAAGGACAAACCTCCATGCTTTTGCTTCGTTGACAACTCACTGTTCCTTCATCTCCCCTCCTCGGGCTTCTGCTCAGCGTTTCCAGCAGGATCAGAGGGCTCATTCTGCAGCTGCCGAACCTGGGACAGCTCCTCCGCCCAACGTGGGTTATTCACTGACTGTCAAGTTCCACCACCGAACGAGCTCGTCTGACAAAGCCCGAACAGCAAAACCCTTGAACCGTCGATGCCCTGCCTGGCAGCCACCCTGACAGCGGCAGCTGCATTTTACCCGAAAGAAGCCTCCTGCAGCATGTGCGCTCCCGTGAGGGGCCCGTTCTCTCTAATCCCCCCCGGAGCAGTTTCCCCCCGTGCCCGGCCGACCCCCCCCTGCCGCGGGGGCTCCGCAGGCGCCGCTCCCTGCCCGCACCGGGGCTACCGGCACCCGCGCCAAGGCAGCGCCCGGCGCACCGGGCCCGGCTGAGCCGTCACGGCAGGGCCGGGGGCGGGGGGCGCTGCGGGCCCGGCTGCGGGGGAGGGGCTGGGGCGGGGGGCGGCTGCGCGGGGCGAGCGGGGCCGCGGCAGGCTCGGGGGGGCTCTGGGGAGGCGCCAGCCGCCGCCCCCCCGGCTCTCGGGACCCCCGGGCCGCCCCCCCGGGGGCGCGGCGGAAGGAGCCCCCCCTCGGCCCGCTCGCCCCCCGCGCCGCGCCGGCAGCCCGGGCCCCGCCGCTCCGGCCCGCAGCGCCGCCAGCCCCCGGCACGGCCCGGGCAGCGCGGCCGCAGCCGAGTGCCGGCAGCCGGCACCGCCCGGCGCTCCCGGCACAGCGCGGCCGCCCCCCGGCAGCGCAGCCCCGCGCCCCCCAGCGCGGCTCCGGCCCCCCCGGCCCAGCTCCCCGGCCCGGCCCGGGCCCCGCCGCCCCCCCGGCGCTCTCCCCCGCGCCCGCCGCTCGCCGCCCCGGCCCCCGCTCACCTGCCCCGGCGCGGCCGCGGCCCGGCGGCGCTCAGCGGCCGCTCCGCTCCCCGCCCCGGCCCCGCCGCCGGCAGCCGCCCCGCTACAGGGAGGGGCCGCCGCCGCCGGCCCCGCTGCCCGCCCCGGGGTCGGAGCCCCGCGGGGAAAGGGGCCCTGGCCCGACCCCTCCCCCGGGCTCCTCGCAGCCCCTCGCCCGGCGCCGGGGGGGGCGGCGGGGGGTTACTCTGCGCACGGGGAGCGAGCCCCGGGAGCGAGCCCGCTGCGGGGCTGGGGGCCCCCGCGCCCCCCCTGCCCCGGGACGCCTCGGCCGGCGTTCCCCGAGCCGCGCTCGCCGTTCCGGGGGGCTCTGCGACGCTCCCCTCCGTGCCCGCGCCGGGACGGGCTCCCCAGGGCACGGACGCCCCCGGCCCCAGACCCGCCCCCCCCCCGGCATGTGGGCACATGAAGGAGACCCCAGCGGGGCGCGGAGGGGCTGGGGCGGGGGCGGGGCAGGGGGCAGCTCAGCTGAAGGGGGCGCCGGGAGCCAGGTGAACTCCTGAAATCCCCGTGGGGCCGCGGGACAAGGTGGCACCGTCATCGCAATCCAGGCTCACCGACCCCAAAAGGGGGGTCCTAATACCTGCTGGTCATGCAGGAGGTATTGAGGATGCCTTTTCAGGGTGGCCCCAAGCACGCCCTTGCCGAACCAACAAAGCTGAAGAAGTAACCAAAGTACTATTACAAGAAAGAGTACAGAGATTTGGGGTTCCAGCAGTAATCTCATCAGACTGGGGGCCACACTTCATCGAAAAAGCCATTCTGCAAGTTATTAAATTTTTAGGAATAGACTGGCAGTTACACCCCCCATATAATCCACAAGCAAGTGGTCAAGTGGAAAATGAACCACCTAATTAAGCTGCAAATTGTAAAACCTGGACAGGAGGCTGGTTTATCTTGGCCTCAGTCATTGCCTCTGACGCGCCTGAGAATTAGAACCAAGCCCAGAGCTAAAGAAGGGCTAAGTCCTTTTCAGATACTGTATAGGAGACCTTATAGTATACAAACAGGAGCGGAGCGTCAGCCCGAGTTGAGAATGAAGTACTTACTGATTATGGAAGAAGCATGCAGAAACAGCTTCGAGACGTAGTTTTAGGAACTGGAGCTCGAGGTCTTGATGGACCTGTGCATAACATGGAGCCAGGAGATTATGTATGTGTCAGACCTCTTTCAGGTTCACCTCTGGAACAGAAGTGGGAAGGTCCTTTCCAAATACTGCTTACATCCCATACCGCAGTCAGAGTTAAGGAACAAGCATCCTGGATCCGCCACACCAGAGCGAAGGCAGCCCCTAAGTCGCGATGGGAATCAACACCTACCAGACCTCTGCGGCTTCGGATCCAACGGAAAGACCGTTGGTCGTTTGTATATTAACAATGTTCTGTACAGTAGGAACTCATTCTTGGGACCAGAATCAGTTTGTAAAAGTAACCCATAATGTAACGAATGCTTTGAATCTGGCAGATTGCTGGGTATGTTCAGCATTTTCCAGAGGTAGTAGAGAATTTCCATTATACGGTGTAATGGTATCACAGGCAAATTGGAGCTGGCCATTTAATCATAAAGGATTTGGTTGTTACAAATCTCCAGATAGTACAGCAGGACCCTGATATGAAGTACAGAAATCAGGAAATTCTACGATAATTAGAGGGAATGATGGGAATGAATGCTCCACTGACAGGATGGCTCAGTTTAAACTATACTGCTCTGAACTGGAGTGTATGTGGCCCGCCAATTCTAACACCAACTAATACAAAAGGAAAATATAGTATTACCCCGAAATGTGGGAAAGTGCATCTAGATATGCTCGCTAATCAGACCTATAGCTGCTTACATCAAGGATTATGGTGGTTATGTGGAGATGGCAGGGCCAGGAAAAACATACCTAAGTGACGGCAAGGTGAATCTGGGGTAGGATACCCAGTTCCCCAAGGCAGAATATTTAATCATTCGCATCCTCCACCGGGTGTTTTGAGATCCCCGTGGAAACTGGTTAAATGAGGAACTAGTAAGCCCCCGATGACCCAAAAGCCCCTCAGTATTCCATAGTTTTGCGAGATGGCATCTTCCTTCATTAGGGGTGAGTTAGAAAAAGCAATAATAAATATTTCTGCCACAATAGAACAAATGGAAAAACTCACCATAGGCGCTGTACAGGGAGTCCTACAAAATTTCTTCATTAAGAAATTTAGTACTTCAAAACTGAATGGGTCTGAACAGACTTTTAGCAAAAGAAAGAGGATTGTGTATGGTTATTAATCAAACTTGCTGTGTCTATGTTAACCAAGAAAAACGTATTGAAACGGATTTGCAACAAATTTGGATAACCCCCAAAATATTACATCAAGTATCCCTAGATGACACTTCCTTTGGATTTTCTGACCTCTGGGAATAGTTTACTTCTTGCCTGCCTCATTTTATGTGGCTGAAGCAGCCCTTTGTTGTAGTTATCATAATTATTGTATTAGAATTATTGATTTGTATTACGTTACGATGCTTTCTGTGCATGTGTAAAAAAAATAATGATAGCAGTTATGAAGAATGGAAGAAAAAAGGGCTAAGGCAAAGGCTACAAGATGGGAAATATTTTACCAGAATCCATACTAAGAATGGTATTGTTTAAGCAAAAGAATTTGCTAAGGGAAAAGAAAAGGGGGGAACTCGATGCGAGACAGCGCGGTGCCCCCCGAAAGCCGGGCTGCAGGCAGGAGCCGCCCCGGGGCCAGCAGCCGTCGGCAGGCGGGCAGGAGCCTCCCTGCCTGCAGAGAAGGGCTGGGGCTCGGCCCGCTCAGCGCCTCGGGGGGCAGCCAGGGCAGGGGGAGCTGAGCCCACCGGCGTGGGAATACGGAGCCTGCTGCAGGGGCCTGCGAGCCGCTGGAAGAAACGGGCTGCTGAAGGGGTAAGGCTCAAGGACACCGGGGTACAATCACTGTGGTGGGGGAGATCCCGACCTCCTGCTCAAATGGCCCCCCGAAGAGAGCGAATCCCCCCGCCCGGGGAGCACGGGGAGTAAATTTAAAATGAACTCTACCTTTAAACTGCAGCGAGAAGGCAACTAACCAATAATTAGCTCGTAGGTGTAGGCTTTGGGCGGAACTAACCAACTTCACTGTGTAAACATGTATTGTGAGTAAAACTACGTGTGCAAGTCAGGAGGAGCGACCCCCCTTGCACCCGGCACCGCAATAAACACCCCGCTTTATAACTTACCCCGAGTTACGGAGTTTAATTCCGCACGTCAGACGGAATAAGCAGCCTTTTCACTAAGCAATTAGTTCTTCACCTACCATTTCCCCAGCCACTCTCTCACCTGAATGCGCTCAAACATCGACCTGCAGTAAAACTCTCCTGCAGAGCCTCTCTGCCTGCTCTGCAGCCTCAGGATTTCAGGCAGGGAGAGCAGTTCGCTGCTGCTCCTCTCCTGCCCCTCCAGATGCCTTTGCTCCTGCTGCTCCCTGCCTGCTGCCCGGGGGGGATGGGGGGTGATGGCTCGCTCCCACCCACTGCCCTGCAGGACAGAGACATCCACCGCATCACAGACAGGGTCGGCCCGGCGAGTCTCTGCCTCCTCTGTACATTGCTTTCCGGATCCTGCTTCCCACCTCAGCCGTAGGGCCACGAGGCACCAGCCTGGAGCAGGGGTACCCAGCCAGGCCTGGGGGAAGGGGTGCATCTCAGAGGCAGAGGGGCTCTAATTGCCCCGTTTGCAGTGAGGAAGTAGCTTGTGCAAGTGAGTCCACATCACAGAGCAAAATCCTGCCACAGGACCTGGGCTACCCAGGAGCACACAGCTAAAATGTACGGAGAGTGGGATACTGCACTGCCTGGTCCTACTCCCGCCTCAGGAGCCCTCAGTGGGGAATTCCCCCGTTTTCTCGCAATACCCAGTATCCCCATCATCACCTCCACTCCAGCCAGTTCACACCCCCATGCCCCTTCGATGGGTGTGCAATTGCACCCGCAGCCCAGCAGCAGCACAGTGAAGCAGTGCAGTACCCAGGTGGGTGGATGCCCCCTCCGTGGGGCAGATCCGTCACACAGCTACAGCACAGCACTCCCACTGTGCCCGGTGAACAGGCGTGTCAGTACTCATTTCTGAATTTGCTGACCTTTTTAATGCGCTCTGTAGCCCAAGGCCTTATTTATCACCCATGCTATCCTCTGCACTGACAGCAGTGTGGATCTTCCTCGCAGGCTGTTGTTTTCTCATCTCACCCCTGACATCAGAGTGCATCAGAAATAACTATTTTTTTCCTCTGTGGCCTCTTAATGTGAGGGCAGCTCCCTGGCATCCCTGTCTAACAGCTAGGCACTGAGGCACGGGGAAATTACAAACCTTCCTTAGATCCTGGGCCAGGTGAGCCGTGGGTTTTGCTGGCAGACCCGAAGTGTGCAGTGCAGTGAGTATCTGGCTCTGCAGCCACAGAGGCAGATCACCAAGAGGTGCTGTGCCAGTGGAAAATGAGGGACGCACCCTGGCACGATGGTGGGGAGACTGGATGAAATGATCTTCCTATAGGCCCTGTGTAGCCTCTGCCGGTAACATTCAGTTACCCAGAGTGATTTAAAGAGTCAGTCACCAAGATTCGAGTGAGCGGAGGAGGTTATCTTTATTCGCCAGCGCTGGGTGTATGGGGGATCGCTCCACCAAAGTCATGCACACCGAGGGGATTTTTCAGTCCCCTCTTTATACAAGCAACTCAGACCTATTCATTAACTTTCCAGGAAATCGTTTACATATTCATTACAATTCCAGGAACTCATTTACACATCTCACTAAACTAGTGACCATGATTTAAGTCCTTGTCTTTGCCACCTTTCATAAACAACAGGAACTTGGGACCAGATAGCCTTTTTAAAGATGACAAATCCAAGGACTTCGCAATTAGTACATCCGTCATGTTAGCAATAAGGGTCCTTGCACGTTTCCCAACTTTTAGATAAACATAAGTACATCATCCTATAGATAAGCAGTACATCATTCATCATTCAAGAGCATGAGGAGGGGAAAGATACTCAGCTGCTTTAAGGTTTCTATTCTACAGCACCTTATCTTCTCACTGCCTGTCATCTAGCACCCACAGCAAATAAGCAGGGGACCCGCAGAAGGCACCTTCCTTCAGTTTACAAACCCTGACCCATTCCTTGGGCAGATCGAGCATGAATGAGTGTCCCTGAGTCCCAGAGCAGCTGCATTGTAGAGCCTTCACTGCAATGCTTGCAAGGAAAGGAGCACCTCTCAATTCTTACTGCACTGTTTTACCATAACTAGTTGCCCCCAGCACCAAATCTTGTGCGTTTCTACTTGAAAAGCAGTTTAGAAAGCCCTAAATGATGACAAAGTTTCTTTCTAATTTTTTTGCTCCCAAGTAAACAAAGTGTTTTGTTTGTCTTGCAATAAAATGTTTTTGATTCATATCCCAAAACTGTCAGGGCTTGGTGAATCCAACATGGATTTTTTCCAGGATACAGAATGAAAAGATTGAGTTGTTCTCACTGCTCTGGTCTCCAGGAGGAGCAAAGAAAAGACCGAACTTGCTCCGTACAGGAAATCTGGCCCAGCTGTAATAATGATGAGGGAGAAGCGGAGCGGCACTTTCCTAAGAGCTATTCTTGGGCTAAATTCTAATATATTTTGCAAATGCTGGAAAGTAGTACCCCTGAAAGCCAGAAGGTCAGTCTTTCTGATGAGTGCTGGCTTCTTACCACTGTGCCACCACCAGGCACAAACAATACATATATTTCTCCTAAACTAACTCTCAGAGGCAGCTGTGGAAATAAACCATTGTCAGCCCAGCCTGAGATGAGCACTTGAAATGTTATCCCAAATTACTGTTTTGGAGGCAACGGTGGGAAGCGCCAAGTGAGTTGGAACTAGTGCAACCAGTTCTGCCTCTTACACAAGAGGTCATTAGCATTTGAACAAGGTAGTGACATGACACTTCACAGGCAGAAACCTTGCTTTGAAGAATACACAAAAGCACACACATCTCTCAGTTATTTGAATGGGGGAAAAGGTTTCTCTTGTCCATCCCAGATTTTCCAGGACACCGCTATGTGTGTTTACTTGTCTGGAAGATGTGTGTTGTATACCCACCCAAAAGTAACTCACACTCTGGTGTGGAGACAAACACACACACGGGTTACTGGTGACAGGTCTTTCCCAGTGTTGGTAGACACAAACTGTTGGGATGCTGTCAGGTACTGCAGTGCTGTCCCTGCTTGCCACGACTGAGAGACGGGACACAGCTTGACGCAAGCAAATGTCACTTTAATTAGCCGGATATCATGATTATATACACACAAGCAATTGTTACATCTAATTCTGATCGGTTCAAAAACTTGCTTATTCAATAACTATGTGGCAACTCCCGCGAGGATCTCACACTAGCTATTTAGCAACTCAGCAATAAAGACAACAATGTCTGCAGCTTTTGCACCACGTCCTTGAGCAAACTGACAAACCGACCACCTTATTCCTTGTATAGTCTCAACCTGATGATTAGTCCCTGTTTCTATACCCTTCAGAAATTTCTCATGTCCCTTTCACCAGGGCTTGTGACCCACAAGCTCGAGCACATTCCTTTCAACTAACTGACTGTTACTTGTGGTTCTGCTTCCCAGGCCCCCTCCTGCATCTGCTCTCGTCCAGCGCATCTGTGTGGTTCCCCCATTCCCAGCTGATCTGCTCGCGCCCACATGCCAGGACCTGTCCAGAGCAGTTTTTCCCCTGTGATGGAAACTGCAGCACAAGGCTGTGCTGCAAGTCTGGAAACCCCTCCATGCCCCAGCAGAGTACGGGACAGACTACCACAGCACAGCCCCTTCCCTTACCTCCTCCCACCCTTGGGGTCTGCAGCTCAGAAACGATCCCTTCCCCTCACATGCCCTGCAGCTCAGGAGTCCTCATCTGAAATTTCAGGGGCAGAACTTATGAACGGAACTTCATCAGTCCATCTGCCTGGGCATGCTGGACTGGCAGAAAGGTATCAGTCCAGTGTCCAGGGCCTTGGTGCAGTTTGGTCCCTCACAGCACAAGGGTTGTATCGGCATGATGAACATCCGACGTTAGGGGCAAACTCCATCTGCTCCTCCTCAGGAGAAGTTTAAAGTGGTTCCCAAAGTCAATAGGAGTCACGTGTGCATATCTGAGGGTCTTCACTAATCCATCTGCTAATTAAATAATAGTTAAAAGCCATGCTGTCCACATGCACTGCAATCATTACTTTTCATAATTAGCTAAACGTGTAAGTCAGAACCACTGCTTCAATTTTTTTTTTGTCCGCTGCCTCAGCCATCGCTTGCTTTGACTGCCTAGGCTCTTCACCAAGGCAGAAAATTGGTTTAGCTGGCATTTAATGGGTCTGTGCTAAGTACCACTACATGCTGTGAACGCCTTGATGCCTATTTAATGACTCTTGCCTATTAAAAGCATTTTCGATTGAGAAAAAGAGATGATTTCAGGATGACATTCAGCAGTGGTCTGGAGCAGCAATTGAACAAATCCAACGAAACCCAAAGAAAATGGTCATGCCGCCTTAAGGTTGCTACAGCAGGTGCTTACAATTAGAAAGCACTCAAAGAAACCCTGGGTGTGGGCCAACACTGTTTACTGCATATTGACACGCTCTTTCTTCAGCTAAACACGTCTGTTGGACCACTTGCATTGGTGCTTTCCCCAGCTTTGGAGAGAGAACAGAAACGGTGTGAGCAAGACAAGAGAGCCACGGGCACAGGGAGGCTCCTACCTGTGTGTAGAACACTGGCCCTTGGGTTGCTTTTAAGACTCAGCCCAGTCCTCACTGCCTGGAGCACGTTTTCCAACAGAATTCAACTCCAGTTCAGATAAAAGTCTATGTTTTGGGCATTATTTTGATGTGGTGTAAGGAGACAGAGACACACACACTAAAATTAGGCTATGGCTGGTTATCAGCCCAAAGAGGCTCCCTAGCACCAAAGTAGGGTTGGGTCCTCTGCTAAGCTGAGCAGAACTGCCAGTTGGACAACTCAAGCTCAAACTTCTCTGGAATAAGGCCCCACCTTTTTCCTGAATGAGTATTATTCCCTTGCCAAACTGCAGTTCTGCTCAGACCTCAACCATTCTGCCTGCAGGCTTCTCGGGAACAAACGTAAGTATTACTTTTATAATGGGGAAAGTTTCTTTTTTCATGCTGCCCTAACTCAAAGCCAGCCAATGCAATTTTGCTCAAGCTTTCAAACAATAATGCCGTCTCAGAAAATGTCTACAGATTGTATTTTTGAATGACTCCAAAACCTGGAAGCCTGTGTCTACGTTGCAGGAGAACAGACTGCCCAGTTACACGATTGCTTGAATACTCCCAGATCATCCCATCACATGTAGGCTCTCAGCTTCAGCATTGAATTTAAAAGTGCAGCAGCTTTAGGCATCCCTGGAGGCCACAGTACAGGCAGGGACCTCAAGCAGAAATTCAGATCTTTGGTGCTGAAAACGGTCTCCTGGAAGTGCTCACCTGCCTCCATTCCCTAAAACTGGAGCCTAAAGCAACCATACTCCTAATGCAGGTACCACACCTAAGTGACTAATGGGTAACTGTTGGGCTCACGCTGACTGTGCAGCTCACCACCCGGGGAAGCCGAGGGTCTCTTTGCCTGGGAGGGGTCCGTGTTACATGGCTCCCAGCAGCGAGCGGCAAGGTACAGGTGTCTGGCACTACACTGAATGATGATGTGCACATATATATCTCCAGGGCGACCAGGCAAGGCCAGAAGAAACTGACGCTCAGGCTGAACACAGGTAAACGAGCCCAGCAGTGGATCTGGAAAAAATCTACACCTAATCCTGCCCAAGCCTGAAGGTGCTTAAATTCCATAAGTATATTCTTTTTCACCTGCAAGAGCCCCGGGCATTCAGAGCAGTGTCAGTGCAAACCCCCAGCCGGCCTGGTGGTGCAGGGGAGCTGGAAACACGAGGCACAGCTACGCCCGGCAGGACTTGGAGAGGACTCTGTTAAATAAAGTCCCCTGAGGTGTTCAGTCTGTAGGCATTCTCAGGACAGATCTAACATGCACCAGCTGGATGAGAGTCATCTGAAAGCTCAGCTGCAGCAGCCGTTCTCACTGAAAACGTATCCAGAGGAGACACAGGAGGTATGCCCAAGCTTCCAGAATTCCTTCAGCAAGTTGTGAATGAGGCATGAGATGAAAAATCTCTCCCCGGTGGACAACACACAGACAAAGCTCAGCATACACTGCCCTTCCCTTTTTTGTTCCCCTCTGCTTTAATCAAGGACACTCCGCAGTCAGCTTGAATGAAAAAAAAAAAAACCAAAAGGAAAAAAAAAACCCTTTACAAATGCCCATCAAGTCCAAAAGTGTCAAGACTATAGAAAAATGGATGGGGAAAACCCCTTGAGAAGGTATTTAAAATATTCAGTACATATTAAAAATTTCCCTTTTTTTAAGTTCACTGAAGCTCCCTCTAGCAAGATCAGCTCCTGCTTAGGGAAAAGTGTGAACTGTGGTTATTTGTTCAAAGGTAACCTTTCCCACTAATATATATAAAAAAATAACTGAACCAAGTATTTCAGAAGTTGTAAAGACTGTTTGAATCTGTGCTTTGGGTTTTGTTGGTTTCTTTCATCCTAGTTAACACTGAACGTTTACTCTTGCCTCTTCCAGAAGTAGCCAAACAGGCAATCAGGGATATTCTCCAGACCTTGGGTCCCACTGCTGGTGACTGTCTGCCTGTTTTACAAAGTACTTGGAACACCAGGTTAACCCGGGACGGTACAAAATACATGGGCATCAGGTGAACCAGGTCTGGACCTCAGAGCCCAGCTAATTTCCCAGATCAGTAAATGGCTTTTGAAACAAGCACTACCTGCAAGTCCTTCAGGGTTGTCTTAAAATTTGCTCATTTTGTCTCAGGTTTAGTGAATAAATAAGCTTCTCTAATTAGTGGCAACATTTCCTTTAATGTTCTCTATACCTGCTGAATGTAATCTAAATGCTGAGATAATGTTATTCTAACGTCTTCAGGAGCTGGCACCTCTGTAACAGGGACACTGACTGATCTGTGGTGAACAGCAGGAGTAGGTAAGCACTGTGAGAAAGCAAATCTCTTCCTTCATCCAACGCCTTTGGTTGACTAAATGCATGGATTGTTTTTGCATTTGGTCACAAGTATCAAGATCTCAGCTACACTTTCCATTCCAGCTGTAGCAGTCGGGGACTTGTACTTCTAAGTTTGTGCATTTGCTTTACTCCTAAAAACATCCTGAAACCCCTCCATGAGAAATACTTCAGTCACAATTCTTCCTCTTCCAAGTTCCTGAACCTTGATTTTCAAATACATGGCATCAAATTACGATTCCCTCATCATCAGAACTGTTGCAAAGAAATTACATGCTTTTCTCCCAAGAACAAGGTTTCAACAACTGTGGAATAAATCTGGACAAGTGGCTGGTGTAAAGGCAAAGTATCTTTCCAATGGTAGAAAATACTCATCGCACTTACCTGCCTGAAAAAGTGCTGTGTTGTTATAGCAAAGACATCAAAGCCACAGCTGGCCCTTTTAAGGTCACCTTGAATACTGCTTAATTTCTGGGACTGCTCATCACACTCTTCCTTCAGTCTCTGAATGAACTGCTTTTCAGCATCTCGACTCTCTCCCGGTTTGGGGGAGAATCCCCTCTTTGGGGTGGTTGGCCTCTGCTTGGGATGTCCTACAAAGGAGAGAAGAAAAGACCATCAGGGTCCCTTTATATGTATGGATATGACCTTCCTGTGTTTCTAAGGCCCTTGGGACTCAGCCCTATAAAAGAAAAAAAGGTCTGTAGCATTCACACAGATCTGTAATGACTTTCAAAAAAAGCAAGAGCACAGCGCAATATGTTTCTGTAGGGGCCAAAGCTCAAACCTTTGTAACAGTCATCTCACCGCAGGCTCTGAGCCTGAAGGTCTGCTATGAGCCGGGGAGAGCTCTCCTAAGAACGTCTTACTGAGAACTGAGGTTGTTAGAGGAAGGTTCCCTCTCACCTATGTTAGACATCGACAACAACAGAGGTCTGCATCTTGATGCGTGATGCTGGACCCCCTTGGATAACAGTGAGAGAAATGGGCACGTCCGGACTGAGATTCAGCTTATCCCGTTGTGGATGTGGGAAACAGTAGGATGATGTCTACACGCTACACATGATTTCTTTGGCCACCTCAACCCCAAGTCTGGTGACTTGACAGAGGTCCCAGATGGCCTTTGTAGATTTCCTTTTGCCTCCAGATAGGACAATGTGGGACTGGAGTTGTCCTTCCCTGAATGCAAACACAGCATGGGTTGCTTGCTATTGGGATTCGCGACTTCTTTTTCTCAGCAATACTGCAGTCTACCTTGCCAGTCCCCCTTGCTCTGCCCTTTGTAACACTTCTAAAGTTGCAGCACAAAACAGATCTGTACAGAAATGCCCCCAGGTGCCACATGGTGATGACCGTTACACCACTGGCCCTGCATGGCTGCTCTCTCTGCACCGTCGGTCACAGCAGCAGCGCTGTACGGTTTGCCCGCAGAAATGGGCCCCGACCGACTCTGGCTCCTCTGACGTGCTCCAGGTTGGCTTGAAGCAAGTCTGATCCTGTATAAAGATGTGGAACCGCTGGTGTAGCTTGTGTTCAGGATATCAGCTCAAACACGGTGTCATATTCACGTGAATGGCTCAGGAACTAAAGCTCGCTCACGATAAGCCACTTCGGGGAAGTGAGGCTTTTATCCTAATTTAAGGTCATATCCTGCCTCGGTCAGCTACTCATTTCTCTGGAGATACTCGGGAGGATGAAGCAAGAAAGGGCAGTGTTCTGGTGGTGTCAGGTTGCTCAAGCCACTGCTTGGACCATCTGTTTTGTCTTTATCTTCTCAGCTTCCTGAGAACTGTCTGCAAACATCAGGCTGGGGCAACACCTTTGATTTAACGGTTCTTGTTGCTACCCTTGTGTCTCCTCAGTTGTTGCTTTCTAGCTCCTTCCTGAATACTGGCCAGGAATCCCTGGTTCACTTCTTGAGCTCCTCCCACTAGTATCAAGCTTTTAGCCGAGGAGCTCGAGTCAGTAAGAAAGGGGCAGAAAACAGCCAGACACCTTGTTCCCATGCGTTACTAGAAATGGAGGACATTGGTCTGGATAGATGAAAAACGAACACTGCTGTGCTGGCAGCAAGGGTTGGGTATGGAAGAAACTGGGAAAAAAGAAAAGACAAAAAAAATTAAATAATATATTGTGGTCTTACAGTCTTGTAGCACGCAGTTCCTGCAAAACAACACAGGAACAATGTCTACAACTAGTTGTCAGCAATGAAGGTAACAGGGGACAGTCTTCCACTGTGGATGCTACCTACCCCTTTCCCAAAACCCAGAAGAATCTTTCCACAGAGATGCACCTAACTGTATGAGTTAGAACCAATTTATGAAGGCGAGCATTGTTCCAGAGGTAATCTTGTTAGATGTGCTTTAGATATTTTAGATTTTTCAGACTGTGGCCTGGGTGTGCAAACAGACCCTTAGGGCAATTTTACTACATCAGGCAGGGAAGCAGCATAGCTTTTCCAGAACAATACAGCAGGAGCATATTCCTACTTTTTTAGATCCCTGACTTGCGTGGAGCCACTGGGAGCATGTCTTCCAGTTTGCTGGACTGTGTCCTGGCTCCAGGCTAAGCTTACGGGGAACTAGCTCCAGAGATGCTCCCTCATGACCCCAAGTATCTCCTGCTGCAACCGCAGAGAGTCACGAGTGCAAAACAGCCTTTGACACAATTTCTGCCCATGACTGGCATTTGTAAGGAGGAATACCAGGCTTCCCAACATGTCAAAGCTAACTTTATGATGTTGCAAGTCCTAAATACTACAATGCGGGATGAGAGAGAGAGGACTTTCTGTCATTAAGAGAGTTCAACCAGCACAGCCATTGCCCTCTATCCATTTTCATGTCGGTTAAAGCCTGTACACCTCTTTGTTCAGGAATGCTATTTTCTTACAGATTCTTCCATTCATGTAAAGGGGCTCTCAGCTGGGCAGTAGGCAGTAGGTACTATCACAAAATAAGAGATTCATAGGAGCAACGGCCACAAATACCTGACTTTCTAGTATAAAAATCTTGGGTTGTTGAGGCAGCATGGTGATGTTACAACAAAAGGCATAGGGAGAAGTGTAAAGGGAAGCTCTTGAAATCAGTCCAGTTTTAATGAAAACAGAAACCCATCAGGTTGCTTTGTCTTTCTAGCTTTCCTGTGCACTGGAACATTTGAAGCACACATCTCTGTGTTGTCCTCGTCAGTATTATAAGCTGTCCTTGTAAATGAAATTGTGCTATTCTCCTCAGGGATGAATCTGAATTTCTCAGTTCATTTGGGTCTGAAAAGAGCTTACTAAGCTTACTCTGCCATTCGTGTCTCCCTTCTGTTGCTCTGCACAAAACAGGGTATGTATTAATGATGCTGGCCCTGATCCTGAATGTCCTTTTTGCTGATGGTGGGACCAGGGGGGAGACCTCGTGTATGCTGGAATCACCGAACCCCTTTGATCCACTTCAAAACTCCCAGGTCTTTTTTATCTACTTGTGTTTGAACTAGGAGACATGACAAGTATATACTCACAATTAACACAGTCCATGAGGATTTAGATGGGGAATGCAATTCGTTTGCCTTTTAACTGTCCAATTTTGGACATTTTCATAAGGGAAGTGAGAAAATTACTTTCAGAGGACTGATAACAAGCAATCTGTAGAGTGACAGATGTCAGAAACAGACGGCACCATCCTAAAATGGAGTGGATGCAGAGCACCTGCATCTATGTACACCTGTTCCTATACACATATTTCAGGAATGGGATTGCATCAATAGATAAAAGAGATATCGCTATGAGACTCTGCATCTCAAAACTCCTTGCAAGTCTGCAGGAGGACTGACCAAAAGTCTAAAGGTCAGACTCAAGGCTAAAAAAAATTTGCATGACAGTCAAAGACCAGCACTGATTTAAAAGAACTGCACGTGAGGAGGCCAGTAACAGAGGGAACACAAGCTAGAGACAGCACTCCAAGTTTTACAGCCTGTTTCATGGCCACATGTAGGTGTGGCAGTTACCTGGAGGACACGTGCTCTCCTATCACAAAGAGTAAATGCCTCACAGGTTTGTGATCCTGATGGAGGAAAGGCTGTGCTACTGCCCCTTAGCCCCAGCTACACTCACGCCTTGTCCTGTTTAATGGCTGCTTTGATTGTTTTTTGGAATTGTTAAATAGGTGAAAACATTGTCTGTTTGTTATTTCTGTTATTGCTGTTGTCATTTCATGGAATGCTAAAGGCTACTCTCAAAAAATAAAGATGAGGTTTACCTTCCTATTTGATCCTTACAGTGATAAACAATTTTAGGTTGCCATAATTTCAGACAACCAAGCTTAAGAAATCCTAAATCAGTCTGTGCAGTGGGAGAGAGGGCACTTACTCAACCTCTCATGACAATGAAGCAACATTTGAGGACTTACGAATTGGATATGCCAAAAATTTCAGCCTTGAAAACCACTAAGTGACCTGTGGAAATGCAGGCCTCCTTAGGACAACAGAAATACGCAGTACAAACATGCCTGTGTTTCATTTCGCTTTCCAGTTCCAGTGGAAGCAAATCAGCTGTTCTGTAACATGCTGCTACCACCACAATCAATTCTGGTGCTTAAACTGGAGTCCCGCCGTTGTAAATGCTGGTGAGCTGCTGGTCAGGCACTCTGCACAACAAATTTTTCTTTGCATCTCTCTTGGTGATCTCACCAGTTGCAAAACAGCCTAAAAATTGTATGATTCAGAAGACAGCGGTAAGTTCATGTTTTTACCCTAGTAGCTTCGTGAGGAGAATTCTGAATCCTGTTGGTGCTGGGAAGATTAAATTTAACCTCCCATTTTCTGGATTTTGTTGGGTGTGAAGGAGGAAGAAGAGTTTGAGTTTAGTAAACATGCAGAGACTCTTGATGAATGTTCTAGAAGCCAAAGAGCTGTTCTACATTTTTTTTACTTTACCATCAAATGAAGAAACATGGGGTTCTGCTCCCCATAATAACAACTCAAGCATCATATAGCTGTAGAGATGGCATTTGAAGTATTTAAGTAGAGTCTAAAAACTGAGGCAACAGAACAGGAGATAAACTGCAAGCACAAAGAAATCATTGGGACCATGCCCACGCATTTCAGAAGCGTTATCAGCCAAAGGCCAGCCTTAGAAAAGCCTTTAGGTACCTTATACATCTGTTGATGTACACGTAGGAAACATAAATAGAAATAAATTCCCTTCATCTTAGTAAATAAGCCAAGGTATTCTTCAGAAATGCTAAAACCATGTGTTTGTACGCAATGTTGAGGGCTAAGCTGACAATGCCCCAATAGCACTCCGAAGGTTATTTCTATAGATAACCCCTTTTCCAGTCATGCACGGAAACAGCCCAGGAAATTCAGCGCCTCTGCAAACAGTGAGAGTAGATCCCAGGCAATATACAGTATACTCTCATTCCAGGTAGCTGAGGTGTCTTTTATTTCACTATACCTGTCTGTTCTCTTGTTAGATAAGAAAATTGTAATGATAAACATAAATGTTCCCGTGACCTTAAAGATGTAATAGCAACAACTCTTTGTTTTGACGGAGAGATGACTTCGCGGTTGTAACAAAGAAAACAAAAGTCTGTTCAGCTCATGCGTTGGTATGATAAAGCCTGCTGTACTCAGAGCCAGCTTAATGAACCTTGGACACAATCAGTCCTCACTTAATAGCAGGTCTCCCTTTAGTGTGTTGACAAGAGATGCAAAGTCAACAAGTTTAAATCTTCCCTGAGCAGTGGGTTTTGGTTCATAATTACCTGGTGAATGGAGCCTGGTGGTTGTTACCGCTGATCTCTTAGGGGGTGAGACAACAGGCCTGTTAGCATCCTGATCTTTTTGTACTTCTTTCTCCACACCTTTAGAAAAAAAAAAAAAAAGGTAGAAAGAAACCTGTTTTATAATTCTGTTTGCAACTGTGCAGAACTATGTCACTAAGATACATACCAGAATGGCGAAATACCAGTATTTCACCCATGCACACCCTGGGCTTTGCACAGAATGATACTACACAGTACTTCTGTGTTGGATGTCAACCTGCCCCTTCTGCAAGCGTGACTGTGTGCATGTGGCTGAGCTGACACGCACAGCACTAAAGAAGGTCAGAAGGTGCCTTACACACTATCTGGGTTCTCCAGCCACCTGCACGGTGGCAAATGCCATTAAGGCACAAACAGCTACATAGGTAGCCCATCCTTTCTGTTCTGAGCTCTGTGTTCTCTCTCTTTACCTTGCTGTGCATCCTCACCCTGGGCTGGAGGAGAAGCTGAGTAGGACTATGCAAAGCTGACTGAAGTTACCTGCAGGGCCCTGCTCTATCAGCTTCTTCCCCAGGCTAGGAAACGCCTTTTCTGGTGGCCAGCTTTCCCAAGAGGGTCTCACACAGGCAAGAGACGGGCTTCTGCAGAACCAGAAGCAGGCAGGCTGTGTCGGGGCTGTGCTGGATGTGGCGTGCCAGACAGGAGAGGGGGTCTCTGCCTGTGCACTAACTCAGCCAGGGCCAGAGAGGTGCAGCACAGGCAACGCACAAAACCGACAACACGCTGTGCCAATGCAGGATACAACAGGGCCACATCATTTTCTTGATGTCCACAAGGCCGAACCAAAACCTGGTTCATGCTCATCTATCACCCAGGCACGTTCCAGGCTGTCTGCCCTCCCCCCTCTCCCCTCTGTGTGTGCAGCTCTCCACATCACTCTTGACCTCTGCATTTATCCCTTTTTTCTGCAGCCACTAATTCTTCCCACTGACAGCAGGATGCCCCAGAGCTCTTGGATTACGACCTCCAGAAACTTTGCGCTAGCCTTTCCTCTTCCTTTAGTTTTCCAGAGGGAGGCAACTGGGTGTCTGTTATTATCCCTCCCATGGCTGGAGCTCTCTGGTGAGGGGCTCAGGGTGGTCTGTCAGTTGTCCAGGCTCTGCAGCCACCGACTGCCTCTTGTACCAGGGAGATCCAGCTTCATCTGGAAGCCGGAGCGGCCACCCAAGCTCAGCTCACCCCTCCCGCCCACCCACGATTCTCATCAAAATAGTTGTGGGGACTGTGCTGAGTGCAGGAACGTGAAAGACCGGCCCTGCTTGTCTGCCCATGGTGTGACAGTCAAGCCACGGGATTTCATGTGGAAAACACCGAGGAAGTAAGAAGAAAGAGCAAGGAAAAGCAAATCTCTGAGATGGTAAGGGATTTTTCTGTTTGCTTTCCTTTTTTATCGTTGGTGTTTGTTGGGGGTTGCATTTTAGTCTGCAGGACTGTGTCACAGCCCCCGGACACACAGGAGAAACAGACACTTAAGGCAAACAATGTTTGACTCATTAACTTGCCCTTCTCTTGAGTAAGTTCACAGATGGCTTGTAAGAAACTGTCAACGTCCCACAGAATCTGTAGTATCTGAAGCAGGAAAACACACTCCTATTTTCTTGCTGGTGCTTAAAGATGGTGACAGTCCAAAACCTAATGCTGTCTTCCATTTGGCTTAATGCATATGTGGAACGTCTATTTCAATAGTGGAGAAAAGTGATAATTTTATAGGGAGATCAAAGCTTCAGGCACACTTACTGCATGACTAGTTTTCTGCTCTTTCCAAAGCCACAGCTAGTCACAGTTGCAGTACCAGATGCATCATTCACCCTTCCACTTCCGTCTGCATCGGGACTTGCAAGCAGTGAGCTGCAGACACAGCATTTGCCGCGCACCGAGCTTCATGTTTTCTAGCACCACATCTCAGCATTCCCTTGCAGAGTTCTGTGAAGAACACGTGCACACCCACCAGCCCCGAGCCCAGCCATCTGCAGGAGGATAGCACAAGAGAAAGTCCAAGACCCTCTCTGACTCCCTTCCACCACTCAGAGGCAAATCACACCATCAGTCATCAGGGGCTGGTAAAGACTGAACTTTTCTTCATACCTTTACTTTGGTCCATCTCCATTTTCTCTGCTGTTTATAAATTTGACATGTTGAGGCTACTGCTCATTTGTGATTAATACCTTTCACAGTGAAGTGACTAAGAATATAAATTTCTTGTGTCTGCCACCTACTACACTGTGCTTTACTACAGAGCAGGACATAAAACAAGTTTATGGTGCCATTTTATCACTAAGGACCAAGTGAAAGCAACCTGAGATGGGAGCTGTGAGAGAAAAGCAGAGCTTGTTTTATAAAGTATAGTTTATATTCTTACAGATTTGAGCATTACTTTTTCATGGCAATGAGGCTTTGGGTTTTTTGTGTTTCCAAATTAAAAATATGATGCACAAACAGGCCATACACCAAACTCCTCTGTAAATTTTGCTATGGCAAATGTCAAACAGGGACAATGGTAGGGAAAGTGTGTTTTCCTTTTGCTTTCAGGAGTAACAAGGGGCATATAAATACTTAACTACTTTTGGGTTTGGGACATTTTCAATAAGGAACACCTGGGGAACTAGTTCAGCTTCTTAACCTTAAGCACAAAGCAAGGAACAATTCCACGGTTAGAGCTCGGGCAGAAGAAAACAGAGCAAAGAGGCAAAGCCGCCCAGCAAGCCCCACTGCTCCGCAGGGGGCAAGGTGAGGTCTGCGGAGAGCAGCAGGAGCCACAGGCAGGTGCAGGCAGTGGTGCCTGGCAGGGGCGGCTGCATGGGCGACATCGGCCCTGGAAGGTGGGAGATCAGCGGGGCAAAGGTGGAAATAGTATCTCGACAAGGACAGAGGAGTAGGATTAATAGCAAGAGTGGGAAATGAGGATAGCCACCCTCCTTCAGTTTACAACATCAGGAGAGCTCCCAAGATCTGGTAGGGGCAGCAATGCAGCAACTGGGGAAGCGAGGAGGGGCTGCGTAGCAAGGGAAGAGCCAGTGCACCTGCTGGGAAGGGTACGGAGAGAGGGGCACATGCAGCTAGCAATTACTCAACTTCTCCTTCACAACTAGAAGGGTCCTGGTGGCCTCTCTGTGGCCCTCATTAGCAGGGAGGGATTTGGGAAGCATGCAGCTAGCAAAAGAAAGGACAGTCCGCAGGAGCAAACCGTTCCCGTTCTGCTGAGCTCAGCAGCCACAGGGAAATCTTAGCTGCTGCCAAAGCTTTCAGTGAGCAGGAGCGTGCTGCGGCTGGACTAAGGCTTCCAAACAGAAATGACCTTACGTGTTTAAAACCTGTGTCTCAGCCTGAACTTTCCTGGCCTCAATATACAGCTGACGGGTCTTTTTGTAACTTTGCTGACTGGGATATCATCAGTTAGGCACAACATCTGCTGTCGCTTAAGAAGAGAAGCTGTTCCAAGTGTCCTGAGGGGAGCAGACCATAAGAAATGGCTGCACGGTGTCTAACCCTGTGTCCTGTTGCCAGTCGTGGCCACCAGCAGGTGCCTGGGGATGCAAAGCCTCCAGTGACACCTCCTGGTATGCACTCTTGCCACGAATGTGCAGCTTATGGACCTCCCCAGAGGGATTCAGGTAAATCTTTGCATTTAATAGCTCAACAGGATTTCCTGTCCAGGCTTTTACACGGTGTCCTCTTGAGATCGTGTAAATGGCCATCATTCATAGCATCCTACAGCAAGGCTTTCCACCAGTTTAACTACATATTGTATAAAGATTCACCCTGTTTTGTTCAGTGTGAACTTGCCTCCTGCGAGCTTCATTGGCTGAACCCTAATTGTCCCACAGGGAAAGAAAATAAACGATAAGCTTCTCTGGCTATTTATGCTTTTATATGCCTCTGTCACATATTGGAGCTTTTCTGGGCTGAAGAGTCCTGGTCTGCACAGTCTTCCTTCACATGGAAGATACTCCATACCCGTGATCTTTGCTGTTCTCCTATGAGCTTTTTCCCACTCTGTCTTTATGAGATGAGGCAAATAAAGCAACACATTTAATAACTGGGTGCAAAATACATCTAAACAGTTTCTCAGTTTTGTTAGCAGCTTCTGCAGTTCTTGACAGTTGCTCCATCCTGAATAACTTCATATTATTTGTAAAGATTGATACCTCATCTGTCATTGATACCTACTCCTAAGTTGCTCGTGAAGGCGAAAAACAGCCTTCTGACCATTTACTGAACGTTTACCCTTATCTTCTGTTCCCTGTCTTTTACCCAGTTATTTAACCATGCAACTGCCTTCCTCCTTATAATGTCTGAATTTCCTTAAGAGCATTTGGTGAAGGACCTTGCCAAAAGCCTTCTGGAAAACCAGCAGTCAAGCCCGTATCAATATGCTTGTCAACTCCTAGAACCTGCAGGTTGGTGAGACAGGACTGCTCATCACAAAAGCCACACGACTCTGGCTCAGTATCTGATATAATGGTCCAAATCTGCATTAGATACAAATTAAACTTCTAATATAACACCAAAAAATCCCAGACATTTGATGTGCGGAAGGAAGAAGACAAACAGGGCAGTCAGTAATCCTATTGGAGAAGTGCTTCAGCAGAGATGGTGAAAAAATATGGAGGATTAAGAAATATTTCAGAGGGAAATAGAAGTAGCAGTGATGAAATTTAACTTGGAGTAAGTAAACACACATTAGCCTAAAATAATCCCATACTTCAATTACTGAGCACAATTACTGTGCTCTGAGTAGGCAGAACCTCTCCGTAGGAGCAAACATAAATAGCAATATCAATTTCTGCCCAGCCTCCACCAGAAATTACAGAAAATACAGATAACACATTTTTTAAATGAGCAGAGGAAAATCAAACATATGACATCTTTATATTCTTCAGTGCTACTGTTGTATTTGAAATGCTTTGCTAAAGCAAAGATTTTAAGACACAGGGTGTAGGACAAGGTTTCAAGGACAAGAGTCCAAGTACTGATAGCCTCATGAATAGAGACTTGTTAGAACTTGTAGGGTACAAGCCCTGGGAGCAAAGGAGCAAGCTAACTGCAGACCCCTGAGCCGTCACAGTTGAGGAGGCAACCAGACGGACAGAGAAACAAGTAGCCAGATAAGGGAACGGATGGCGCCGATACGTAATCAAGAAAGCCGCGTAGAAAGAAACTCCCTAACTTTGGAATAGAAATTATTGCTAGGTCAAGATAAACTAATAAGTTCCTATTGTTCTAACGGTGTGCCTTAAATGTCAACCAATCAGTGTTTTTTACGCTTAAGATTTAACCAATCAGTGTGTAATATGTAGAAGGTAGAAACGTATATAATTGTAAGAAAATCACTAATAAATTGACATTTGCTTGCATCAAGCTGCGTCCCGTCTCTTCATTCGCCGCAAATTGGTGACCCCGACGTGATGCGTTTAAGGATATAACGTGAAGGGCTCTCGAATCGCCTATCTGAGCGACTTGCAGCGAATCCCACAGAACTCTGAATGATCTGCTGAAAGGAAGCAGGAGCCGGCCTGAAATCCCTCCGGAGCTGAGAGGTGAGCTGTGGGAAATCTGTAACGGGGAATCAGGCTTCGTCCCCAGAAAGAGACGTATATGGACTCATGAAGGGTCTTCTAGTCAGATCAGGGAGTCCGTGCCTCAGTCTCCTCAAATGGTGACCCCTATGGTGGTGTTCCCAAGCCTTGGAAGAATAAGGACGGAAAAAAGACAGCTCGTGGAAGAGGGCTGCGTTCCGGAGGAGACAGCTTGGCTGAACGATCGTCTTGCTGTCTGGACCAGGTGGACAACCTAAACCCCGAGGATAACACCTGTATTCATCGAGACAGGTGAGCAGCCAAGAAACTTTAGAGACTTTGAAAGAATGAAAGTGTGTACAGACAGCAGCCAATTGTATGATGCTGCCGCGGAGGGGAACTCCGTGTCGGGAATGCATTTAACATCTTGGTGGCAAATTCTGACTACTCTTCGCCAAGGGTGGACTAATTCTACTAACGGTGCTAAACCAGAGGAAGCTGTAAATTCCACTGACAGCGCGACTCTTCTCAACACACCGTCAGCGATGGCGATTCTGTCCACACCTCCTCTGCCCCCAAAGCTTCTGTCACTGACTGCAGCGACCCTCACAACACAGGAGCAAGCACGGGAACAGGACAACTCGGAGAATGATTCCATTGGCACTGATAAACCTTTTGATCCAGGTCCTATAGATCTGGAAAAGGAGCTAGACCTTTTCCCCACCCCCTCGTCTCTCCTGATGCATTGATTGTATTTTTGGGGAGGGTGAAAGGGAGTCTGAGGGACTGGTGGCAGGAATGCAAGTGGGAAACACTTAAGTGATGGGTTTGGGGAGTCGCTAGGGCATGTTCAGTATTTTGTCAGACAAATCAACCTGCAGAGTGGCAGCCTGTGCAATACGAGGCTGTTAAAGGGTTAAGCAAAGCAGTGCGGGAAGGGAGGATTCATAATACATTTGCTATGTCCCTTCTTGAAGTGATGGCAGAGCCTTATACGCTCACACTGCATGATTGGAAGTCATTGCTTTGTATGGTACTAACTGATACAGTATATGATGTGGTTATTTGATTTTTGTGAGCTACCTGTAGTGGCCTTGATTGAAAACCTTAATCAGGAATTGCTGTTAACTATGAGCAGTTGGCTGGAGAAAATAACTGTGCCGATTCTGTGACTCAGGCAAGGTATCCCAGGGACGACTGTTTGCAAATGAAGGAATGGCTATTAAGGCAGTCAGGATGGGGGAGTCTTGCCACAGTCTTGCAGGGTCCTAGAGAGTCACTAACTTTAATACTAACTTGATTGATTGGCTTCAGAATATTTTGCAACAAGTCGAACATCAGGAAGCTCAAGGGTTGCTTTTAAAACAACTAGCTGTGATAATGCCAATGAAAATTGTAAACGGGCAACTTTCACAATCGCAACCCCAACATGTGTCAAATGATTGTAACGCAGAACTCACAGCAGACTGTAATTCTCAGGCTGAGTTCTGGAATGCAGCATAACACATTTTTGCTTCTCTAATCTCTTCTGTAAGAATAGTACACGCTCTTAACTTGCTTAGTAAATTAGGCTGCTAGCTTGCTAAACAAAGTAATACTACAAATACTGTTCTTTTTTTTTCTGGCTTATTAACAGATGTTGATTCTGTCCATCATATGTCACTACAGAACCGAGTTGCTATTGATTTTTATTATTAACACAGGGACAAGAGTGTGAAGACTTTGATAGGATGTGTTACGTGAATCTGATTGACCACTCTGAATTAATTCACAAAAGCATACAAAACTTAAAAACCTTAAACAAAGATCGGCAACAGAGCCAGGGGCAGGATGCCGTTGGTGTCTTCTCACAGATGGGAAACTTTGGGCCATGACTGAAAAGTATTACAGGATTTATTATAATTATTCTAACCACCTTACTGATATTTGCCTTATGTCTCCCATGCCTTTTTTCCTGTATTCAGAGTTTAGTTGATTGTAACAGAAATCAGGTCATGGTCACCCAGCTACACACAACCTTTGCCTCGTCACAATTAACAAGCAAAAAAGAGGAGGACAGGGAATGTCTGAAAAGAGATATAGGAGGGGAAGACAGAATATTTGACCTAACAAGAGATGAGAGAACAGCTGGGTATTGTGAAGGAGACTAGGAAAGATAAACATGGTTGTCTAGTGATAAATATGTGTCTGCATGCTTGTAGTGATATACAGCTATGTAACTGCATGAATGATTTCTGCCCTGAGCCTGGTGATGCATACAGCTGTGGTTTGTGTCCGGGCTCAGACAGAGATGTAAAAATGGGCTTCTCTGTTATGGTAAAGTGTCTCTAGTTGCATATAAAAAACAAAACAAAACAAAACAAAACAACAAAACAAACAACAACAACAAAAAAGGGTAAAAGGAAAATTAAGGGAATGATTCAAGAGACACATTCAGAGAAATTGTGTCATGTTTTGAACTTTCTGAAAATCTCTGTCGACCATGCGGTGCCTCCCCATTGTGCGACACTTTGTGTCAATGGTGACAAGCAGCAAAAGCACGAAGGTGTCTTAGTACGCATGAAAGACCCTTGTACCGGGCATTGGTCGGGACCACATGAATTTTTAACTTGGGGGAGAGGTGATGCTTGTGTCTCTACAGATGAAGGTCCGCGATGGATACCTGCTCACGGTGTGCAGCCTGAGCTTAGCATGCCAGACCATGGGAGCGCTGCTGGCGCCAGTCAACCCAACAGCTAACGTGTGGTCTCCTTACTGAACCAGTCCTTGTTGGGTGTATTTCCTTGAAACTGACTTGCAGACATTGTTGCAAAAAAGTGAATGTATGTGAAAAATGAAGAATCTTACTAAAGCCTTGATATTTAAGACAAATGATTACCTCTGTATAATGTTAATCCAAAAGAAGTTGATATTGTTTGCATTTTGAATGTCGATAGTTGTTTTTATGTAGATGCTAATGTAGTAGGAGGCTACGATGGGAACGTGTCGCAGCCGTTCTTCTCTTCTCCGGAGTAACAGCAGGGAAAGCATTCAAGAGTTAAATCACCTTGTTTGGTAGGCAGTTAAGAACGTGAGTCAAATTGGCCACTATTACATACAAAACAGAGCAAGTATTGGCTTTTGTTGTTGGCTCAAGGACATGGCTGTGAGGATTTTGATGGTACGTGCTGCGTGGATTTTAGGCGCCCCATTGCAGCAACATGTTATCAAAACCTGAGAAAATGTCAGCCTTTTTGGCATCCATTCACTCAATTGGCAGTATCGTTTCTTTGCTATTGCCTTGGTTGCTGTCATGTTTGCAAGGGCCCTGCAGAACATGGCAAACCTGGTACTAGCTGTTCAAAAACAAAAAAAAAAAAAGGGAGAAAGGGGTGTCAGTAACTGTAGAATCGTACCGAACAGAGACAGTGGGCTGTTTTGACATTGATAATGTGCAGTTTTGGTGTTGCTTTGGCGATGTGCAGCTGAGATCCTGCAGAAGAGTTCAATAACTTTGAGGGAGTATGAGAAGAAACTAGGATGCGACAGAAACAAAGGAGGAATGCGATCTCACCTCTAGAATATAAGGAAACAGCATGACAGTAGAGAGTAGCCTAGAGTGAACAGCGCTAAGGAATGTGTTGTATGAATTTGACTGATCACTCGAACTCTATTCATAAGCAGCTTGCAGAGTTGAGAAAAAACGTACAGGCCATAAAGGTTGAGAACGGGTTAATGGACTGGCTACAGAGTTTAGGAATTACTGGAGGGTTAAAAGACTTGTTTCTGCACGGGATAACGATGTTAATTGCCATTGTAATCTTTTTAATGATAATGGGCTGCGTGTGGAATTGCTTTATGAGAATGATGAACAGATTGATAAAAGGGGTCTGGATCACTCAAAAACAAAAAGGGGGATTTGTGGAGTGGCTGGAAGACAGCAGACCTATAATGAGCAATCCAGACCAAATAACTTGGTTGTAATAGCAGGCCGCAGCTGTAGCAAGCTGCAGGTGTTGTGAAGGACATGTGCAAGGCCAAGGGAAACAAAGAGACTGTGTATTTGCAGAGAGGTAAGAGAGCTGGACAGAAAGATGAGAAAAAGCAGGATGTCTGCACAAGGGGGTAGCAGCGTGTGGGTGCCACACCGGGACCAATCAAATGGAGCGTGATGCCGCATGGAAAACAGCTAGGTGGTAAAAAAGACGCAAGAGGAGACTGATGTAACCAAGCGATTAATCAAGGTGTGGTTTACATTGAATTGTTAGTCCCTGACAGAAGGAAGAAAAGGGCCCCCGTTGTTATACATCATCAGCCTATTCAGGGAAGTCAAACACAGGCCATTCCTGGGTTATAGGTTCATTGTAAGAATAAGACTAGAGGCAACTGGGAAGGACCTGATCCTGTGTTATTTATCGGTAGAGGTTATTTTTGTATCTCCACAGGTAAAGGACCTATATGGGTCCCTAGCAAGTTTATGTGACCTGTATGTCAAGATCAGAAGATGGAAGAGAAGACTCAGAGCGAGCAGACAGAATAAACTGTCTATGTTGTAGGAGACGTAGACCGCGGGTATTATGCCAATGTATGCTATGTGGGGTAAAATGGTACTGTAAGCCAAAGCTTAAATGTAAATGGTGTAAAGGGTGTATGGACTTTAAATTGAGTACTGTGCGTTTGATTAGTAACCGGCCATGAAGCAAGAGAAAGCATATGGCTAGTGCAATACCATGCTGACTGGAGACAGTGCACATCATCAGAATCTGTGAAAGCACAGGTTTTTGGTGTGGAACATAGTAATCCCATTTTTGTACCTGAAATTTGGTCTGTTTTAGAGCAGGATTCGGAAGAAACTAAAAAGATTTGTTTAAAATGATTTGGATGGAAAAGAAATTGTAGAAATTGTAGGAGTAAACGTGTTTGAGTGGTGGACTTGGTTGGCGGTCTTGATGAATTTTTTGCCTATAGGCCAAACTATTTTCGATGTTTTGCCTAGAACAAACGTATGGGTGACGTGGGCAAATATCACGGGAATAACAGATTTTTGTTTAAGTCTACAACAGCCAGACAATCCCTTTAGAACTTGTTTAATTGGTATTCTCCTGCAAGAGAATGAAACAAATTTTGATGGGTTTTGGAATATCAAAGCAGTGAATCTGACTTCCAATCAGAATGGTACATGTATGAGTCCAAATAGGCAATATGTTTGGCCTTCTCTGCGTAATGCAGTGTGGCAGAAGACGGTTATTGAGAATTTAAATCAGCCACATCATTTACCTTTGCAGGAGTTAGACTTGTTGGCTAGCGTTTTACCTGTTGAATATGTCAAACTTATTGCAACTGATATGGTGAACTGTACCCACATGTCGTCACCACTTCAACCCATGAATGGCACTGGAGCAATTTGGTTTGGTGACCCGTGGCAGTTATGGCTAACACGTCAAAGTGAACCAGGGTTTTATACAGGGTTTCAAAATCTAACCAGTTCACCTATTTGGGGTGAGTTGAAAATTGGGGGTTTCCATGTAAATGTATCACGGAGTTATCAGTTGCCACCGCGAGTCTTTCTGATATGTGGGGAAAGAGCGTGGCCAGCGATTCCTTTGTATCCTGTTGATGGACCATGTTATTTAGGGCGTTTGACTTTGTTTGCTCCACACATGAAAGACTTATTAAAAATGACTCAACAATCTCACAGATCACGAAGGGCACTGCGCACCTTTGATGAAACATGTAATGACCGGGTCGATCTACATTCTATGACAGCAAATGTCCTAGCCTCCATATTTATGCTGGGGGCAATGGCAGCATTAAATACTAAGAATATACGAAGGTTAGCATGCTGAGGAGAGAAATGATTTAATCTTACATCGCAGATTTTAAGTTCGTTATTGTTTGATGTAGATAGTGTTAGGCATGCTACGTTACAAAATAGAGCTGCAATAGGTTTTTTGTTATTAGCACATGGACATGGTTGTGAGGATTTTGAAGGGATGTGTTGTGTGAACCTTTCCGATCATTCCATATCGATGCACAAGACGTTGTCACAACTGCAGGGAAACATGAAGCATATTCTTGCTGAAGATAATCCTTTCGATAAATGGTTGAGAGGATTTGGGATAACAGGTTGATTAAAGACGTTATTGATGGAAGGAATACGCTTTGTTATAATCATTGTTGTAATGTTTTTAACTTTTAGCTGTTTATTTTCTTGTTTGAAGAAAGGTTTAACATCTATTGTGAAACAGACACGGGTTGTCCAAAAAGAAAAAAGGGGATATGTAGAAAGATTTTTAAAGGACTGAGCACATATGTTACCATTGTCTGGGCTGGACAACCCAGGCCTGTTAGATGAAGCTGCAGAGCAGCTTTAAATTGTCCTTGGAACAAGCAGTGTGAGGAAGAAAACAAGCTATGCACAAACAAGAAGCCAGGTGCAGAGCAAGTCCCGGGAACCATGAAATCAACACACTCTATTCGGCACACTCTGATCAGGCGCCTGCAGCATGCTCACCAGTCAGCGAAATGGACGCCCGCGTGGGCAGAGACTTTTATCCAATCACCTGTGTGTAGAGCCGCATGAGCGGTTGGATTAAGTTGTAAATATGACCTGTTTGTTTAATAAAGTGAGCACGGCATGTAGCCATATTGGTGTGATTGTCATGACTTGGCCAACTCTCCACAGGGGACCCTCTTCAGCCCTTCTCTGGACACACTTTAACACCTCAAAGTTTATCTTGCAGTGAGGGGCCCAAAATGGAAACAGTGTTCAAGGAGTGGCTTCAGCGGTGCCGAGTACAGGGGGTTGATCACTGCCCTAGTCCTGCTGGCCACACTGTTTCTGATACCAGACAGGATGATATTGGCCTTCTTGGCCACCTAGGCACACTGATGGCTCATGCTCAACCATCTGTCAACTTGCACCCTCAGGGTACTTTCCCAGCAGGCAGCCTTCCAGCCACTCTGCACCAAGCCTGTAGCGTTGTGTGGGGTTGTTGTGACCCAAGTGCAGAACTGGCACTTCTCCTGGTTGAACTTCATACAGTTGGAGTCATTGAAATCATCCAACCCATGCAGATCCCTCTGGAGAGCCTTCCTTCCCTCAAGGAGATCAGCCCTCCCACCCAACTTGACATTGTATGAAAACTCACTGAGGATGCACGCAGTCCCCCTGGCCGCATCATTGATAAAGTTCTGAAGCAGGACTGGCCCCAACACTGAGCCCTGGGGAACACCACTCCTTATGGGCCGTCACCTGGATGTCACTCCATTTACTACCACTCCTGGGGCTTGGCTGTCCAGCCAGCTCTAACCCAGCGTAGAGAACACCCATCCAAGCCATGAGCAGCCAGGTTCTCCAGCAGAATGCGTGGGAGGTGGCGTCAAAGCTTCCCTAAGGTCCAGGTAGACAGTATCCACAGCCTTTCCCTCATCCTACAGGCCAGTCATCTTGTCACAAAAGAGGATCAGTTTCATCAAGCAGAACCTGCCTTCCATAAACCCATTCTGGCTGGTCCTGACCTCCTGGTTTTCCTGCACCTCCTGTGTGATGGTGCTCAGGATGATCTGCTCCACAGCCTTCCCTGGCACTAACATAAGGTTGATGCACCTGTAGTTATCCTCCTTCCTGCCTGTCTTGTAGGTGGGCACCACTCTGACTAACCTTCAGACTTCTGGGACCTCCCCAGTTAGCCAGCACTGTTAATAATCATCCCTGTTGTGATGCAGATGAGGATAAGACCAATGATTATCACAGTGTTCCTGGATCATGAGATATTCATAGTCAAGGAAACTTTTGAAAACACCTTGTCCTTCCTGGACATCAACTTCAGCTGAACCACAAGTCCGCTGGTGCTGCAGAGACATCACAGGCAGCAATGCCCTCTCCTGCCAGCGCTCCACAGTCCAGCCCTGCATCTCTATGGTCCCAAGGACAGCAGGGTTTGCTCTCCCTAGGGACATACAATTTCACCTTTACAGTGACCTCTGTCCCCCACCCCAGCATGCTCTGCCGCAAAACTTGTGCTTGCGTGGGACCTTGGGCACTTGGTATCATTCATTTTTGGTTGTGGTTACATGTCTGAGCTTGGCCCAGGTGAGACAGGTGTGGTCCAGCGCATCTCTGCTCTGAAATAACCTAAATCAGGGAGGGAAAGGGGACAAAGTCTTATTGAAGCAGTGTGAGGAAGCCTTACGATCAATAACCTCACATCTTATTGGGGAATTTAGAGATCCTGTGGGTTTACACGGTAAGGGTTTGGGAGTGGTCATGGGGTTTGTAGGACTGGCAAAGGTGAGTTGAGATCAAGAGCTGACTCCATGGCCATAACAGCCACTTTCATTTGACTTCAAAATGGACCAGCCCCTGCCCAATGCTGAGCTAATAAGCAATACCAGTGGCACCTCTGTGATAACATATGGAAGAAAGGATAAAACCCAATGTGCAGCATCTGTAAGAGAGAGGAGTGAGAAATGTCTGAGAGAAAGAACCCTACCAACACCAAGATGAGTGAAGGAGAGGGTCTGTGAGAGAGAGTTCTGGTGGGATCCTACAAACCAATGCTCAAGCCACCATCCCCAACATTCACAGGACAGCACATTGACAATGCTCCTTTAGGTGTCTGCAGGTTCTTTGCATCGGTGGCTTAGCACAGCTGCCAGATGGGCCAACAACTGTGATGCTCACCTGGATCTGAAACCCTGTGTCATCTGTGCCCGCCTTGGCTCTAGGAGCAAAAAAATGGTGGAGTCTCATCTCCCAGGGGAGTGAGGCAGGAGAGCAGCAGAGTGCACGTGCCAGGCCTCAGGGTGGCAGGCTGTGATCTATGTGGAAGGAGTGAACATTCATTAGAGTTCCCTGGAATTGCCTCACACGTTTCTAATTTGTTTTGCTATGGGCTGTTGGAGGTGGCTGTTCTTGCAGAGCAGCAGTGCTGAGCTTTGCCACCTGCCTTGGCACTTGGTTCCATCAGTGTCACAGCTTTGCAACCGCTGCCCTGCACAGCAGCACTGCCTGCTCATGGCCATGCCTGAGAAGGCTTCCCTGGGCAAGAGCATATATGTTAAGGATGTGATATGTCCCCATATGTTTGGAAAGCGCTGTGCCATTTGACACTTAACTCTATGCATATGCAGTTTGGATAATGGAGTTTAAGGAACAAGCTTCTGTGCCCATAATAAAGAATTTAAAGAACGTGAAAAATATAGGTATGGATGAACTGATGGGGGACGGCAGATATTCTGCTGTATATCTATATCTATATCTATATATCTCTCTATATATATATATCTATCTCACAGGTACAATTGCCTCGATGTATTATTATATAGATGCGTCACTGGAGGCCAATTTCACCGTCTTCCCAGTCACATGTACAAAGGCCTCTGGGTCAGGGAGGCTGGAAGTGGAGATGATACAGACATTGTAGGATCATCAATATTGTCACAGATACAACAATAAATGCACAGGACATTTCAGAGAGGATCTAGAAATGCCTTGTGAAGGGACATTGACACTTATTGCTGCTGAAAGACACCTGACTGCATCAGCTTCTTCAGTGCGTTCTTCAGTTCCTGGTTCCTCATGCTGTAGATGAGGGGGTTCAGTGCTGGAGGCACCACCGAGTACAGGACTGACACCACCAGATCCAGGGATGGGGAGGAGATGGAGGGGGGCTTCAGGTGGGCAAAAATGCCTGTGCTGACAAAGAGAGAGATGACAGCCAGGTGAGGGAGGCACGTGGAAAAGGCTTTGTGCCGTCCCTGCTCAGAGGGCATCCTCAGTACAACCCTGAAGATCTGCACGTAGGACAGAACAATGAAAACAAAACAGCCAAATGCTGCTAAGAGACTAACCACGATAAGCCCCACTTCCCTGAGGTAGGTGTGTGAGCAGGAGAGCTTGAGGATCTGTGGGATTTCACAGAAGAACTGTCCCAGGGCATTGCCGTGGCAGAGCGGCAGTGACAGTGTATTGGCCGTGTGCAGCGCAGCATTGAGAAACCCACTGGCCCAGGCAGCTGCTGCCATGTGGACACAAGCTCTGCTGCCCAGCAGGGTCCCGTAGTGCAGGGGCTGGCAGATGGCCACGTAGCGGTCATAGGCCATGACGGTGACAAAATAATACTCTGATGAAATATAAAATACAAAGAGAAAGGCTTGGGAAGCACATCCTGCATAGGAGATGTCCCTGGTGTCCCAGAGGGTGTTGGCCATGGCTTTTGGGAGAGTGGTAGAGATGGAGCCCACATCGAGGAGGGAAAGGTTGAGGAGGAAGAAGTACATGGGGGTGTGCAGGTGGTGGTCACACATTATGGCAGTGATGATGACGCTGTTGGCCATTAGGGTAGCCAGGTAGATGCCCAGCAAGAGCCAGAAGGTCAAGAGCTGCAGCTCCCGCGTGTCTGCAAGTGCCAGGAGGAATAACTGGGTGGTGGAACTGCTGTTGGACATCTGATACCTTGGAATGTAAGGACCTGTTCAAAAGTCAGGGACCTGTTAGGAGAGACTTCTCTGAGCAAAGTCAAAGCCCTTTCTCCTAGATCTGCCCCCACTGCGCCATGTCCCCCCCTCTGCCGCTCCTAGGAGAGCTCCCTTCCGAGCCGTGGCTGGAGCTGTGCTGAGTGCTGGCCGAGTGTGCTGTGAGGAGCAGGGGCTGTGCCCGCTGGCTGCCCAGCAGTGAGCCCTGCTCTGCAGCAGGGGCTTCATGGGAACCGTGGGGGCAGGGGCCAGTCCTGGCCTTGCACTGGCTCAGCCCAAACTGCTCCCAGTGCAGAAGGGCCTGTCAGCATCGGCTCTGCCCGTGC
Source organism: Falco peregrinus (assembly GCF_023634155.1). Taxonomy (NCBI): domain Eukaryota; kingdom Metazoa; phylum Chordata; class Aves; order Falconiformes; family Falconidae; genus Falco; species Falco peregrinus. The sequence continues at coordinate 623,095 of NW_026599622.1, read as the reverse complement.
TGAGCAACGGCCATGGCCAGAGTCAGGTCAGGAGGGGTTTGTGCTGTGCTCAGGGAGAGCAGCGTGAGTGCTGAGAGGCAAGGGGACTGTCTGTGCCTGAGGGCAGAGGCAGGCACTCTGGTGAGTCCCTCCAGCTCCTTCTCAGCTGCCCTGCACTTGCAGCTTTCTGTGATAGAGTCCAACTACACTGCCATGTGTCCTGGTTTAACCCTGGCTGGAAATTATGTACCACAGGGATGTCACTTAATTCCCCCTCACCCATAAGTATGAGGAGGAGAATCAGAAAGGAATGTAAATCTTCAAGTTTGAGATTAGAATAATTTCACAAATGAAGAACAATAAAAATGAAAGTACAATAAAAATAATGAGAATAAGTTATAATGAGAGGGAGGCAGTTGGGGGTAATAAAATCCAACAGGAAAAAAAAGAAAGGAAGGAAGGAAGGAAGGAAGGAAGAAACAAACAAGGAAGGAAAGAAAGGAAAAAGAAAAAAAGAAAGAGAGAAAGAAAGAAAGAAGGAACAAGGGAAGACAGTGATACCCAATACAACTGCTCACCACCCACTGACTGATACCCAGCCAGTCCCCAGCATCGACTGGCAGACCCCAGCAAACCCCACCAAGTTTATATACCAAGCATGAACATGTTGCATCACATTCAAACAACCAAAAATATCAGTGCATTTTCAAAATTCTTCTCACAAGTCCTTGCTACTTAGATGAAAATTAACTCTATCCCAGCCACAACCAGGACACTTTGTTACCCTAAAAAGCAACCAGACACTGCTGAGAGCAGAGGGATCCACTACAGAGCACAGAATGGCTCGCCCTTTCTCAAAGTCTCAGCACCCCCCTTCTAGCCAAGGACACCCATTGTCACAGCGTGCCCTGGAAGCAGCATGCAGCTTGGGTGGACACCCCAAGGAGGTGACCAAGGGTCCTGACTATGGGAATTGTTAAAGGAGAGTCAGCTCCTTCCCCAGCATCACACACTGCATTGCCCACAGCTTGACAGCTTAGAGGAAACCTCCTTGCTGTGCTCACATCGGCACAGGAGGACTCACAAGGTCTGAGCCTGAGCCTGCAGCTGAAACTCCCATTCCAACAGAGCCTGTCAGTTATCCCACAATCATCTGAGCAAAGCCAGGAGAGAGACAGATGGACACTCTGGAATGTCTTTCCCTTCCCCAGCTGCACAGCACCTCCCAGACCAGAGCAATGCAGGGCAGCCATGCTCAATGCCTGGAGCTGTCCCTGCCAGCAGCTCTTTCTCTGGCCCCATGGCTCTTCCCTGCCAGCGCTCACAGAGCCCAGCTCAGCCCCTGTGTGCCCAGCTCTGCCCTGCAGCCGCTCTCTGTCTGCACACCTGAAAGAAAAACAGGTCACCCAAACCCTGATTGAAAAGGAAAGCTGACGCTGGTTTGATCTGGATGCTGCTGCAGAGTGATGGCACTTGCTGACCTTCCTCCTAAACATCACTGTGATGCTCTGAGAGTCTCTGCCCCCGCTCTGACCTGCACAGCGGAGTTTCCATTTCTACCAAGAAGAGCAAGATAAAAGTGGAAGCAGAGATTCAGGCAAGAACAGACTCCAGCAGAAAACCCCTGCCATGAATGTGCTCATGAAAAGTCACCTTGGAAATGACATGGGCATGAGCAGAAGCTGCAAGCAGCCCTGACCAATGCAGCACCCACGCAACAGCACGAGAACATTGCCCTGACAGGGTTTGCTCCTTCCACCTACAGATTCTCCCCGCAGCCGCACGGGAGCCCCCCGGCAGGCTGAGAGCTGCCCCTGGCAGGCGGCAGAGCCCCTGCCCCAGCACACAGCCCCCTGGGCTGCAGGGACCCTGCTGGCAAGGACAGCCCTGGGCACCCCTGCCTGCACAGCCACCTTCACAGCCCTGCAGCCGGCCCTGGCACAAGGCAGCCCACATGCCCTGGCCCTCCCACGCTGCAGCAGGGAAGCCCTGCTCTGCAGCACACTGGCCTCCTCCACAGCACAAGGCTCCCACACGGTCCCACAGGCTGGGGGGCCCCCAGCTGCTGCAGACCCGGCTAGGAACTGCAGAGGCATTGCCCTGCAGCCACACACTCACCGGCTCCAGGGCTCTGCAGATTTCTCCAAGGGTGAGCTCTCAGCATTGTCCCAGCCCAGACTGCCTTGAAGCTCTGGGTGCCTGGCTCCTCTGCCCTGGGTGCCTGCAGGCAGTGCCTCAGCCCTGCTGCGCTTTGCAGAGGAGCTGCTGGTGGGCAGAGCTGTCTCTCTGCAGTGCTGCCCGCTTGCCATGAGCTCCCTCCATGGCAGGAGCCCGGCCCAGCTCAGCAGCAGGGAGCAGCCCAAGGCAGCCCTTGCTCTGCCCCTCGGGGCTCCCTCCAGGTGCCCCTGGGGCTGCACGGGAACCTGCTGGGGAACAGCCGGATGCAATCACTGATGCTCCCTGCCTCAGCTGGGCAGAGACACTTCTGTCCAGCAGTGGCATTTCTCTGAGGAGATAAAGTTTTGTGCATCAGTATCAACTTTTGTTAACCCAGTACTAGAGAGGACACCAGGAAGACTGCAGCAAAGGATCTAAGCACTCTTAAACAGCGTGTGTGAGCGTGTGTGTATGTGTGTGTCTGGTGGTTCTACAGGCAGGGGCGGGGAGGATGTCTTCAGTGCTTCAGTAAGCATTGCAGAGTCAATTGAAGCCCTTCATTGCATAGTCCTACGGGTACAAAGACTCAGCTCTCCTTTTCCCATGCCAGGTCTCTGCTCTGAAGCAAAGCCACTGCACCCACGGGCTCTGGGACACTTTGTACCAGGTTTCTTCATGGCAGAGCTGGGCTGGTGCCACAGCTGGGGGGCTTCAGCCCAGATGTGCAGCAGTGCCCTCAGCCAGGGGCACACGCAGAGGCAAGTGGAGCCAGTGCTGTTGCAGACAGAGCTGTGACACTGAGGGAACCAAGTGCCAAGGCAGGTGGCAGAGCTCAGCACAGCTGCTTGGCAAGGACAGCTGCCTCCAACAATTCCAACACTCAAAATGGAGTTTATACTTGTGAGGCAATTCCAGGGCACCCGAAGGAGTGTTCACCACTTCTGCACAGGCCACAGCCTGCCAGTGTGTGACCTGGGGCCTGCTCTCTGCTGCTCTCCTGCCTCACTGCCCCTGGGAGATGAGACTCCACCATTTCTTTGCTTCTAGAACCAAGGTAGACATGGATGACACAGGGTTTCAGATCCAGGTGAGCATCACAGCTGTTGGCCCCTCTGACAGTTGTGCTAGAACGCTGATGCAAAGAACGGGCAGACACTTAAAGGAGCATTGTCACTGTGCTGCCCTGTGACTGTCAGCGGGTGGTTACTTGACCACAGGCTTGTAGGATCCCACCAAGCCTCTGTCTCACTGATCCCCCCCTTCTTCACTCACCTTGATATCTATAGGGTTGTTCTCTCACATAATTCTCACTCCTCTCCCTTTGTGTTTTGTCCTTTCTGCCTTAGGGTATCACAGAGGTGCCACTGCGATTGCTTTTTGGCTCAGGTTTGGGCAGTGGCTGGTCCATTTTGGAGTCAAATGAAAGTGGCTTTTATGTCCATGGAGTCAGCTCTTCATTTCTTCTCACCTTTGCCAGCCCTACGAACCCCCTGACCACTCCCAAACCCTTGCCATGTAAATACACAGTACCCCTAAATTCCCCAGTAAGGTGTGAGGTTATTGATCCTAAGGCTTCCCCATGCTGGTTAAATAAGAATTTCCCCCTTCCCCTCCCTGACTTAGGTTATTTCACAGCAGAGATGCACTGGACCACAGCTGTGTCATCAGGGCCAAGATCAGACATGTCAGAAAAAAAAAGCGGGTACCAAGTGCCCAAGGTCCCATGAAAGCACAAGTTTTGCGGCAGAGCATGCTGGGCTGGTTGGCAGTTGGCACTGTAAAGGTGAAATGAGATGTCCCTAAGGGGAGCAAACCCTGCTGTCCTTGGGACCATAGAGATGCAGGGCTGGACTGTGCAGTGCTGGCAGGAGAGGGCATTGCTGCTGTGATGTCTCTGCAGCTGCAGAGGACCTGTGGTGCAGGTGAAGCTGATGTCCAGGAAGGTGTCGTGGTTTAACCCCGGCCGTTAATGGAAATCTACCAGCAACTAAACACCACGCAGCCACTTGCTCACTCCCCCCCACCCGGAGGGGTGAGGAGGAGAATCAGAAAGGAATGTAAAACTTGAGGGTTGAGATATGAAGAATTTAAAAATTAAATTGTTAAGAGATAAGAACAACAGTAATAATAATGATAATAAAAATAACGATGATGATGATAATAATGACAACAATAACAACAACTAGGAATGGAAAGGTGGGAAAAAAAGGTAAAATCCAAAGGAAGGGAAAAGGAAAAAACCACAGCACTGTACTAGCTACTAATAAGAAAATAAACTCCATACCAGATGAAACCAGGACAGTATCCACCCCTTATTCCATACCATTTATGTCATGCTACATTTTCCCATACATCATCATCATCACTCCTCCTGTACTTTATATAAATACACAGATATCACCCCTTAGTCTATGGACCCTCCCTATAAAATCCATTGAGTTCATTTAGTCCATGATGTAAGGCTCCATCCGTTATCACAGCCTTTCTAGGCAAGGAGGACGGTATGAGGTGTTGAATTATTCCACGTTGAAGCCAGTTCTAATCCTATTACAGCTGCACTGATCTGGTTTCACCAGTCAATCTTTGCTGGTGTGGCAGTAGAAGAAGAAGTAAGGTTCAAATCTTCCCATCTAAAGATGGTAGAAATGGATGCCACAAGATTATCCAGTCTCTCCACGGTGTGGCTTCAGATTCTACCATCATCACCAAAGACAATATACAGCATTACGTAACAATTAACATCACTTAATTTATTGACTGTTTTCACCCAAAATCAATTCCCATTGTGGCGCACGTCGAACTTCCCCACCTTCCCGCACTACCCACCAAGTGCTCCCAGGCCCTTGAGCAAAAAACAGTCCCACAAATGGGTTTGCCTTTGCCTGAGGCAGGAATGACCCCGACTGCTTTCCCAAGCATATTTGTAAGGTGCACTACAGGACCTTTATCCCCCTCTACAATACACAAAAGCTTTGGCTGGGCAGGACCAGCTCGGGTAGCAGATCCTCTGGTATTAACCAACCAGGTAGCCTTTGCTAGATGTTTATGCCAACGTTTGAAAGTTCCACCACCCATTGCTCTCAGTGTAGTCTTTAACAGTTCGTTACATCGTTCAATTTTCCCAGAGGCTGGTGCATGATAGGGAATGTGATATACCCACTCAATACCATGGTCTTTGGCCCACGTGTCTATGAGACCGTTTCAGAAATGAGTTCCGTTGCCTGATTCGTTTCTTTCTGGGGTGCCATGTCACCACAAGACCTGTCTTTAAAGGCCTAGGATAGCGTTCTGGGCACTGGCATGGGGCACAGGGTATGTTTCCAGCAAATGGTGGTTGCTTCCACCATTGTAAGCATGTGTCGCTCGCCTTGGCGGGTCTGTGGGAGTGTGATATACTCAATTTGTCAAGCCTCACCATATTTATATTTCAGCCATCATCCCCAATACCACAGAGCCTTTAACCGTTTGGCTTGCTTAATTGCAGCGCATGTTACACATTCATGAATTACCTGTGCAATAGTGTCCATGGTTAAGTCCACCCCTCCGTCTCGGGCCCATCTATATGTTGCAGCTCCTCCTTGATGACCTGAAGTGTCATGAGCCCACCGAGCTATAAATAATTCACCTTTATGTTGCCTATCCAAATCTACTTGAGCCAGTTCAATCCTTCCCAAATGGGTAGGATTTAGGTGACATCCATCAGTGAAAGTATGGAAACGCTGTGGTGACAGCAAAGCAGGGCAGCGATATGGTGCCTACAGCCTGCACAGAAACAGGGGCAGGTGTCCAACCATGTGGAACAGACTGCGCTGGAGATGGAAAAGGGTTTCAGCAAGTCTGGAAAACCTGAAGAGAACCCAGCTCTTTGTCCCCTTGGCTATGGCAGCTGTTTCTGACACTGAGGCCTGTGAGAAGACATGTCCTCATGGCACTGGGGCAACGTTGCCTCCTTGCAGCCCCATGGGGAAGCTGGAAGTTGCTGTGCCATTGCTGTCCTTCACTGGGCATTGGATCCCCCACCTTCCATGGTCCCCAGGAAGAGCCCTGAGCGCTCTGTGTGAGGGACAGCACCGACCTTCCCACAGGCTGCAGGTCACGGCTTGGCCGTTCTGCTTCATCAAGCAAGCCAAGGCTTTGCTCAGCAGCAGAGCTGCCTGCACAGTGCCTTTGCCTACCCGCACTCACAGCCTCCAAGGACGGGCTCTAACAAGGCCATGGGGAGGCTTTCTCGGTCATGGCCCTCAGCGGAGCTTGTTAATGCTTCCAGGGACTTTGGGGTTTGCTTCTGACTTGGTGTTCTTGAGAGGTTTCTTCAGCCTCCTCTCATGATCTGAAGTTCACAGCACCACAGACACCCTGCGCTCATTAGGAATCAGAAAGCCCTGACAAGCCATGTCTCTCCCATCAGGGACATCTGGTCTTCAAGTCTTGCTTGCACAGTTAATGAGATAAGTTTCAGAAGTACAGTGACAGAGGAAGGCAGGTAATGACCACTCTGGAGAAGAGATAGAAGGCTTTTCCAATTCCTATTGATGCAGAGTGTCTCTTTAATAGATGTGGCCATGTGGGAAAAGCAGTCCCTGGAGCCAAACACCGTGTGGACAGCCTTGCCTCTTACTTTTCCTGCCCCACTATTTCTCTCCTTTTCTCCATGGGACTTACACCACTTTACATGAGACTTCTTCAACCAGCTCTGCAGCTGAATATAGCAAGTGCTTGGCAGCAATTATTGGCTGTTTTCCTTAGAGAACAGGGTGTTAAAGACAAATAAAAGAGGGATTGCTTATCAGGGGGTGTGTGGGGGGGAATGGGTTAGAAATTCATAAATAAAAAATATATTGCTTTGCTGTATTATTGCTAGTTCAAGCAGATACCCATGAGGTCTGTTGCCACAACTGAAGAGTTGCCCATAGGGAATATTAGAGACACTACTGAAAGACAGTCCAACTTTTCCTCTCTGAACCTTAAAGCAGAAGCTGCATGGGTAAAATGGATTGGAGTGGTCACAGAGGAAGAGGAGAAAGGCATCTGGAGATGAACTTCTTAACCCAGAGCTGTAAATGAGGAAACCAGGACGTCAGCATATAACAAATGTCTTGAATTCCAGAGAAGGTGTGAACTTTCTGGGACTCATGACAAATATTGGGATGTTTTCAAATTTTTTTTACACATATATATGTAGAAATTCTTCCACTTTGATCTACATGTACATAATCATAATACAATACCATAATACAACTGGTATTAAGAACAGCACAGACTGTGCCTTCAGACGCCAGCTTCATACCTAATGCCAATCCATTTTGCACAGCTATAGGGGCTATTCCTCAAACTTCTTCCTGCAAAGCCTTCGTGGCACCTGCAGTGTCCTTGGCCATCTCCTCCATTCCTGTGGATCTCTTTATCACTGCCTTCTACAATTCAGCAACCGCTAACCAAGGAATGACCAAGGCCACAAGGTAAAGGTTAAGGGCAAGGGGTTGGCCATTCACCAGCAGCTTCCTGCAGACGACTTCTTCCAATCCATCTTATCCTGTAAGCCAGGGACACACTCAGCACAGCACAGCCTGAAGGCCAAGGGGTACATGGAGCACAGCACAGGCCTGCTCAGGTTTTCTGATACACTCATCACTAACTCCTCCATGTACAAAGGTCTTCTGCTCAGATTCTCTGAACCTCCTGATGAACGTTCCAAGGAGAAAGACAACTCCTTTAAAATGCTAAAGAAAGTGACCTTTATTTGAAGGCCTTGGTTGAAACGTAATTGGAAGATGATCCCTGTCAAACATGGTGCGAATATTCTCCTGGACTTGTTCTGAAAAGAAAGATAAGGCAGGACTTGTGTAAGATGTGGACGGCACCTTTGAGTTCAGTATGGGTGAAGGTGGTAGGGTAGAAAGTAAGGGAAGTCAGCAAGACAAATTCTAGCAGGGCTGAGTAGATAGGAATGATGACCCACGCAAAGCCTTTGGTAGTGCTCTTGCTAATGCAGCCCAGGATGCCATTGGCCTTATTTGAAAGGTGCAAAGCCAGGAGAAGAGGAGGCTTTGGGGACACCTAATAGCCTTCCCATAACTTCTTGGGTCATATCATCAAGAAAATGCAGCCAGCTTCTCACTGTTGTGCATGATGGGAGGATGAGGGCCAATGGGCATCAGCTGAAGCAAAGGAAGACAATCTTTCTCCCCATGAAGACAGACAAACAGTGGAGCAGATGTCCCAGAGACCTTGTGCCACGTCCATCCTTTGAGCTTTTCAAGCCCCACTTGAAGGAAGGCCTGAGCTACTCGCTCTAGCCCCATAACTGATCATTCTCTGAGCAGCACATTGGCCTGGACACCTCCTGAGGTCCCTTCCAGCATGAATGATTCTGGCTCTCAATCCACCATGGGTCTTTGTTGCAGTACTCTCCAAACTATCAAGCTGCAACAAGGTCTTTTACCATCTCATACCAACATACTCTTCATGCCAGTCACTCTGCTGCCTTCTATTAGTGTCTCCCCACACAGGGTACACTCTCTCTGCTTCTTCCTCCTCTCTCTTCCTTGGCTGCCCAACCTCTTAACAGAACCAGCCACAGCTGCACCTTATTTACATCAGCCATCCCACCGCCCCAGAAGGCAGCCCACAGCTGTATATTATTGATTTTAATTAACCCAGCTTCATTCTTCTACAGATCTTGCCTTCATGATGGGAGGGAAATCACTCAGAGTACCAGTAGGTGTTGAAGCTAAAGAGAAAGCTGGTCAGATGACATGTGACTTTCTTTTCCCACGCCAAGCTTTGCTGCTAAGAGGCAGGGCTGCTTGGATGGTACTTCCAAAAAGCCCTGACTGATTCCTTTCTTCATCCTTTCCTACCTTTCTCCTTCCTTTCCCATGTACAATTGCTTCTCCTTGACCACCCTTGTATCCTCCCACGCAAGCAGCACGCCTCTCCTTTCCCTTTCCTCCTTGGACATTGTCTGTCTTCCTTTGGGGATTCTCAGCTCTTCACCATGGGAGTGCCTACCATGGTCAGCAATACCATTGAAGAGCTGCCTCACTTCATTATCTGTGGTGTCCTGCAGTTCCTTATGCTGTTACCTTGCCAGCGGCACCACAGGGCAGGGTGAGCCATGTCCATGCACATATCAAAAGCTGGTCCAAGTAGCACCTTCCAAAACACTGCGATTTGGGAATTGGGACCTCAGAGGTTTTTCCAAGTAGACGTGGTCAGCCCTTTAGTGGGGGCAGAATAACCCCACCATGAGGGCACCTGAGCAGCTGAGGTACAAACCTGAGGAGGAGAAGGGCCTGAGTATTATGGGGGATGCATAGGAGGTGCTGGCGCATGCTCAGCATGTCTAAGGCCACCTGCATGTGGGGCTGAATTAGGGGGTGCGTGGCCACTCAGACAAGGGATTTATCATCCCCCTTGACTCAGCATCATCACCCCTGACACAGCACTGTTGTGGCCACATCGGGATTATCTGTGTCTGGGCTTTGAGGTTTCTCATTCTGGAGGAATGGGGAAAAACTGGAGAGGCTGTGGAGGATACCTGCCTGGATGGAGTCTGGAGTCTATGGAGAGAGACTGAAGGTCCTGGGCTTCTTGAGACCGGCAAAGTGGAGCCTCAAGGCTCCATCTAAGCATGCATCTGCTTAGAAAGGGAGTGTGGGAGGTAAGGGAGTGATTTCTGATAGTGGCAGGAAGATACAACCTCCACAAAGTACAACTTGGAAGGATAAGACTGGATGTGAGGAGAAAGAAATGTCACCCTGAAGATTGATCTGTGATGCCACAGTTCACCCAGAGGGAGCCTGGATCAGCCCATGGCTTTGAGATTTAAAGATAAAGCAGGGATGAGTGCAGAGACATCAGTGAAGGCAGACAAACAAGGGCGTGAGGGCTGGGTGGGAAAGACAGAAATGTGCCAACCGCCAGAGTGTGCAGGAGCAGGCTGGAAACTAGGACCACGCGTGGCAATCAGTTAGCTGAGGGGAATGTGCTCGAGCTTGTCTAGACAACGATTAACATGATGAGATGTTTACAGAGCACAGGGGAGTGGGGGACGGATGGCGCCAAGGAAAGGTAACACCTTGCTGTTAATTGATGGCAGTTAACCACCAATCAGGGATTGCCTAGTATGCAAGGCTTAGCTTCAAGAACCAATCTGTTTCAAACGCGCAGCTTCTGAAAGTGTATAAAACTCGTGCTTCTGTACAATAAATTGACATTTGCTTGCATCAAGCTGCGTCCCGTCTCTTCATTCGCCGCAAATTGGTGACCCCGACGTGATGCGTTTAAGGATATAACGTGAAGGGCTCTCGAATCGCCTATCTGAGCGACTTGCAGCGAATCCCACAGAACTTTGAATGATCTGCTGAAAGGAAGCAGGAGCCGGCCTGAAATCCCTCCGGAGCTGAGAGGTGAGCTGTGGGAAATCTGTAACGGGGAATCAGGCTTCGTCCCCAGAAAGAGACGTATATGGACTCATGAAGGGTCTTCTAGTCAGATCAGGGAGTCCGTGCCTCAGTCTCCTCAAATGGTGACCCCTATGGTGGTGTTCCCAAGCCTTGGAAGAATAAGGACAGAACTGGTCTGTACAAAAAGACAGCTCGTGGAAGAGGGCTGCGTTCCGGAGGAGACAGCTTGGCTGAACGATCGTCTTGCTGTCTGGACCAGGCGGACAACCTAAACCCCGAGGATAACACCTGTATTCATCGAGACAGGTGAGCAGCCAAGAAACTTTAGAGACTTTGAAAGAATGAAAGTGTGTACAGACAGCAGCCAATTGTATGATGCTGCCGCAGAGGGGAACTCCGTGTCGGGAATGCATTTAACATCTTGGTGGCAAGTTCTGACTACTCTTCGCCAAGGGTGGACTAATTCTACTAACGGTGCTAAACCAGAGGAAGCTGTAAATTCCACCGACAGCGCGACTCTTCTCAAGACACCGTCAGCGATGGCGATTCTGTCCACACCTCCTCTGCCCCCAAAGCTTCTGTCACTGACTGCAGCGACCCTCACAACACAGGAGCAAGCACGGGAACAGGACAACTCGGAGAATGATTCCATTGGCACTGATAAACCTTTTGATCCAGGTCCTATAGATCTGGAAAAGGAGCTAGACCTTTTCCCCACCCCCTCGTCTCTCCTGATGCATTGATTGTATTTTTGGGGAGGGTGAAAGGGAGTCTGAGGGATTGGTGGCAGGAATGTGAGTGGGAAACACTTAAGTGATGGGTTTGGGGAGTCGCTATGGCATGTTCAGTATTTTGTCAGACGAATCAACCTGCAGAGTGGCAGCCTGTGCAATACGAGGCTGTTAAAGGGTTAAGCAAAGCAGTGCGGGAAGGGAGGATTCATAATACATTTGCTATGTCCCTTCTTGAAGTGATGGCAGAGCCTTATACGCTCACACTGCATGATTGGAAGTCATTGCTTTGTATGGTACTAACTGATACAGTATATGATGTGGTTATTTGATTTTTGTGAGCTGTGTGTAGTGGCCTTGATTGAAAACCTTAATCAGGAATTGCTGTTAACTATGAGCAGTTGGCTGGAGAAAATAACTGTGCCGATTCTGTGACTCAGGCAAGGTATCCCAGGGACGACTGTTTGCAAATGAAGGAATGGCTATTAAGGCAGTCAGGATGGGGGAGTCTTGCCACAGTCTTGCAGGGTCCTAGAGAGTCACTAACTTTAATACTAACTTGATTGATTGGCTTCAGAATATTTTGCAACAAGTCGAACATCAGGAAGCTCAAGGGTTGCTTTTAAAACAACTAGCTGTGATAATGCCAATGAAAATTGTAAACGGGCAACTTTCACAATCGCAACCCCAACATGTGTCAAATGATTGTAACGCAGAACTCACAGCAGACTGTAATTCTCAGGCTGAGTTCTGGAATGCAGCATAACACATTTTTGCTTCTCTAATCTCTTCTGTAAGAATAGTACACGCTCTTAACTTGCTTAGTAAATTAGGCTGCTAGCTTGCTAAACAAAGCAATACTACAAATCCTATTCTTTTTTTTTCTGGCTTATTAACAGATGTTGATTCTGTCCATCATATGTCGCTACAGAACCGAGTTGCTATTGATTTTTATTATTAGCACAGGGACAAGAGTGTGAAGACTTTGATAGGATGTGTTACGTGAATCTGAGTGACCACTGTGAATTAATTTACAAAAGTATACAAAACTCAAAAGCCTTAAAACAAAGATCTGCAACAGAGCCAGGGGCGGGATGCCTTTGGTCTCTTCTCACGGCTGGGAAACTTTGGGCCATGACTCAAAAGTATTACAGGATTTATTATAATTATCTTTAACCACCTTATTGATGTTTGCCTTATGTCTCCCATACCTTTTTTTTTCCTGTATTCAGTGTTTAGTTGATTGTGACATAAAGCCGGTCATGGTCACCCAGCTACACCCCCTTTGCCTCCTTGCAATTAACAAGCAAAAAAGGGGAGGATAGAGAATGTCTGAAGAGAGAGATAGGAGAGGAAGCTGGAGAATATTTGACCTAACAAGAGATGAGAGAACAGCTGGGTATTGTGAAGGAGACTAGGAAAGATAAACATGGTTATCTAGTGTTTAATAGGTGTCTGCACGCTTGTAGAGATATATAGCTATGTAACTGCATGAATGATTCCTGCCCTGAGCCTGGTGGCGCATACAGCTGTGGTTTGTGTCCGGGCTCAGATGTAAATAGGGGCTTCTCTGTTTTGGTGAAAGTGTTTCTCTTTGCATAAAAAAGAGAGGGAATGAAGGGAATGACCCCAGAGGTATGTTCAGAGAAGGCATGCTATGTTTCGAACTTTTTGACTGAACCAGTTCTTGTTTGGTGTGCCCTTCCATCTATGTATAATGTTAATCCAAAAGAAGCTGATATTGTTTACACTTTGGATGTCGATAATTGTCTTTCTGTAGATGCTAATGCAGTAGGAGGCTATGATGGGAACGTGTCGCAGCGGTTCTTCTCTTATCCAGAGTAACAGCAGGGAAAGCATTAAAGAGTTAAATCACCTTGTTTGGTAGGCAGTTAAGAATGTGAGTCAAAATTGCCACTGCTTTTTGTTGTTGGTTCATGTTGTTGGACATGGCTGTGAGGATTTTGATGGTATGTGCTGCGTGGATTTTAGGCACCCCATTGCAGCAACATGTTATCAAAATCTGAGAAAATGTCAGCCTTTTTGGCATCCATTCACTCAATTGGCAGTATTGTTTGTTTGCTATTACCTTGGTTGCTGTCATGTTTGCAAGGGCCCTGCAGAACATGGCAAACCTGGTACTAGCTCTTCAAAAACAAAAAGGGGAAATTGTAAAATTGTACGGAACAAAGACAGTGGGTTATTTTGACATTAATAATATGTCTCAGTTGGTTTTTTATTTGTTCTATTACTTATACCTTGTTTTTACTCGTTCGGTTTCAAAGGTTCTTTTTGTGCAACAGGAAGGGGGAGATGCAGGAGCAGGCTGGAAACTAGGACCATGCGTGGCAATCAGTTAGCTGAGGGGAATGTGCTCGAGCTTGTCTAGACAACAATTAACATGAGGAGTTGTTTACAGAGCACAGGGGAGTGGGAGATGGATGGTGCCAAGGATGGCGCCAAGGAAATGTAACAGCTTGCTGTCAATTGATGGCAGTTAACCACCAATCAGGGATTGCCTAGTATGCAAGGCTTAGCTTCAAGAACCAATCTGTTTCAAACGCGCAGCTTCTGAAAGTGTATAAAAACTCGTGCTTCTGTACAATAAATTGACATTTGCTTGCATCAAGCTGCATCCCATCTCTTCATTCGCCACAGGGGCGTGTGGGCTAACAGCAATTTCATGGGTGAAAAAGAAGGAAAGCACTGAGTCCATAACACAAATTAGTAATAAGCTATTTCTTCTTGCAGCTCCCATCACCTTTGGCTAATAACAATCTTTGACAGCAAAGTAACGATTAAAGTCCTCAGGACCAAATTTAACCCACTGACCATGAAGTGGCAAATGAATCCGCTCTTGTGGCTGAAGTCAAGAATGGCCAGTGGTACCAAAGGGACCGATGTTTCTGTGTGTTGGTTCTAGGGAGTCATGCTCTGCATTTCAGTTACGGACTACGTATTGCTGGCTCTGCCCTGATTTACGGATGATACACTAAAAACCTCACCTGTCCCACCATCAGGTAGTCATGGTCTTCTGGCACTCTCGCTGCACAGGGGGAGAGAAACCCAGATTCATTTCACTGAAGTAATGCAAAAGACAACCTCAGGAATGCCGAGAAGAATTTTTTGTGAAGTGGACATTTTTCTGGATTTTTCAGATTTGCATTCAGTATGCTTTACTTAAGTTTTAGCTGTCTACACTGAGCAACAAAATTCTTAATAAATTATTACCGAGGGGAAAAAAAATGCAAAGCCTCTTGGGAAGACGACAGCATGAGCTTACTAGAATCGCAGGCCATTAATTCCTTGGGTAAAGCAGCATCCTTCTGTGGTGCTGGATTTAGCTTTGATGACAACATTGACAAAATTTCTGCTTCTGGTTTAATTTGAAGTGTGAAACTGTTAGCAACCCCGCCCAAACATCATTTTCCTCACTTCAGCTATGCGGAAGAGCAGAGGGATATTACTTTCAGTTTAAAAATAGGAACAGTTTCCCATCAGTTTATTCAATTTTGCCCCCTTTCTGGAACTTACTGCGCTTTTACTTGCCTTGGTGGTTAGGGGCTGTGCTGTAAACCAAAGCAATAAGGACGACTTTAGTTAAAGAAGAGGTTTGGGTTTGTACCTTCTTGCTAAGAAATCTTACGACAACTCCAAGATAATGTATTTGAGGTCACGAAACACACAGGTGCTCAGTCTTCTCACTGCCTTGCTTTGAGGGCAGCCAAGACAGAGGAATGTCATTTTCTTCCGCCACTGCTGGTGAGCTGTGGGCAAGATGCAAGCAGAGAGAGATCACCGCACTCTTCCTTCCCCGGCTCCCTGCTCTTCTTTGCCTTTCGGTTCATAGCAGATTCCTGTTCTGCAGCGGTAAGGATGGTTCTGCTGGTTCCTGCAGTCTGCCTGCAGTCACAGCTGACAGCACAAGGCAGAGGAGAGGGCAGATCCGCACCAGTGCAGCTCAGGCACCGCCTCAGAGCTGTGCCAGCGCACAGTGCAAGCACTCGCAGTGACAAAGGTGCCGCTTAAGAGTTCTGGTCTTTGTGAATATAGCTAATCTTGTTCTTTTTCTTTTTTCCTCTCTCTTTTCTTCACACACACGCACCCCCCCCAACACCTTCCCTTAGCCAAGTAACATTGTGGTACCCAAAACATCCTGTGGCAATTAGTTCCCCAGTTTCCCTGTGATTAAGTACCTGATTTGATTTCTCCTATTTGAAACGCTCCATTAGTCGTGCTTGCCTCCTTTACACTAACTACAACTTTACTACCTATGTTTTTATACAATAACCGCCCCTCTGAAGATTCCTTCTTCAGTATTTCCTTCCGCTGAAGCTAGTTCTTACCCTCGCTGCTGATTTTCTCTGCCCCATTTTAACTCTACCTGATCTGTTCTGGCGTGGGGATCAGAGCTGCACAGGTCTGGGGGGTTTTAGGGCAAATGTGACACAATTCCCGATTTGTTCCGCGTTCCTCTGCGCTCCTTAGAAATTTGCTTTTCCTTTTGTGAACTGCCAGTGGTTTTTAAGCCGACACTTTGCAACACCTGCTCTGCCGGCAGCATTCCTCCCGGCGGGGTAAGCACCAGCCCGGTGCACCCCCGGCACATGGAGCAGCTCCCCAGCCCCCCGCTGCCCGCGTCCCCCTCTGTCCCCCCGTCCCCTCCGTCCCCGCCGCCCGCACCCCGCGACAGCGCAGCGGCCCGGGCAGGCCCGGCTGCTCAGCAGAACCCGCCCCCGCCCCGCCCCTCCCTGGGATGCGATGTGTCACGTGGCCCTGCGGCCCCGCCCCCTTTCCCGCGCGCGGTCCCGGTGCGGCGGGCAGCCATGGCGGGGCGCGGGGCTGCGGAACGCGTGCTCCCCGCTCTGCCCCGCCTGCAGCCGCTTTCCACGGCCCGGCGCCCGCCCGCGCCGTGGTTCGAGGACCTCCAGGCTGCCGCCGGGACGGCTCCGGGCTGGCGGCGGGGCCGCCCCGAGCTTCAGCCGCCCGGTCGCTCACGGAAACTACGGGGGATGCTGGTGGCAGCGGAGCTGAAGGGCCGGCGGGGTGAGGGGACCGGCGGGGCGGAGGGGGTGGCCGAGGGGACCGGCGGGGCGGAGGGGGGTGGCGGAGAGGACCGGCGGGGCGGAGGGGGTGGCCGAGGGGACCGGCGGGGCGGAGGGGGTGGCCGAGGGGACCGGCGGGGAGACATGGCCCGGCTGAGGGGACTTGGGGAGCTGAATGGACGGGGGGAGCCGAGGGGGACGGCGGGGCTGAAGGGGGGCTGAGGGCACCGGGGAGCCGAGGGGGACGGCGGGGCTGAGGGGGGGCTGAGGGCACCGGGGAGCCGAGGGGGACGGCGGGGCTGAGGGGGGGCTGAGGACACCGGGGAGCCGAGGGGGACGGCGGGGCTGCGCGGACCAGCGCCGCGGCGGGGCTGAGGGCCGGGGGCCGCGGGGGAAGCGGAGGCCGCGCGGGCGGCGGTTGAGCGCGGCGTTGGTGCCACCTACCGACACGGACGCGTCGCAGCAGCCCGGCCCCGTCAGTGCCGACACCTTCCCCGCCAGGCTGCGGCGGCTGGTCAACAGCCCGCGCTGCCGCTCCGTTCGCTGGGGCGCCTCCGGCCGGGGGCTGGTCATCAACCAGCCGCGCTGTGAGTGCGAGCTGCTGGGCGCCGGCATGGGATTTGAAAATCAACACTCCCCTGAGGGAGAAGGGTTACCTGTCCTTGCCGGTGGCATCTCAGTTCACCTGGTGTAGGGAAGCTGTTGTCGTTTATGCAGGTAGATCTGCTGCCAGTAAGCATGAGTAGCATGGTTCACGTGTATTTCAGGCTGCCTGTAGACTATAGTACAGTCTCCATTGCGTACTACACTAAGAACACCCTTGCCCGATCTCTGTGGAGCTGGCACAGCTCTACCAGGTGAACGATACTGCTTCTTGCCCGTCGGTAAGGATGCCCATCAGTAGGGGTGCTTAATAAGCTGTCATTAAATGTGTGCGAGACAGTGAGTCATGTGAAGTGATAACTAGAGCATCCTGTTAGTTTTGTGCAAAGGAGGCAAGGCCTGGTAGTAAGATTTTTGTCGGTTGTCTCCTGAAAAAGAATTCACAAGCTATGCAGTTTTTAAAACGGATTGCATGAGTAGGTGAGAGCTAATTAGAAAATAATACTGCTGAAAAGCCCTACAACGTGTTTTCTTTCTTTCTAACGCTGTTTGAGAGGATCTGAGTTTTCCCAAGACAAGTCTGAGCCCTCAGGATTATTCCACAGATTTTGTATCGGCCCGAAAGCTTTGTAGCTGGCGCTGTGTAAGGCAGATGTGAATATCTCGCTTTGCAGTGCTCTTGGGCTGCTCTAACTGTGGGCTGCTGCCAGAAGAGCACTCCGGCTTCCCATTCCCTTGGTGGCGTGTTAACTGTCATCTTCCTTGCAGCTGATACAGCAACGTGTTGGTTCAGCGCAACGATCGGAGAAGACTTTAACAGCCTTTTTGTGGCTGGCTCTTGGACCCGGGTGATGCACCCCATGGGTGCAGAGCTGTAAGGCGCGGTGTAGGAGGAGCGGCAGGACTGTGCGACCAGGAGAAGGGGAGAAGCAGCTGACAGTACTGCTCTCTGCAGCACCGGCTGGCATTTAGAGCAGAGTAGGGTATCACCATGCTCGTGGTTACTGTGTCAGGGTAGGAACTGTCATCTAATTCAAGTGGTGTTTTCCGTGATGTGTGTGGAACTGCACGTGCAATACCAAGACAACAAAATGAAGCATCGGAGAAGGGATGGAACTTATTTCGGTAGGGAGGCTAGGAAGCATTTAAATTAATGATTTGATGTGAACGTTGTTAACGCTAAGATGAGTCATTGCAGACTTCAATGACATGTGGTTTGTCTGATGTAATGCAGACCACTGGTAAAGGAAATTATTAGAAAGAGATGACCTGTTCATTTTTTGTCCTCTGTTTTGATGGCTGCAGTTTCAGAGTTTTTGCTCTAGGAGTCTCATTTTCTAGAAAGACAGAACAAGGAAAACATTGGGGTTTCTATGCGGTCAAGTTCTGACAGGCTGACGATGCACTGTTGCGCTCTGTACTGACTATTTAGGGACACGTCTTTGCTGTAAATGTGAGGTGATTTGATAGATAAGAGATACTTGTGTTTGCAAAGCGTCAGTCTGTTCCCAGTGTCTTGCAGCATGTAACGCTGTGTTAAACATTCAGGAGCAATTCCTGTACGGCAACGGGAGGTGGGTAACTTGGCATCCTGTCGTGTCTTGTTTACGTGTTAGAACTAGATAGTCTTCATGTCCCTATCCAAAGGTAAAATATAAACAAAAGGATTTTCATACCCCTGTTCCTTCTCTGTTTATAAATGGTGAAAGTACTGAACAGGAAATAAACGGTCCTATACGTTAAGTCTTAGCAAATCTTCAGGGTCAGCTGGTATTTATTTAGTGATTCTTAACGGTTAAATGTGAACTTGCAGAATAATGACTGTATGTTACTGATTTCTTGAATTAGCTTTCATCAGAGGAGTGCCAGAGGTAAATGTGAGGCTATTTTTAAAAAAAAATCCTTTTGAGCGAGAATTGGAAACTACAGGTCTGAGAAAGCCTGGCTTCTAGATCAACCCTATTGACGTGAACCATCCTGAAACTTGTAATTCTCATGGCTAAATGCAATCCTGCAGGGGAGTCACAAATGCAGTAGTTCTTAGAGAAATCAATGAGCACAGGCGTTCAGGGTGTTACTGTCAGTGTTTCAAGAAAGTCACCAAAACAGAAATTGGGCTGGTCATGGTATAAAAGCAAATACCATTTCATGAAACAGTAACTGTCTGAGAGAGGAAACTGTAAAATAATAGAGAAGAATGAAAGGACTATCTAGGAAATAACAAAATGGCAAAGTCTGGGATATTTTAGTCTGCACTGAACTAGTTGAGCTGACTGAGGAAAAACTGGCTTTGAATTTTTTTTCTTGACCAAATAAATGACTTGTCATAAAGTACTTGCAAAGTCCTTTGGAGGATTTTGACATTGCCCTTCCCTTAGCTGTTTGTGAGCTGTCAGTAGTGGAGTTTGGTAAAATCTTGCTTTATGATGTCCCTTTTTTAAAATGTATTGTCTGATTTAACACACAGTACTTTCAAAATTGCTTTTGTTTGGTTTAGTAAGTTACTACACTTTCCGATGTATGGCACATTTCTAAATATGGGTAACTCGTTACTGCCAGTTGAAGGAGATTGAATGCTACGCAGACACCTCTGTGTTGGCGCTTCACTCGTGTGCCACACAGCAGTTACTGCATGCTCGGGTCTAAGAGTACAGTCTCCTTTCTGGGTTAAGTACGCTGGAGCAAAGGCAGTCTTCCCAAATCATGTTGTAGAGCCTTGGCTCCTCGTATTGCCTTTCTTTGCCTGTGAAAACTCCTTTCCTTAACACTTGTTTCACTTTATTTTGTACCCACTGCAGGACTGCTGACTGGAGGACAGTTTCATCAACTTTACGGTCAAGGTGTTTTCCCTCCTTACTCCTACACGGCAACCTCGTGCCGAGCCCCCAGCACTTCACCGGCACAAAGATTAGATCCGACTCCAGTCCCTTCCACTTGGATCCAGCAGGGACCACTTGGGTTGCTGCCAGGGCAAGGGGCTTCCCCAGCTTTTCCAGATAAAGGGGCTGCCTTTCCGGTACTCCAGACGCTTCCAACGGGAGCCACGTACACACTCCAGCCTGCGGCTTCTCTTCCGCCACTTCAGCAAGGGACTCAAAGCGTTGCAGCATCCATTGCAAATTGTAGCAGCTCTGCATCTTCAGTGCCGTACTCACAAGCCTGCTGTCCAACAGGTATGGAAAAAAAGTTCTACATTTGCTTTTCAAAAATAGATTTTAAAGTGAGACTTTCAAATATTTTTCTACAATACTCTGCCATGTGCATATCTCAAGTGAGAATTAGAAAGTGTCCAGTCTAAAAGGAAGATGGACCTTTAAAGCAAAAGGAGTTTCTGTTTGCTATTTGTGTCCTTCCTCCAGATTTTGCGTGTCCCCTGGTGATTTTCTGGATAGCCTTTCTGTTGAGGTGAAAGGGCGAGGAGAAAAACATTTGTCCAAAACTAGTCGGTGTGAGGCTAACTTTCATTTTTGTTTTTTTAATTAAGCAAAACTTGTACAATGGTATTAAAGCGCTGAGACCTTGTTAAGAAGTAGTATCCTAGGCCTTGGTCTCATGTTTTTCCAGGTTAAGGTTTTAAACCTTAAAGATCAGTCAAACGTATTGCGCAGAACAGGGGTCCTCAAACTTTCTAAACAGGGGGCCGGTGCGCGGATTAGGTGGCCGGCAGTCATCTGCGGCTGCTTGGTTTCCCCCCCCAACCCCCAGCGGGGGGGTGGTGGTGGTGTGGGGCTTCTGTAAATACAGGGGGGGCGGATTGAGGACCCCGGGGGGCCATATCCAGTCCACGGGCCATAGTTTGAGGACTCCTGGTGTAGAATATTTCATTCTGCTCATACTATTTTTGTATCTAAATTTTTTTTCTTGCCTAGCTTCTTTATGTTGTATTTTTTTATGCACTGAAAACTAGAAAGTACAAAAGTCTTGGCTCCTTTCTTTTTTCTAAATTATTTCTGCCACAATTGTCAGTCTCACTTAATCACTTGATTACAAAATAAACCAGTCTCACTGGTTTACCAGATTCAGTATGGGTGGGTGGGTGGGTTGGTTGGTTGGTTTTTGGCAGGGATGATCTTATTCCTGGACGGTTTGGTAACCCAGATCTTAAAATCCTGACTACTTACGACAGTAAACAAGCAGTGCAACAGAAATGAAACACCTTGTTAACATTTTAAAAAAATAGAACTGAAAAAAAAATCAAATGAGAGGAATAGTGTTTGAACCTATCTCATAAAAACATAAAGGTGGCTTAGCCTTTAATGAAAAGATTTAGCTTAACCGAAATTTCTCAAATTCCAGGTTTTATTTCCCCCTCCGTTTCCCCCCACCCTCCACAGTTTGTGGCTATCTACAAACTGGCACATCTACACGAATCCACACTAGGACTTGACTTCACACACCCAGAAGACGGGATCTCATCTCTTTGTGGTATCTCCATCAGGGAGAGGCCAAGTCCTTCACTGGCATTTGATCTGATACGGCTTTCCTAGTAGGTGATCCTGTAGCTTCCTGTTCTCTAATTTACTTGTCTCTGGAAGTAGCTTTTCATTAACCATGACCTCAGCTAGAAGGTCTAAGGATAGTCAGGCACTAAGGACTGCTCCTTCATACTGGATCTCTTCCAAAAGAAGGCTGTATTTTAAATAGACCTGAGTTTCTGTTCAACATCATTGTATGACTTGTATTTGTCAGAAGAAATGACCCTTCTAGTGTCCTTTGACAGAGTCACCTCCGGAAGAAGTAGCAGTACAGACACTGGCTGTTAAAATGTCATCTATCATTTCACTTGGGTGGGACTTGCTGCTTTTGAAAAACTCTTTCATTGTCTTTGTTCTGTTTTAAAGGTTATTTGATATATATGAATGCTACTAAAAAAATCATCACTGGATTGCTGATTGTGTCCTGTCGTCCTGTGATGTCATTACAGTGAAAAATTGTAGTAGTCTTCAGACCTGATCTGTGATGGCAAAGGCAGTCTCTGTAGGTTCTACAAGAAGGGTTTCTGACCTGAAATTCTGTCGGGTTTTTATGCAGATTGATGCAGACTTTGAGTTGTGCCTTCGTGGGACCCTGTCATGACAGGAGAGTCCAGATGTGAGGCTGTGACAGGCAGGGCAGTTTTACAGTATTTGCTGTCATCGGTATTTGAACTCCCACTCCTCCTGGGACTGGGGCATCCCTGGGGGGCACCCCTTGTGTAGATGGGCCTATATAGGGACGATCACTTGAGGAGGAAAATGGTATTACTGGTTAAGAAGCGGTGAGTTCCTCAAGTTGTGTTGTCCATATGCACATTTACAGCACGTGGACCTTTTTCTTTTGCTTAAAAATGGTGTGGTTTATACTGATTTATTTATACTACAACAACAGGAATGCTTGAGTTTCAGAAGGAACTGAAGGCAGGTGGATTTTCTCTCTCATTTTCTGTTACGTATGTGGCACGTGAAGAGGGTGGTTCTACTGTACCCCCACAGGTCCTACTAAGACCAGAAGTCTCTGATTTGAATGCTTGGGTATATTTAACACCTGCGGTGCAAAGGGTGTGCAGACAATGCATCTGCAGGCATACACCAGCTCCTGGTAAGTAACCTTCTCTCCAGGATAGACCATGAATAGAAGAAAGGAAGCGTGCCAAGAGTAAGGTGGTTAATGAAAACCAAGACAAAGTAGCAGTTGTTTTTTTTCTTCTGGTTAAACTTGCTATTTTAACTGAGAATAACAGACAATCTTTCAAGCTTTTGGATAAATGGATAAACAGAATCAATACACATCCTGTCATGGTAATTTTTTATACAAAAGTTCACTGTATTTTGTTTTTTCCAGAATCCTCCAATGCAGTCATCTTATGAAGCTGAACTGATGCCGTCTGACTGGCTATGTAATACATCTGAAGAAAACAAGAAGGCAGAAGGCAGTCTTGAAGCCATGTTTCAGGTTGCCGCTGAGGTGCATTCATCATGCAAAGCTGAAAAGGTGGGAGTGGCACCTGCAGAGAGCCAGAATTCAATCCTGGAGCTTAATGGAAATCAGGCACTGCCTGTTAATAGTTACGCACCTTCTTCAACTGAGGAAAGCCAGCTGGAATGTCTCGCTCCTGTAACTTCAGACACGTCATTTCTGGTGGCAGCAGATGGAGCACTGGATTTGTCTCCGTTACAGCCTTCTGACATTCTTTGTGCTGCCGATACCACTCTGTCTATAGAAACTGCTGCTGCTGCTAAAATACTACAAGAACTTCTGACCACACAGGAAGCAGATGAAGAACGGAGCAAAGAACCACATCACCGCGCAGCTGAGTTCTCCCTCATGATTTTTCAGGAAGAATTGTTCCGTCCAGAGCAGGTAAGGGGTAAAGGGAGGTAAACCAACATCTTTCTTGAGCTAACTATATTTGATAGTAATGCTAGGGTCTGGACCGATAGCTTTTCAATATTGTTGCCTGCTTAAGAACCGAAGGCTTCTTTAATTAAGCTGTTAATGGACAGTGAAGGGTTTGCTTGGTAAAGCAAGATATAAAAAAGAAGACGGAATGAAAAAGTATCCCATGTTAATGAGCATGACATGTGTCAGCCTGTTGGCCAAGTTAGGGTGTTCATTTGCATGGGAAACATGCGTAGTGCAGGTGTATTCGTGGTGATGAAGTGGATGCTTTTTTAGGTTGTAACATACCATCTTTAATCTCCAACAAAGAAGAGTATTTTGAGAATTGCCACTGGAGGCAGATTTTTGCTTAAATTTAGATAAACGCTTAGATTGTTTCTGGTAAATAGTTGTTAAGCTCTGTTTTCTGTGGAAAGTATAGTTTATTGACATTTGACTGGTATAAAGCATCTTCATTGGCTTATACCTTGTGGTGTACAACAAGTTGTAATTGTACTTCAGTCTACCTGTAGCTGGTCTTCCCGGTATGTAAAATTGTAAGTCTCATGAGGAGTGAGGGGCATTCTAGATGTTACTCTGTTAAGGCAGCAAATGCATGCTCTGCTTTTTTTTGGTCTTATTTTGAAAACAAAGTAAGCTCAGGAGATTGACTGCATCTGTTTCTGCTGCATGAGACCTACCTTGCATGTAGGCACTCAAAATCTCATTTTTGTGTATGCATTGAGGCTACTGTTTTATTGCTCTATCAGTAGCTTGACGCCTTCACTGAAGTTTCTAGATCGGAAATCATCAGCTGGTGCAAACCTCCCATTGTTGCTTTCAGCCAGCGTTATAAAGATTAGTCATCTTCCTCTTGGGTATCTTTCTAGAAAGGGCCGTGTATTCTGATCAAGCCTCTGCATAGCTCAAGCCTAGACTAGACTGTTCTGCTCCGTACTGTGTAGGGAAGAGCACATCCCTGTGCTAGTGCATAGAGTTGGCAGCACTCCTTAATTGGTGCCCACTCATATTAAGTGTTGACCGCACTTTAAATGTTGTCAGTTTCGAGAATTTTTGAATTGCATTTTTAGAATGATAGGTTGTCCCTTGTTGAAGGCCTTTGGAGTCCGTGACCCGAACCTCCTTGTCAAGAACTGGGGGAATTAAGCGCATGAACCACGTAGTTGTTTGGGAGGGAGGTTTTGTATATTTGTGAGAATCCTGATGTTGGTCCTGGACTGTAACTGGTTAAATAACTGGCCTCATTTTTTGAGCAATTGAAGAGCAATGCAGGGACTGTTGAGCGTTTTGTTTGACAGATTCCCTCTTTCTGTTAGAACTACTCTTTAACTAGTCTCCTCCTCCCAAACTCGGGAGAGGGAAGGTTAACTTAACCCCTTGCTTGTCCAGAACCTGGGGTCATGCTATGGTGCAGAACTCTCCAGAGGAGGCTTCTGTGCCTGTACTCCTCACATCAGGCTCCAGCACAGTTTTCTTCCTCATCCCTGAATCTGGAAGCACTCAGGCTTTCAGTGGCTGTTGGTACCATGTGTTTTAGAGCAAGCTTGTGACAGAATAGTGGGCGTGCGCAGAGACCGCTCTGTTCCTCTCTATAGGAGCAGAGGGGGAGCAAATTCCTCCAGTGTTCGTACAAGAGCATCAAAACAGTTCTGCTGGGTCAGATCAAAGGTTTGTCTTACCCAGCGTCAAGTGGAATGAAAAGAAAAGCCACCTTTGTTCCCAGTTACAACAGGGAGAAACACCCGTGTCTCGTGCACGTGCCTGCACCTTTTCTGACAGAAAATGGCTTTGGGGTACTATGGAAACTCCTGGGGAGAAAAAAAAAACCCAAACCATTAAAATAAACGCTGCTCAGCTGATGTTGGAGACCTTGGTATTAGACACCCAGACCTGTTCTCCTCCACGCAGTTGTCACTCCTGCACCAGGAACTGCTTGCTAGTGGGTGAATCTGACGGCAGCAGCTCCCAGGCAGAGCTGGGAGCAGCCCCTGGGGACACCTTTAGGCTTTACAGCAGTGTTTGCTGCCCCAGCACGGGTCCCCTGCCCCCTGCAGGGACCAGGCAGGAGGCTGGAGGGAAGAGTCCCACCAACAGCTTTGGCCTCCAGGCTGGAGAACCCCGTCCCAGGCTCAGGCACCGCTGCCTCCGGGCTCCCCTACCCCATCCTGGGGCAATAAGGCAACTCTCTTCCTTCTACAGAACAACACTCAAAGCTTAAGGGGAGTTTCCTCTTAAGGCATTTCCTCCCTAATGCAGGTTTCCCCCAGGCCTAGAGGTTGCCACAGGGCTCTATGGTCAGTGTTCAAAGGTGTCTCAAATGCCAAAAGGAAAGTGGCTTTTCGCAGGCAACAATGCAGTGAGATTTCTGAAGCTGTGTAAAATAACGTGTTCACCTTGCCCATCAAGTGCGTTATCGTGAGGACCTGGCAAGGGCCCTGCTTTTGTACAGCAGCAGAGATGCTGTTGTAGCCACAGGACTCCAAGTTCTGGGGGCGTGAAAGGAACAAACTCAAACATCTCAGAGCTCGCCATGACATCAAAATAGCTGGCCGGGAAACCCTTCTTCGAAGCTGCTAGATGAAATGACAGGGCAGAAACACAGAGGGAGCAAGTTTTCTCAGGAAGGGAAAGAGAAACCCCACCTTTTTTGAAACACAGATTTAGCCCCCTTAATATTTTTTCTTGTTAGATTGTGTCAGCAGTCAGACTGCAAGCACGTGATTAAACTGTTAAAACACCCAGATACTTGAGGATTATTTCCTGTACTAAATCCTCTTACAAGCAGGGCGGTCTGTTGCCCTGCGGGTAGGGTAGTACAGTGGTATGACTGGCATGACAGGCGATTTTCCTTTCCTAGTACAAGGATGCATTTATGAAGGCAACTCTGGGGTGTAAGCGGTGCCGCACAACAAAGCAGCCTGTGAAACCCAGACGTTAGCCGTTAGAAACAGGAAGAAGAGGCAATGGGCCTTTGCTTCAGACTCGGCAAAAGATTTACCAAACCCGAGGAAGGTGACAAAAAGGGAAGAGTTTCCGTGGCGTAACTTTGGTGTGGCAGGTGAGGTTTCCATCCATGTTCCTCATGCCTCCGCCTCGTTTTGTTTGCAGATGCAGCGCTGGATCAAACTGCAAGACCAGTTTTCTTTACTGCACGTGCTACTGTAGTGCAAATACCCTGTGGTTTCTCAGGACGCACCCCTAGTGCCTGATGGCTGAGATCCCCACTGGCTCCAGTAGCTGCACTCGGACCCCCCCTCACTCCACTGGCTGCACTGGGACGCACACCAGTAGCTGGCACCACAAGCCAGAGCTGCCTACGGCCTCGCCTTGACTCCAGTAGCTGGCACTCAGTCCACCCCCGCCACGTCCCCCATAGCAGGCACAGAGTCCCTTCAGCTCACAGACAAACAGGACAGGGAGTGAGATTACACAGGGAGGTCATTAAAAGAGGTTTAATGAGAAGCTCTATGAGAAGACAGGACAGACGTCATCTATGCCCTGCCACCAATCACTTGTCTCTGGGGAGACTGTGGTGTCATCAGGTCGCCCGTCACCTGGAACTTCCTCAACGAGATTAGAGGGGATCAATCCCCTTGTGCCGTCGGTCAGCTCTCCCACGTACCAACCGTCTCCATCCGCGTCTCCAAAGATGTAAACGTATTGTCCAGCAACTAGCGGAAGCTCCAGCTCAGGCCGCTCGTTGGGACCATCGAAAGGATCATAGCTGTAACGAGCGATGAATGCTCGAAGCTCTGCCGGTTGTTTTCTCATAGCCTCCAGCAGGACGGACTCCTTGTCTGCTCCCAGGTTAGCCTGCTGCGGCTCGGAAACGGTGCTGTTGGATCTTTCTCCTCCCAGCCATTCCAGTTCCTGAAACAGCTGCTGGCAGCATTTCTTTAGCTTCTCAAACCGATCACTCAGTTCCTTCAGCGGGGCTGGAAACGCTCGCAGGGGTTCTCTGTGCTCCCTGTGGGCCAGCTTTGTCTCCTCATGTTCCCTCTCCAGCTGTCGACTCCTTTCTGCCCTGTCCCTCATGGCTGTCAGCTCGCGCTTGGCCGCTTCCAGTTGGGTAAAAAGACAGATGGTTGCTTGGATGGCAGAGTCTCGCTCCTCTGCCAGTCGCGCTAGCTGCCCTTTCAGGTTGGCATTTTCAGCCTGAACCTGTTCTGTCAAAGCCATCTGCCCACGCAGGCGAGCGTTTTCTTCAGCCAGGTGGGTGTTTTCATTTGTCACCTTGGCGAGCTGCACCTGCAACTCCTCACAAGCTTGCCCGGGGGTGCTCACATCAGAGGATCCCTCTTCATCTGCGGCTGCTCGGGCCTCCAGCCCCTCAGCTGCCTTCTGTGCCAAGTCGTGCCGCTTGTCCCGTGCCAGCAGAGCTCTGCTGGGCTCTCCCATTTCTCCACCCCTCGGCTGAGGAAGCAATGGCGGGCACAGTTGCTCAGCGGAGCGCTGGATGGGCAGTGGCCCGCGAGCATTGACCAGGCGATGGATGGTCACCTGCAGCTGCCTGGCTCGCTCTCCCAGCCGCAAGGTGAGGGCAGCTAGTTGAGCATTCTTCTGCTGCAGTCTCCCTGCCTCCTTGCACGCTCTTGGAGAACCGTCCTTTCCCAGGAGGCGGCTCTCCATCTCAAGGGCACTCTGTTGCCTCTCCAGGTCTTTCAGAAGACGCTGCAGGCATCTGCTCTGCTCCAGGAGATGGCTGTATGCGCTGCCAGGCAGCATCAAGTCCTCCCGCTCCATCACCCGGAGCTGAGCACCTCTCACAGCCTGGCACGTGGCTTGTGGCCCAGCACTGTGGCTTTCTGTTGGTCTTTCCTGCAGGGCCGCCAAGGTGTGGGGCCTGTTTCTGCCAGAGGAGCAGGAGCTCTGCGTCCCCTGATGGCCCTGGTGGCCAGGAGAGCCCTCGGGCTGGGCCGTGCAGGGGGAGGCAGGCAGCTCGCGCTTGAACCGCTGCAGGATGGGTTGGGTGGACAGTGCCATCTCCTGCTGCAGCTGGTTCTGGAGGCAGCGGGTGCGGGTGGGCTGGGAGACAGCTGCGGCATTGGCTGCAGGGCTGCGTGGGGCATGGCTCCTGCTCTGCCCACTGGGGGCTTTCCCCTGCTCACCAGGGATGCCCCGAGTAGATGGGACAAGCTGTCGGTGTCTGCTGGTTGCAGTGCTGCTGGCCTTTCCCCTGCCCTGGGCAGAAGCTGCAGAGGCTGCTGCTGGCAGAGGCAGGAGCTTGCAGCAAGTGCTGGCAGCTCCTGGTGCCCGAGCTGCGTGCACCTTCTGTGGTGGTGCTGCTGCCTGCCTTGCTGGCAGACGGGCTGTCTCCTCCCGCCTCACCCTGATGGAGGGCATTGCCACCCTGCACGCCGGGCTGTCCGTCTGCAAGAGAAGGCGAGGAGAGAGGCTGCGTGACTGTGGCCCTTCGCCCGTGCCCCCGTGTCCCAGCTGGAAGAGCCCCTGTGCCGGCTCCCCTGCCAGCCCCCAGGGCAGCACTCGGCCCCACAGGGAGTTGCCGCTCGGCTCCCAGAGCTGGCTGGGGAGCGCACTGCTCCGGCCATGGCCCACAGTGACTCCTGGGAGCATCCCCAGCATGCCCGGGCAGCCTGCAGGCACGGCTTGGGGGGCTCAGCTTGCTAGGTGACCGGGCCCTCCCGTCCCCTCCTGCAGCTCCCGCCTGCCTGTCGGCAGCGCCTGGACTCGGGAAGACGTTTGTCCCGGGCTCCCTCGGGCTCCCTACCTGTGCGCGTCGGCTCCCAGCGGCCTGCGAGCTCTGTGGGCAGGGGAGCCGTCGCAGCCTGTTCCCATGGGGGGACGAAGCCTGTCCCTGGCTGTCCTGCGGCGCTGCCAGCGGCCGCCTGTGGCCCATCTGCGGGCAGGAGGAGGAGAAGTCAAGGACTGGAGGCGGCTGCCTTGGCACAGCGGCCCCCACAGTGGCGGCAAGCCCGGCCCTGGCACTAAGGCAGCTCCGCGTGGCCCCGTCCCACCACCGGCCTCCCCCTCCTGCCCCGTCCCTCACCTGGCGCCGGTTCTGCAGGCCCGGCAGCCTGCTGTTGGGCTGGGGGGGGGCGTTTGCCTCCTCATGCGTGGGCATCTTCGGCGGCGCCTGCCGACGACCGGCCATGGTCACCCAGGGGAGATGCTGCCTCCTGAGGGAGTGGCTCTCCTGGGAGTGGGCACCCCAGGGCTCTGGCTCCTTAAATACCCGCGGGGTCACCGTGGGGACCCGCATCACAATGACCTCTGGGCACGCTGCGCCGCCTGCATCACAAAGCCCTGGCTGTGGATGCTGTGGAGCCTGGCGGGGACTGGCTGTGCCCGGCTGTGCCCGGCGTGGGGCAGCCCCTGCTTGCCCCTCACAGACGCCCCAGCAGGCCCGAGCCCGCACCTCCCACATCCCCCCGGTGCCAG
Source organism: Falco peregrinus (assembly GCF_023634155.1). NCBI lineage: Eukaryota > Metazoa > Chordata > Aves > Falconiformes > Falconidae > Falco > Falco peregrinus. The sequence goes on along the minus strand of NW_026599622.1, from coordinate 593,395 downwards.
CAGCCTCTGCAGAGCTCAGTCCTGTGTGCGTGCAGCAGCTCTGGCTGCCGCCGCCCGGGGCCTTGTCCCCACGCATGGCTCCCACACAGGGCGCCCAGGCCTGGGGACGCTCCGGTGCCCGCCTACAGCAACGCAGGGGAGGCCCGCAGGCCCGTGCCCAGAGGCCACTGGCCACGCCGAGCTGCTCCCGGCAGTCGCCATGGGCCGCGGGGTGACCAGCCCTCTCCCCAGCCGGCTCTGGGAGGTCCCTCCCAGGCTGCTCTTCTTCAGTGCCTTTCCTCCAGAGGTGGAGCGTGCACGGGCTCACACCCACAGCCAGGACGAGGGAGCAGGGCTGCCTCCCTGGGGCTGACGCTCTGTGCTCCCCTTCCAGCTGGAACGAAAAGAAAAGCCGCCTTTGCTCCCAGTTACAACACAGAGAAACACCCGTGTCTCGTGCACGTGCCTGCACCTTTTCTGACAGAAAATGGCTTTGGGGTACTATGGAAACTCCTGGGGAGAAAAAAAAACCCAAACCATTAAAACAAACGCTGCTCAGCTGGTGTTGGAGACCTTGGTATTAGACACCCAGACCTGTTCTCCTCCACGCAGTTGTCACTCCTGCACCAGGAACTGCTTGCTAGTGGGTGAATCTGACGGCAGCAGCTCCCAGGCAGAGCTGGGGGCAGCCCCTGGGGACACCTTTAGGCTTTACAGCAGTGTTTGCTGCCCCAGCACGGGTCCCCTGCCCCCTGCAGGGACCAGGCAGGAGGCTGGAGGGAAGAGTCCCACCAACAGCTTTGGCCTCCAGGCTGGAGAACCCCGTCCCAGGCTCAGGCACCGCTGCCTCCGGGCTCCCCTACCCCATCCTGGGGCAATAAGGCAACTCTCTTCCTTCTACAGAACAACACTCAAAGCTTAAGGGGAGTTTCCTCTTAAGGCATTTCCTCCCTAATGCAGGTTTCCCCCAGGCCTAGAGGTTGCCACAGGGCTCTATGGTCAGTGTTCAAAGGTGTCTCAAATGCCAAAAGGAAAGTGGCTTTTCGCAGGCAACAATGCAGTGAGATTTCTGAAGCTGTGTAAAATAACGTGTTCACCTTGCCCATCAAGTGCGTTATCGTGAGGACCTGGCAAGGGCCCTGCTTTTGTACAGCAGCAGAGATGCTGTTGTAGCCACAGGACTCCAAGTTCTGGGGGCGTGAAAGGAACAAACTCAAACATCTCAGAGCTCGCCATGACATCAAAATAGCTGGCCGGGAAACCCTTCTTCGAAGCTGCTAGATGAAATGACAGGGCAGAAACACAGAGGGAGCAAGTTTTCTCAGGAAGGGAAAGAGAAACCCCACCTTTTTTGAAACACAGATTTAGCCCCCTTAATATTTTTTCTTGTTAGATTGTGTCAGCAGTCAGACTGCAAGCACGTGATTAAACTGTTAAAACACCCAGATACTTGAGGATTATTTCCTGTACTAAATCCTCTTACAAGCAGGGCGGTCTGTTGCCCTGCGGGTAGGGTAGTACAGTGGTATGACTGGCATGACAGGCGATTTTCCTTTCCTAGTACAAGGATGCATTTATGAAGGCAACTCTGGGGTGTAAGCGGTGCCGCACAACAAAGCAGCCTGTGAAACCCAGACGTTAGCCGTTAGAAACAGGAAGAAGAGGCAATGGGCCTTTGCTTCAGACTCGGCAAAAGATTTACCAAACCCGAGGAAGGTGACAAAAAGGGAAGAGTTTCCGTGGCGTAACTTTGGTGTGGCAGGTGAGGTTTCCATCCATGTTCCTCATGCCTCCGCCTCGTTTTGTTTGCAGATGCAGCGCTGGATCAAACTGCAAGACCAGTTTTCTTTACTGCACGTGCTACTGTAGTGCAAATACCCTGTGGTTTCTCAGGACGCACCCCTAGTGCCTGATGGCTGAGATCCCCACTGGCTCCAGTAGCTGCACTCGGACCCCCCCTCACTCCACTGGCTGCACTGGGACGCACACCAGTAGCTGGCACCACAAGCCAGAGCTGCCTACGGCCTCGCCTTGACTCCAGTAGCTGGCACTCAGTCCACCCCCGCCACGTCCCCCATAGCAGGCACAGAGTCCCTTCAGCTCACAGACAAACAGGACAGGGAGTGAGATTACACAGGGAGGTCATTAAAAGAGGTTTAATGAGAAGCTCTATGAGAAGACAGGACAGACGTCATCTATGCCCTGCCACCAATCACTTGTCTCTGGGGAGACTGTGGTGTCATCAGGTCGCCCGTCACCTGGAACTTCCTCAACGAGATTAGAGGGGATCAATCCCCTTGTGCCGTCGGTCAGCTCTCCCACGTACCAACCGTCTCCATCCGCGTCTCCAAAGATGTAAACGTATTGTCCAGCAACTAGCGGAAGCTCCAGCTCAGGCCGCTCGTTGGGACCATCGAAAGGATCATAGCTGTAACGAGCGATGAATGCTCGAAGCTCTGCCGGTTGTTTTCTCATAGCCTCCAGCAGGACGGACTCCTTGTCTGCTCCCAGGTTAGCCTGCTGCGGCTCGGAAACGGTGCTGTTGGATCTTTCTCCTCCCAGCCATTCCAGTTCCTGAAACAGCTGCTGGCAGCATTTCTTTAGCTTCTCAAACCGATCACTCAGTTCCTTCAGCGGGGCTGGAAACGCTCGCAGGGGTTCTCTGTGCTCCCTGTGGGCCAGCTTTGTCTCCTCATGTTCCCTCTCCAGCTGTCGACTCCTTTCTGCCCTGTCCCTCATGGCTGTCAGCTCGCGCTTGGCCGCTTCCAGTTGGGTAAAAAGACAGATGGTTGCTTGGATGGCAGAGTCTCGCTCCTCTGCCAGTCGCGCTAGCTGCCCTTTCAGGTTGGCATTTTCAGCCTGAACCTGTTCTGTCAAAGCCATCTGCCCACGCAGGCGAGCGTTTTCTTCAGCCAGGTGGGTGTTTTCATTTGTCACCTTGGCGAGCTGCACCTGCAACTCCTCACAAGCTTGCCCGGGGGTGCTCACATCAGAGGATCCCTCTTCATCTGCGGCTGCTCGGGCCTCCAGCCCCTCAGCTGCCTTCTGTGCCAAGTCGTGCCGCTTGTCCCGTGCCAGCAGAGCTCTGCTGGGCTCTCCCATTTCTCCACCCCTCGGCTGAGGAAGCAATGGCGGGCACAGTTGCTCAGCGGAGCGCTGGATGGGCAGTGGCCCGCGAGCATTGACCAGGCGATGGATGGTCACCTGCAGCTGCCTGGCTCGCTCTCCCAGCCGCAAGGTGAGGGCAGCTAGTTGAGCATTCTTCTGCTGCAGTCTCCCTGCCTCCTTGCACGCTCTTGGAGAACCGTCCTTTCCCAGGAGGCGGCTCTCCATCTCAAGGGCACTCTGTTGCCTCTCCAGGTCTTTCAGAAGACGCTGCAGGCATCTGCTCTGCTCCAGGAGATGGCTGTATGCGCTGCCAGGCAGCATCAAGTCCTCCCGCTCCATCACCCGGAGCTGAGCACCTCTCACAGCCTGGCACGTGGCTTGTGGCCCAGCACTGTGGCTTTCTGTTGGTCTTTCCTGCAGGGCCGCCAAGGTGTGGGGCCTGTTTCTGCCAGAGGAGCAGGAGCTCTGCGTCCCCTGATGGCCCTGGTGGCCAGGAGAGCCCTCGGGCTGGGCCGTGCAGGGGGAGGCAGGCAGCTCGCGCTTGAACCGCTGCAGGATGGGTTGGGTGGACAGTGCCATCTCCTGCTGCAGCTGGTTCTGGAGGCAGCGGGTGCGGGTGGGCTGGGAGACAGCTGCGGCATTGGCTGCAGGGCTGCGTGGGGCATGGCTCCTGCTCTGCCCACTGGGGGCTTTCCCCTGCTCACCAGGGATGCCCCGAGTAGATGAGTCAAGCTGTTGGTGTCTGCTGGCTGTGGTGATGGTGGCCATCTGATCCTCCGTCTTCACTGACGGCATGGCCACATGCTCCTTAAGAGCCTCTTGGTGCTCCCGCAGCGACTTGCCTTTGCACTTGGTCTTTATGAGAGACAGCTGTGTTTTGGGGTGGCGCTCTTCCACTTGTCCCTGCTGCCCTGAAGCCACATCCCGCCTGCCCAGGGAAACTGGCACAGAAAGTCTGCCAGCAGCACCGGTGCTTTTACGTGCGTCACGCACGTGCTGACCTGCAGAGGCCTTGCCACTCTGGGCCGCCCGGACCTCCTCTGTTCTTGCCATCTTCGCCGCACCCAGCCTGTGTTCCCGATGCCACTGTGCCGCTGTCTGCTGGCTGGGTCGGTGGCTCCCAGTGCAAACCTTGTCCGGGTCCTTCCTCAAAAGGCACCTCTTTGCCTCCTTCCCAGCTGCGGCATTGGCTGCAGGGCTGTGTGGGGCATGGCTCCTGCTCTGCGCACTGGTGGCTTTCCCCTGCTCACCAGGGATGCCCCGAGTAGATGGGACAAGCTGTCGGTGTCTGCTGGTTGCAGTGCTGCTGGCCTTTCCCCTGCCCTGGGCAGAAGCTGCAGAGGCTGCTGCTGGCAGAGGCAGGAGCTTGCAGCAAGTGCTGGCAGCTCCTGGTGCCCGAGCTGCGTGCACCTTCTGTGGTGCTGCTGCCTGCCTTGCTGGCAGACGGGCTGTCTCCTCCCGCCTCACCCTGATGGAGGGCATTGCCACCCTGCACGCCGGGCTGTCCGTCTGCAAGAGAAGGCGAGGAGAGAGGCTGCGTGACTGTGGCCCTTCGCCCGTGCCCCCGTGTCCCAGCTGGAAGAGCCCCTGTGCCGGCTCCCCTGCCAGCCCCCAGGGCAGCACTCGGCCCCACAGGGAGTTGCCGCTCGGCTCCCAGAGCTGGCTGGGGAGCGCACTGCTCCGGCCATGGCCCACAGTGACTCCTGGGAGCATCCCCAGCATGCCCGGGCAGCCTGCAGGCACGGCTTGGGGGGCTCAGCTTGCTAGGTGACCGGGCCCTCCCGTCCCCTCCTGCAGCTCCCGCCTGCCTGTCGGCAGCGCCTGGACTCGGGAAGACATTTGTCCCGGGCTCCCTCGGGCTCCCTACCTGTGCGCGTCGGCTCCCAGCGGCCTGCGAGCTCTGTGGGCAGGGGAGCCGTCGCAGCCTGTTCCCATGGGGGGACGAAGCCTGTCCCTGGCTGTCCTGCGGCGCTGCCAGCGGCCGCCTGTGGCCCATCTGCGGGCAGGAGGAGGAGAAGTCAAGGACTGGAGGCGGCTGCCTTGGCACAGCGGCCCCCACAGTGGCGGCAAGCCCGGCCCTGGCACTAAGGCAGCTCCGCGTGGCCCTGTCCCACCACCGGCCTCCCCCTCCTGCCCCGTCCCTCACCTGGCGCCGGTTCTGCAGGCCCGGCAGCCTGCTGTTGGGCTGGGGGGGGGCGTTTGCCTCCTCATGCGTGGGCATCTTCGGCGGCGCCTGCCAACGACCGGCCATGGTCACCCAGGGGAGATGCTGCCTCCTGAGGGAGTGGCTCTCCTGGGAGTGGGCACCCCAGGGCTCTGGCTCCTTAAATACCCGCGGGGTCACCGTGGGGACCCGCATCACAATGACCTCTGGGCACGCTGCGCCGCCTGCATCACAAAGCCCTGGCTGTGGATGCTGTGGAGCCTGGCGGGGACTGGCTGTGCCCGGCTGTGCCCGGCGTGGGGCAGCCCCTGCTTGCCCCTCACAGACGCCCCAGCAGGCCCGAGCCCGCACCTCCCACATCCCCCCGGTGCCAGCAGCCTCTGCAGAGCTCAGTCCTGTGTGCGTGCAGCAGCTCTGGCTGCCGCCGCCCGGGGCCTTGTCCCCACGCATGGCTCCCACACAGGGCGCCCAGGCCTGGGGACGCTCCGGTGCCCGCCTACAGCAACGCAGGGGAGGCCCGCAGGCCCGTGCCCAGAGGCCACTGGCCACGCCGAGCTGCTCCCGGCAGTCGCCATGGGCCGCGGGGTGACCAGCCCTCTCCCCAGCCGGCTCTGGGAGGTCCCTCCCAGGCTGCTCTTCTTCAGTGCCTTTCCTCCAGAGGTGGAGCGTGCACGGGCTCACACCCACAGCCAGGACGAGGGAGCAGGGCTGCCTCCCTGGGGCTGACGCTCTGTGCTCCCCTTCCAGCTGGAACGAAAAGAAAAGCCGCCTTTGCTCCCAGTTACAACACAGAGAAACACCCGTGTCTCGTGCACGTGCCTGCACCTTTTCTGACAGAAAATGGCTTTGGGGTACTATGGAAACTCCTGGGGAGAAAAAAAAACCCAAACCATTAAAACAAACGCTGCTCAGCTGGTGTTGGAGACCTTGGTATTAGACACCCAGACCTGTTCTCCTCCACGCAGTTGTCACTCCTGCACCAGGAACTGCTTGCTAGTGGGTGAATCTGACGGCAGCAGCTCCCAGGCAGAGCTGGGGGCAGCCCCTGGGGACACCTTTAGGCTTTACAGCAGTGTTTGCTGCCCCAGCACGGGTCCCCTGCCCCCTGCAGGGACCAGGCAGGAGGCTGGAGGGAAGAGTCCCACCAACAGCTTTGGCCTCCAGGCTGGAGAACCCCGTCCCAGGCTCAGGCACCGCTGCCTCCGGGCTCCCCTACCCCATCCTGGGGCAATAAGGCAACTCTCTTCCTTCTACAGAACAACACTCAAAGCTTAAGGGGAGTTTCCTCTTAAGGCATTTCCTCCCTAATGCAGGTTTCCCCCAGGCCTAGAGGTTGCCACAGGGCTCTATGGTCAGTGTTCAAAGGTGTCTCAAATGCCAAAAGGAAAGTGGCTTTTCGCAGGCAACAATGCAGTGAGATTTCTGAAGCTCTGTAAAATAACGTGTTCACCTTGCCCATCAAGTGCGTTATCGTGAGGACCTGGCAAGGGCCCTGCTTTTGTACAGCAGCAGAGATGCTGTTGTAGCCACAGGACTCCAAGTTCTGGGGGCGTGAAAGGAACAAACTCAAACATCTCAGAGCTCGCCATGACATCAAAATAGCTGGCCGGGAAACCCTTCTTCGAAGCTGCTAGATGAAATGACAGGGCAGAAACACAGAGGGAGCAAGTTTTCTCAGGAAGGGAAAGAGAAACCCCACCTTTTTTGAAACACAGATTTAGCCCCCTTAATATTTTTTCTTGTTAGATTGTGTCAGCAGTCAGACTGCAAGCACGTGATTAAACTGTTAAAACACCCAGATACTTGAGGATTATTTCCTGTACTAAATCCTCTTACAAGCAGGGCGGTCTGTTGCCCTGCGGGTAGGGTAGTACAGTGGTATGACTGGCATGACAGGCGATTTTCCTTTCCTAGTACAAGGATGCATTTATGAAGGCAACTCTGGGGTGTAAGCGGTGCCGCACAACAAAGCAGCCTGTGAAACCCAGACGTTAGCCGTTAGAAACAGGAAGAAGAGGCAATGGGCCTTTGCTTCAGACTCGGCAAAAGATTTACCAAACCCGAGGAAGGTGACAAAAAGGGAAGAGTTTCCGTGGCGTAACTTTGGTGTGGCAGGTGAGGTTTCCATCCATGTTCCTCATGCCTCCGCCTCGTTTTGTTTGCAGATGCAGCGCTGGATCAAACTGCAAGACCAGTTTTCTTTACTGCACGTGCTACTGTAGTGCAAATACCCTGTGGTTTCTCAGGACGCACCCCTAGTGCCTGATGGCTGAGATCCCCACTGGCTCCAGTAGCTGCACTCGGACCCCCCCTCACTCCACTGGCTGCACTGGGACGCACACCAGTAGCTGGCACCACAAGCCAGAGCTGCCTACGGCCTCGCCTTGACTCCAGTAGCTGGCACTCAGTCCACCCCCGCCACGTCCCCCATAGCAGGCACAGCGTCCCTTCAGCTCACAGACAAACAGGACAGGGAGTGAGATTACACAGGGAGGTCATTAAAAGAGGTTTAATGAGAAGCTCTATGAGAAGACAGGACAGACGTCATCTATGCCCTGCCACCAATCACTTGTCTCTGGGGAGACTGTGGTGTCATCAGGTCGCCCGTCACCTGGAACTTCCTCAACGAGATTAGAGGGGATCAATCCCCTTGTGCCGTCGGTCAGCTCTCCCACGTACCAACCGTCTCCATCCGCGTCTCCAAAGATGTAAACGTATTGTCCAGCAACTAGCGGAAGCTCCAGCTCAGGCCGCTCGTTGGGACCATCGAAAGGATCATAGCTGTAACGAGCGATGAATGCTCGAAGCTCTGCCGGTTGTTTTCTCATAGCCTCCAGCAGGACGGACTCCTTGTCTGCTCCCAGGTTAGCCTGCTGCGGCTCGGAAACGGTGCTGTTGGATCTTTCTCCTCCCAGCCATTCCAGTTCCTGAAACAGCTGCTGGCAGCATTTCTTTAGCTTCTCAAACCGATCACTCAGTTCCTTCAGCGGGGCTGGAAACGCTCGCAGGGGTTCTCTGTGCTCCCTGTGGGCCAGCTTTGTCTCCTCATGTTCCCTCTCCAGCTGTCGACTCCTTTCTGCCCTGTCCCTCATGGCTGTCAGCTCGCGCTTGGCCGCTTCCAGTTGGGTAAAAAGACAGATGGTTGCTTGGATGGCAGAGTCTCGCTCCTCTGCCAGTCGCGCTAGCTGCCCTTTCAGGTTGGCATTTTCAGCCTGAACCTGTTCTGTCAAAGCCATCTGCCCACGCAGGCGAGCGTTTTCTTCAGCCAGGTGGGTGTTTTCATTTGTCACCTTGGCGAGCTGCACCTGCAACTCCTCACAAGCTTGCCCGGGGGTGCTCACATCAGAGGATCCCTCTTCATCTGCGGCTGCTCGGGCCTCCAGCCCCTCAGCTGCCTTCTGTGCCAAGTCGTGCCGCTTGTCCCGTGCCAGCAGAGCTCTGCTGGGCTCTCCCATTTCTCCACCCCTCGGCTGAGGAAGCAATGGCGGGCACAGTTGCTCAGCGGAGCGCTGGATGGGCAGTGGCCCGCGAGCATTGACCAGGCGATGGATGGTCACCTGCAGCTGCCTGGCTCGCTCTCCCAGCCGCAAGGTGAGGGCAGCTAGTTGAGCATTCTTCTGCTGCAGTCTCCCTGCCTCCTTGCACGCTCTTGGAGAACCGTCCTTTCCCAGGAGGCGGCTCTCCATCTCAAGGGCACTCTGTTGCCTCTCCAGGTCTTTCAGAAGACGCTGCAGGCATCTGCTCTGCTCCAGGAGATGGCTGTATGCGCTGCCAGGCAGCATCAAGTCCTCCCGCTCCATCACCCGGAGCTGAGCACCTCTCACAGCCTGGCACGTGGCTTGTGGCCCAGCACTGTGGCTTTCTGTTGGTCTTTCCTGCAGGGCCGCCAAGGTGTGGGGCCTGTTTCTGCCAGAGGAGCAGGAGCTCTGCGTCCCCTGATGGCCCTGGTGGCCAGGAGAGCCCTCGGGCTGGGCCGTGCAGGGGGAGGCAGGCAGCTCGCGCTTGAACCGCTGCAGGATGGGTTGGGTGGACAGTGCCATCTCCTGCTGCAGCTGGTTCTGGAGGCAGCGGGTGCGGGTGGGCTGGGAGACAGCTGTGGCATTGGCTGCAGGGCTGCGTGGGGCATGGCTCCTGCTCTGCCCACTGGGGGCTTTCCCCTGCTCACCAGGGATGCCCCGAGTAGATGGGACAAGCTGTCGGTGTCTGCTGGTTGCAGTGCTGCTGGCCTTTCCCCTGCCCTGGGCAGAAGCTGCAGAGGCTGCTGCTGGCAGAGGCAGGAGCTTGCAGCAAGTGCTGGCAGCTCCTGGTGCCCGAGCTGCGTGCACCTTCTGTGGTGCTGCTGCCTGCCTTGCTGGCAGACGGGCTGTCTCCTCCCGCCTCACCCTGATGGAGGGCATTGCCACCCTGCACGCCGGGCTGTCCGTCTGCAAGAGAAGGCGAGGAGAGAGGCTGCGTGACTGTGGCCCTTCGCCCGTGCCCCCGTGTCCCAGCTGGAAGAGCCCCTGTGCCGGCTCCCCTGCCAGCCCCCAGGGCAGCGCTCGGCCCCACAGGGAGTTGCCGCTCGGCTCCCAGAGCTGGCTGGGGAGCGCACTGCTCCGGCCATGGCCCACAGTGACTCCTGGGAGCATCCCCAGCATGCCCGGGCAGCCTGCAGGCACGGCTTGGGGGGCTCAGCTTGCTAGGTGACCGGGCCCTCCCGTCCCCTCCTGCAGCTCCCGCCTGCCTGTCGGCAGCGCCTGGACTCGGGAAGACGTTTGTCCCGGGCTCCCTCGGGCTCCCTACCTGTGCGCGTCGGCTCCCAGCGGCCTGCGAGCTCTGTGGGCAGGGGAGCCGTCGCAGCCTGTTCCCATGGGGGGACGAAGCCTGTCCCTGGCTGTCCTGCGGCGCTGCCAGCGGCCGCCTGTGGCCCATCTGCGGGCAGGAGGAGGAGAAGTCAAGGACTGGAGGCGGCTGCCTTGGCACAGCGGCCCCCACAGTGGCGGCAAGCCCGGCCCTGGCACTAAGGCAGCTCCGCGTGGCCCCGTCCCACCACCGGCCTCCCCCTCCTGCCCCGTCCCTCACCTGGCGCCGGTTCTGCAGGCCCGGCAGCCTGCTGTTGGGCTGGGGGGGGGCGTTTGCCTCCTCATGCGTGGGCATCTTCGGCGGCGCCTGCCGACGACCGGCCATGGTCACCCAGGGGAGATGCTGCCTCCTGAGGGAGTGGCTCTCCTGGGAGTGGGCACCCCAGGGCTCTGGCTCCTTAAATACCCGCGGGGTCACCGTGGGGACCCGCATCACAATGACCTCTGGGCACGCTGCGCCGCCTGCATCACAAAGCCCTGGCGATGCTGTGGAGCCTGGCGGGGACTGGCTGTGCCCGGCTGTGCCCGGCGTGGGGCAGCCCCTGCTTGCCCCTCACAGACGCCCCAGCAGGCCCGAGCCCGCACCTCCCACATCCCCCCGGTGCCAGCAGCCTCTGCAGAGCTCAGTCCTGTGTGCGTGCAGCAGCTCTGGCTGCCGCCGCCCGGGGCCTTGTCCCCACGCATGGCTCCCACACAGGGCGCCCAGGCCTGGGGACGCTCCGGTGCCCGCCTACAGCAACGCAGGGGAGGCCCGCAGGCCCGTGCCCAGAGGCCACTGGCCACGCCGAGCTGCTCCCGGCAGTCGCCATGGGCCGTGGGGTGACCAGCCCTCTCCCCAGCCGGCTCTGGGAGGTCCCTCCCAGGCTGCTCTTCTTCAGTGCCTTTCCTCCAGAGGTGGAGCGTGCACGGGCTCACACCCACAGCCAGGACGAGGGAGCAGGGCTGCCTCCCTGGGGCTGACGCTCTGTGCTCCCCTTCCAGCTGGAACGAAAAGAAAAGCCGCCTTTGCTCCCAGTTACAACACAGAGAAACACCCGTGTCTCGTGCACGTGCCTGCACCTTTTCTGACAGAAAATGGCTTTGGGGTACTATGGAAACTCCTGGGGAGAAAAAAAAAACCCAAACCATTAAAACAAACGCTGCTCAGCTGGTGTTGGAGACCTTGGTATTAGACACCCAGACCTGTTCTCCTCCACGCAGTTGTCACTCCTGCACCAGGAACTGCTTGCTAGTGGGTGAATCTGACGGCAGCAGCTCCCAGGCAGAGCTGGGGGCAGCCCCTGGGGACACCTTTAGGCTTTACAGCAGTGTTTGCTGCCCCAGCACGGGTCCCCTGCCCCCTGCAGGGACCAGGCAGGAGGCTGGAGGGAAGAGTCCCACCAACAGCTTTGGCCTCCAGGCTGGAGAACCCCGTCCCAGGCTCAGGCACCGCTGCCTCCGGGCTCCCCTACCCCATCCTGGGGCAATAAGGCAACTCTCTTCCTTCTACAGAACAACACTCAAAGCTTAAGGGGAGTTTCCTCTTAAGGCATTTCCTCCCTAATGCAGGTTTCCCCCAGGCCTAGAGGTTGCCACAGGGCTCTATGGTCAGTGTTCAAAGGTGTCTCAAATGCCAAAAGGAAAGTGGCTTTTCGCAGGCAACAATGCAGTGAGATTTCTGAAGCTGTGTAAAATAACGTGTTCACCTTGCCCATCAAGTGCGTTATCGTGAGGACCTGGCAAGGGCCCTGCTTTTGTACAGCAGCAGAGATGCTGTTGTAGCCACAGGACTCCAAGTTCTGGGGGCGTGAAAGGAACAAACTCAAACATCTCAGAGCTCGCCATGACATCAAAATAGCTGGCCGGGAAACCCTTCTTCGAAGCTGCTAGATGAAATGACAGGGCAGAAACACAGAGGGAGCAAGTTTTCTCAGGAAGGGAAAGAGAAACCCCACCTTTTTTGAAACACAGATTTAGCCCCCTTAATATTTTTTCTTGTTAGATTGTGTCAGCAGTCAGACTGCAAGCACGTGATTAAACTGTTAAAACACCCAGATACTTGAGGATTATTTCCTGTATTAAATCCTCTTACAAGCAGGGCGGTCTGTTGCCCTGCGGGTAGGGTAGTACAGTGGTATGACTGGCATGACAGGCGATTTTCCTTTCCTAGTACAAGGATGCATTTATGAAGGCAACTCTGGGGTGTAAGCGGTGCCGCACAACAAAGCAGCCTGTGAAACCCAGACGTTAGCCGTTAGAAACAGGAAGAAGAGGCAATGGGCCTTTGCTTCAGACTCGGCAAAAGATTTACCAAACCCGAGGAAGGTGACAAAAAGGGAAGAGTTTCCGTGGCGTAACTTTGGTGTGGCAGGTGAGGTTTCCATCCATGTTCCTCATGCCTCCGCCTCGTTTTGTTTGCAGATGCAGCGCTGGATCAAACTGCAAGACCAGTTTTCTTTACTGCACGTGCTACTGTAGTGCAAATACCCTGTGGTTTCTCAGGACGCACCCCTAGTGCCTGATGGCTGAGATCCCCACTGGCTCCAGTAGCTGCACTCGGACCCCCCCTCACTCCACTGGCTGCACTGGGACGCACACCAGTAGCTGGCACCACAAGCCAGAGCTGCCTACGGCCTCGCCTTGACTCCAGTAGCTGGCACTCAGTCCACCCCCGCCACGTCCCCCATAGCAGGCACAGAGTCCCTTCAGCTCACAGACAAACAGGACAGGGAGTGAGATTACACAGAGAGGTCATTAAAAGAGGTTTAATGAGAAGCTCTATGAGAAGACAGGACAGACGTCATCTATGCCCTGCCACCAATCACTTGTCTCTGGGGAGACTGTGGTGTCATCAGGTCGCCCGTCACCTGGAACTTCCTCAACGAGATTAGAGGGGATCAATCCCCTTGTGCCGTCGGTCAGCTCTCCCACGTACCAACCGTCTCCATCCGCGTCTCCAAAGATGTAAACGTATTGTCCAGCAACTAGCGGAAGCTCCAGCTCAGGCCGCTCGTTGGGACCATCGAAAGGATCATAGCTGTAACGAGCGATGAATGCTCGAAGCTCTGCCGGTTGTTTTCTCATAGCCTCCAGCAGGACGGACTCCTTGTCTGCTCCCAGGTTAGCCTGCTGCGGCTCGGAAACGGTGCTGTTGGATCTTTCTCCTCCCAGCCATTCCAGTTCCTGAAACAGCTGCTGGCAGCATTTCTTTAGCTTCTCAAACCGATCACTCAGTTCCTTCAGCGGGGCTGGAAACGCTCGCAGGGGTTCTCTGTGCTCCCTGTGGGCCAGCTTTGTCTCCTCATGTTCCCTCTCCAGCTGTCGACTCCTTTCTGCCCTGTCCCTCATGGCTGTCAGCTCGCGCTTGGCCGCTTCCAGTTGGGTAAAAAGACAGATGGTTGCTTGGATGGCAGAGTCTCGCTCCTCTGCCAGTCGCGCTAGCTGCCCTTTCAGGTTGGCATTTTCAGCCTGAACCTGTTCTGTCAAAGCCATCTGCCCACGCAGGCGAGCGTTTTCTTCAGCCAGGTGGGTGTTTTCATTTGTCACCTTGGCGAGCTGCACCTGCAACTCCTCACAAGCTTGCCCGGGGGTGCTCACATCAGAGGATCCCTCTTCATCTGCGGCTGCTCGGGCCTCCAGCCCCTCAGCTGCCTTCTGTGCCAAGTCGTGCCGCTTGTCCCGTGCCAGCAGAGCTCTGCTGGGCTCTCCCATTTCTCCACCCCTCGGCTGAGGAAGCAATGGCGGGCACAGTTGCTCAGCGGAGCGCTGGATGGGCAGTGGCCCGCGAGCATTGACCAGGCGATGGATGGTCACCTGCAGCTGCCTGGCTCGCTCTCCCAGCCGCAAGGTGAGGGCAGCTAGTTGAGCATTCTTCTGCTGCAGTCTCCCTGCCTCCTTGCACGCTCTTGGAGAACCGTCCTTTCCCAGGAGGCGGCTCTCCATCTCAAGGGCACTCTGTTGCCTCTCCAGGTCTTTCAGAAGACGCTGCAGGCATCTGCTCTGCTCCAGGAGATGGCTGTATGCGCTGCCAGGCAGCATCAAGTCCTCCCGCTCCATCACCCGGAGCTGAGCACCTCTCACAGCCTGGCACGTGGCTTGTGGCCCAGCACTGTGGCTTTCTGTTGGTCTTTCCTGCAGGGCCGCCAAGGTGTGGGGCCTGTTTCTGCCAGAGGAGCAGGAGCTCTGCGTCCCCTGATGGCCCTGGTGGCCAGGAGAGCCCTCGGGCTGGGCCGTGCAGGGGGAGGCAGGCAGCTCGCGCTTGAACCGCTGCAGGATGGGTTGGGTGGACAGTGCCATCTCCTGCTGCAGCTGGTTCTGGAGGCAGCGGGTGCGGGTGGGCTGGGAGACAGCTGCGGCATTGGCTGCAGGGCTGTGTGGGGCATGCCTCCTGCTCTGCGCACTGGTGGCTTTCCCCTGCTCACCAGGGATGCCCCGAGTAGATGGGACAAGCTGTCGGTGTCTGCTGGTTGCAGTGCTGCTGGCCTTTCCCCTGCCCTGGGCAGAAGCTGCAGAGGCTGCTGCTGGCAGAGGCAGGAGCTTGCAGCAAGTGCTGGCAGCTCCTGGTGCCCGAGCTGCGTGCACCTTCTGTGGTGCTGCTGCCTGCCTTGCTGGCAGACGGGCTGTCTCCTCCCGCCTCACCCTGATGGAGGGCATTGCCACCCTGCACGCCGGGCTGTCCGTCTGCAAGAGAAGGCGAGGAGAGAGGCTGCGTGACTGTGGCCCTTCGCCCGTGCCCCCGTGTCCCAGCTGGAAGAGCCCCTGTGCCGGCTCCCCTGCCAGCCCCCAGGGCAGCGCTCGGCCCCACAGGGAGTTGCCGCTCGGCTCCCAGAGCTGGCTGGGGAGCGCACTGCTCCGGCCATGGCCCACAGTGACTCCTGGGAGCATCCCCAGCATGCCCGGGCAGCCTGCAGGCACGGCTTGGGGGGCTCAGCTTGCTAGGTGACCGGGCCCTCCCGTCCCCTCCTGCAGCTCCCGCCTGCCTGTCGGCAGCGCCTGGACTCGGGAAGACGTTTGTCCCGGGCTCCCTCGGGCTCCCTACCTGTGCGCGTCGGCTCCCAGCGGCCTGCGAGCTCTGTGGGCAGGGGAGCCGTCGCAGCCTGTTCCCATGGGGGGACGAAGCCTGTCCCTGGCTGTCCTGCGGCGCTGCCAGCGGCCGCCTGTGGCCCATCTGCGGGCAGGAGGAGGAGAAGTCAAGGACTGGAGGCGGCTGCCTTGGCACAGCGGCCCCCACAGTGGCGGCAAGCCCGGCCCTGGCACTAAGGCAGCTCCGCGTGGCCCCGTCCCACCACCGGCCTCCCCCTCCTGCCCCGTCCCTCACCTGGCGCCGGTTCTGCAGGCCCGGCAGCCTGCTGTTGGGCTGGGGGGGGGCGTTTGCCTCCTCATGCGTGGGCATCTTCGGCGGCGCCTGCCGACGACCGGCCATGGTCACCCAGGGGAGATGCTGCCTCCTGAGGGAGTGGCTCTCCTGGGAGTGGGCACCCCAGGGCTCTGGCTCCTTAAATACCCGCGGGGTCACCGTGGGGACCCGCATCACAATGACCTCTGGGCACGCTGCGCCGCCTGCATCACAAAGCCCTGGCGATGCTGTGGAGCCTGGCGGGGACTGGCTGTGCCCGGCTGTGCCCGGCGTGGGGCAGCCCCTGCTTGCCCCTCACAGACGCCCCAGCAGGCCCGAGCCCGCACCTCCCACATCCCCCCGGTGCCAGCAGCCTCTGCAGAGCTCAGTCCTGTGTGCGTGCAGCAGCTCTGGCTGCCACCGCCCGGGGCCTTGTCCCCACGCGTGGCTCCCACACAGGGCGCCCAGGCCTGGGGACGCTCCGGTGCCCGCCTACAGCAACGCAGGGGAGGCCCGCAGGCCCGTGCCCAGAGGCCACTGGCCACGCCGAGCTGCTCCCGGCAGTCGCCATGGGCCGCGGGGTGACCAGCCCTCTCCCCAGCCGGCTCTGGGAGGTCCCTCCCAGGCTGCTCTTCTTCAGTGCCTTTCCTCCAGAGGTGGAGCGTGCACGGGCTCACACCCACAGCCAGGACGAGGGAGCAGGGCTGCCTCCCTGGGGCTGACGCTCTGTGCTCCCCTTCCAGCTGGAACGAAAAGAAAAGCCGCCTTTGCTCCCAGTTACAACACAGAGAAACACCCGTGTCTCGTGCACGTGCCTGCACCTTTTCTGACAGAAAATGGCTTTGGGGTACTATGGAAACTCCTGGGGAGAAAAAAAAACCCAAACCATTAAAACAAACGCTGCTCAGCTGGTGTTGGAGACCTTGGTATTAGACACCCAGACCTGTTCTCCTCCACGCAGTTGTCACTCCTGCACCAGGAACTGCTTGCTAGTGGGTGAATCTGACGGCAGCAGCTCCCAGGCAGAGCTGGGGGCAGCCCCTGGGGACACCTTTAGGCTTTACAGCAGTGTTTGCTGCCCCAGCACGGGTCCCCTGCCCCCTGCAGGGACCAGGCAGGAGGCTGGAGGGAAGAGTCCCACCAACAGCTTTGGCCTCCAGGCTGGAGAACCCCGTCCCAGGCTCAGGCACCGCTGCCTCCGGGCTCCCCTACCCCATCCTGGGGCAATAAGGCAACTCTCTTCCTTCTACAGAACAACACTCAAAGCTTAAGGGGAGTTTCCTCTTAAGGCATTTCCTCCCTAATGCAGGTTTCCCCCAGGCCTAGAGGTTGCTGCTGTCTTCTGCTCGGCTGGGAGAGGGGTTGGAGCCTTTCTCCACCTCTCCTCGACCGCCTCTCTCCTGGGCTGGGCTGGAGGGTGGGGAGTCCGAGTGCTTCCAGTGCCGAGGGCCTGCCAAGGAGCAGACGCTCTCAGCAAAGCAGACGGCAACCACCCGTGCTGTTTCCCAGAGGACCTCTTGAAAGCAGCCTGCAGCAGGACCGGGCAGCCGGGAGACCCAGCACTGCGTGCCTCTTATCATGGCCGATTTTGTCGCTTGCATCCTGCTGCCTCTCTCTCTCTCTCATGTGCATGAGCAGGCAAACCCCTGCCCTGCAGCTGGGTGTCTGTCCTGCTCCCCCGCTCTGGAGACCTGCCGCCCTGGGTGCCCCGAAGGAGAGGGTGGCTGCTGCTCTCAGCGGTGTCAATCGCTGCCCGTACCTGGGGTTGCTGTCGGTCCTTCCCCGCAGACCAGGCTCCCCACGCCGCCCACTCTGCCTTTGCTTGCTCGAGCTGCTCTTGCCACTTGGGCCTCACTTGCTCCCACTCTGCAGGCAGCTGCCAGACCTCCTGGAGGGGATGGCAAGGCAGCAGAAGGCAGGATTAGTCTCAGCGCCTGGAACGGGTGTCCTTTGGGTCTGACCCGTGTTGCCGCCCCTTGCCTCAGCTGGTCGGTTGGCAGGGCTTTGCCCCTAACACATCGGGGGCTCTGGGGTCATTCTAGGCTCCTGGCAAACACAGCTGCGACCAAAGCCCTCCACTGTGAACAGCCGAGAAAGGACTTGGGCATCTCCCATAGCCCCTGGGCCAGGAGAAAGTGTTTTGTGACAACCCAGGGGGCAAGGAAGATCTAAATGAGGTGACAGACAACCGACAAGGAGCGCACGTCCAGGGGTCCTTTCAGGCTGGCTCTCTGCACAAAGAGGCTTCTGCCGAGTCCCCAGCAGCACGGCAGCTACAGCAAGGCACGCACCTGCAGCGCTTTCTGGCAGTCGTCTGAGGATGGGAGTGTAGAGGTGGGTTTGGCTGGAGAAGCCGGCTCCTGCCTGCCTGCCTCCTTCATCCTGGGGGAGCTGCCTGGACACGGGGGGAGCGCACTGCAAAGAGGCACCAGGAGCAGTCGGCATGAGCACGGGGCAGTTTGCTCTCCCACCTTCGCCTGGCACCAAAGCTCCCCAGGCTGGCAGAAGCAGCACGCGAGGTGGGGCCATTTCTGCTGGCAGCGGGGAGCCTTTCCTGAGCCCCCTCAGATGGACGGGGGAGGTCTGCACCTCAGCTCTTGCGTGAGGGAACCACAGGGACGTGGGGTGCACTCAGCACCCGCCACCTTCCCCAGGGAGGGGCCCACAACAGGGGAAACAAGCACATAAGAGCCATGCGGCACGTGTCAGGGACCTTGCCGCGTCCCTGCAGCCGGAGTGTCCGGAGGGGAGGTCTCTCCTCCACGGGTGCAGGATCCCTTTCATCCCTTCCCACCAGGGTCTCACCTCTCAGAAGTCTTCTTGCCCAAGTCTTTCTGTCTTGTGCCTGGCCCCTGACTTGGCAGTGCAGCAAGGGAAAGCTTCCTCCGTCTCTGCAGCAGCTTGCCAGGATGCGCCTCTGCATCTGGCAAAGGAGGAAACTCAGCAGAGCAGCCCCCTGGGGAGTGCCTTTTGACGGAGCTGTGGTCACCCAGCGCGGGGCAGGGCCTCAGCTGGGCAGCGGAGACCTGTTCCCACACCTTGTCTGAGCCTGGACTTTGCTGCAGCCTTCTTGGCCCAGGCGGACAAAGCCTTGGCCACTGCTCTGCTGACCACCGTAAAGCGAAACCTGGGCAGGAAACGATGACACAGGCTTGAAGAAGGGTGACCCCTACCCTCTGCAGCTTCCCAGCACTAATCCTCACGACTCTCGTGTGAGGCACGGCACCTCTCTTCCTCGTGGCCATGCAGCCATGCATGGGTTTAATTAGCAATCTATCTCCCCCCAACACCAGGCGGCGTAGCTTAAAGCCCTCCCTGTGTGCAGCTGGCTCTCTCTGATGGGAGTGACGGGCAGGCTGGGCATGAGAAACGCAGTGACGCTGCCCGGCCACTCCAGGAGAACACACGTGTAACCCCAACTCATCATAAGTTAACCAGAAACCAGCCCCTTCAGGTCAGGCCCCCTCCCAGACTCAACGTGCAACGCCAAGCCCCGGCAAGGCGCACTCCTGATCAGGAGCTGGGAATCCGCCCGCTCGGTCAGTCAAGGGCTGCAGAGGAAACGCACTCACCTGGGGAAGGCGTGGGCAGGAGCAGCCTGCATCCCCCGAGTGCTGGTCGCTCCACCGGAGACAGCTGCACCGGGCATCCTCAGCCTCTGTAAAGTGACACAGAGCTGCTAGAAGGTTTCCAAGGCACTTTGCTCTTGGCTCCCAAAGGAAGCAGACCTGTCTCCTGCTCCAAAAGGAAGCCACTTTTCCAAACCCCTCCTCCAAATCTTCCGCCGTGAACAGGAGCCCTTGCTCTGCTCTGGAGAAGCTGCACAGCAAACACTGAGACTGCGCAGTAACACTGCCAGCCTTTCTGTAGGGCAAGAACTCAGAAGCTCAGAATAAAACTTCTTTTCCAATGGAGAACTCAGCGTGGGCGAGCACGTGGAAAGGTGTCGGACTGGCCTGCCACGTGCAGGCTGCCCAACGACCATCGGGTTGCTCACCCTTCAAGAGGCTTCCCAAAGTCACTGCATCACCCTCAAAGCCTGAGCAGCTTGCAGTGCTGAGCAGCGCAATCCAGCTGGCCTTGCTCTCCAGCCCTGTGACGCAGTCGCAATAGAACTGCATGCACAGGACATTGTCGGTGAAGGACAGAACGCCAATGTCCTTGAAGGTGAAGGCGAGGCGCTGCCTGTTCCTCAGTTGGAAAGAGTGCAAGAGTATGGTCTCTTGCACACAGCTCTGCACCACGTGCCATGGGAAGGAAGTGGCTCGTGACAGCCACCTGTGGTTCAGCGGCTCGTTCTTGACATCCTCTGCAAGGAGGAGGAACATCGTCACTGGAAGAGCGGGCTGAATTTCCATGTAAAATTAGAAACAAAATGCCAGAGAAAAGGTCGTTCATGGAAACGGCTCTTGGGGAGTGGTTAGTTTGGGAGGAGCTCAAGCTGTCCGCCTAACTTTGGAGGGAATTCTCTCCAGAGAAATTCTGAAGTCCTCATTTCTCTGCGCCCTTTCTGAAGGGCAGAGAGCATGCACCCCAGTCCCAAACAGGGTGCGGGAAAGTGGAGGGCAGCCGTTGCCTTCTCACCAGGAATAACCTCTGTGAGGAACGCGAGCTCCCGCAGGGATAACTCACCAATGTCCAGCTGGGAGACAGGTCTTCAAACCGCGTACACCTCTTCCTCACCTTGGAATCGCTCTTGGACCGTAGCAAAGGTCCCGAGTCCTGTGACCAGGACCCCCTGCCCAGGAAAACGGCACAAAGGCTGACCACAGGGAAGAGCAAAACTCTATCACGTGCCAAAAGCTTTCTCAGACTAGATCTGGGCACGCTTTCGCCCCTGGTTGACCACGAAGCAAGAGCAGGAGAACTGCTGAGGGACTCCCTGAGAGAGGCCCACTGTGAATCCTCCCTGGGAGGAGCAGCAGCGCTCCACCTTTCTCGGCCTTGGCCGTCGGGCTGGGTGAGGGTGAGCTTTTCAGCGGCTGCAGGTCTCGGTCGCAGAGTGCAGCGAGGGTGAGGGCAGGCAGAGATCAGGCAGGAGAGGCTGTGCTCACTGAGGACATCCCCAGGGAAACAGGAACTCTGCAGGGACACACTGGGGACACCAGCACACAGGCAGGGACAATATTATGATGTTAGGGACTTCCGGGGGGACACCAGGACTCCCAAAGGGATGTCACTGGGACATTAAAGACACCCACCGAGACACACTGGGACACAAGAACACACGGGGAGACACCACGGCGATATATAGAATGGCCTGGTAATATCCGGACCCCTCCAGGGACACCACTGTGACATTTAGGAATTTCCCAGGGACGCCCCCTGGGACATCAGGGATCACCCCCTCACCTTCCCCGGGGACACCAGGACCCCTCCAGGGACAGCACTGGGACATTAAGGACCCCCCTTTAACACAAGCCCTACCCCAGGGACAATGTAGGGGCATTAAGGACTCCTCCCAGGACACCAGGACCCCCACAGGACCAGAAGTGCACAAGGGACATACTGGGAACACAAGGACAAACCTGGGGACATCCCTGGGACATCAGGGACACCAGGACCGCCCCAGTGACACCACAAGGACATTAAGGACCCCCACAGGGACACCTTGCAACACAAGGACATCCTGGGAGACACCACTGGGACATCATTAGAATAGCCTTTAGGACATCAGGACCCCTCCAGGGACACCCCCGTGACATTAGGAATTCCCCAGGAACCCCGCCCCGGGACATAACAGCCTACCCACTCACCTCCCTGGGGACACCAGGACCACCCCCAGGGACACCCCACAACGCCCCAGGGACACACTGGGACACCAGGACACCACCACCACCACCCCGCCCAAGACACCATTAGGACATCAGGGACATCCCTAGAACCTTAACCACTAGAGCGTTAAGGACTCCCAGAAGGACATATTAGGTCACATGCACCCCCTGACAGACACCACTGGGACATCTAGAATGGACTGGGGACATCAGGATGCCTCCAGGGACACCGCTGTGACATTAATGACCCCCACCAGGGACACATTGTGATACACAAGGACCCACTGACACACCACTGGGACATCTAGAATGGCCTGGGGATACCAGGACCACCCCAGAGACATTCAGGACCCTCCTGGAAACACACGACCTGCATCCAGGGAAACTGCAGGGGCATTAGGAACTCCCCCTGGGACACCAGGACCCCCACAGGACACACTGGGACACCCGAATGCCTATAGGGACACCTGAGAACACTAGGACATCTCTGGAGACATCCCTGGGACACCAGGGACACTCCCGGGGACATTAGGACCCTCCCAGGGACACCCTAGTGACATTGGGGACATCTTGGAAGCAGAAGGACCCTCCACAGAGCACTCCTGGGACATCAGGATCCCCCCAAGGGGACCCTCCAGCAGGTCATTCTCAGTTATCACGCAGAAGCTCCCCCTCGATGGAAGTCCTTAGCAGCAGGGCAGCCCTCAGATCTGCACTGTCAAGGAAACGGAGCCCCAGAAACAGACCCCCCACCCCAAAATGGGAGGACCCCCTCCCCACATGACACTTGATAGTTTAACATTATGCTAGGGGCCAACCAATGTCCTCCTTTTTCTTCTAGTGCCGTGACGACCACGGGTGGTACATGGACGGTCACCTTCTGCCCCATGGGGAACTTAGGGGCCTCCTGCATCAGTAGCACAGGTGCTGCTCCTGCTTTAAGGCATCCAGGCCATCCTGAGCTCACCTCATCCAGCTCTTTGCAGGAGCAAGCTACAGCCCGCCCCTGAGGCCCTAAACAATGTGCCAGAACTCCAAAGGCAATACCTTTTCCCTCACGCTTAAGAAGTGCACAGGTCTTTGTCACATCAGGTAACCCCCACGTGGGGGCCTCCACCAGAGCTCACTTTTTTTCAGATGCTTGAAAGTGGCTTTACCCTCCTCTGTCCCGCCGATAGACCCATGGCAGGAGGTTTTCAGTAGCTCGTACTGAGCTTTCACAAATAAAACACAATTGCCTCCCCAAAGCCGACACCATCCGACCACCCCGAGAAATCCTCGTAGTTCCTTGAGAGTCTGAGGCTCCGCGAGGCAGCGAATAGCCTCCTTCTGTTGGGATCCCAACTGTCTCTGGCCTTCCAGCACTTCAAACCCCAAACGTGGAAGTGACTCCTCGATAATTCCATATCCACTAATTCCCAAGACATTTAGAAGGCTTATCGTCAGGGAAAGACACAGCTCCCAAGTCCCTGCCGCAACCAGAATATCATCCTATGATCGCAGAACTCTTCCCTGATCATTTTCTGTTCTCCAAATGTCAAACTGCTTTGCCAACTGATTCCCAAAGATTGTCGGGATATTTTGAAAGCTTTGTGGTACAACCGCCTAAGTGTATTGCATTTTCCTTCCCGTTTCTGGGTTTGCGCATTCAAAAGCAAAAGGCTTCTGACTGTCAGTGCCCCGGGGAACACAGAAAAAGGCATCCTTCACATCAAAACCTGTACACCATCCCTGTTCCCCTGTAAGGGTGGTTTCATATCTGTATGGATGTGCTACTTCAGGATAAATACCTTGAGGTATGTGATTTGTTGCTCTTAAATCCTGCACCAAACAGCAATCTTAACCCTTGGCCTTTTTCACTGGCAACACAGGGGTGTTGGATTTCGATACACACCCCACCAGCAGGCTGTACTTCAAGAATTTCTGAATTATCGCTACCGACCCACTCCTAGCTTCCAGCTTCGGGCGACACTGTTTCATTCTCAGCGGGGATGATCCAGGCTTTAAGTCAGTCCTTACAGGTTTTGACCTGTTAGATTTTCGAGGAACCTCTCCGGCTCGTACAATAGGAATCACAGCATCTCTGACCTCCGGGCGTATCTCTCTCCTTTCAAGGCAGCATAGCCTGTAATAACAAAGCTGCTGCCTCTCGACACAAACAGTTTCTGGAATTAAGATTTCTATTTCCTCGTTTTAAAATCAGATTTCTGCTTCCAATTTTTTGGAGTAGATCTCTCCCCAAACAATGCTTTTGGAAGATCTGGCTAATATAAAAACTGATGAGGAACCCACTGTTTTCCCAGCTTCATTGCTAAGAGTTTCAAAAATGGCCAAGTTTCATGGGTCCCTGCCATACCAGCAATGCTTATATCCTTACTGCTTAGTTCCCCTCTAAAGTCTTCTGAACAGAGGAAGTAGCCCCAGGATCTACCCAAAGCTCAACTTCTTCACTTCCCAGCTCCACTTTAACCAGAGGCTGCTCTGGGGAGAGACTCCTCCGCTCCCCCTCATTCCTCGCTTACTGGGAGCAAGGGGGCAGAGGGGCTCCAATCCTTAAGCAGACGGTCTTCTTCTGAACGCCCATCCCTTTTGCACTGTGCACACTGATTATCACCCAACCGAGGGCTGGGCCGCAGTCCCCCCTCGGGGCTCTGCCCCATCCTCAGGCCCTTGCCCTCACCCTACCATTTTACTCTGATACCGCCAACAAGCTACAATTTACTCTTCCCTTTCGACTCTCTCTATGACGATCTGCAATGCAAGCAACGTCCAACAGCTTTCCCCTACCTTGAGCAATCACTTCCTTGTAACTTCGGTAACTTTCTTCTAATACCATCCCAGGATTGGCCCACCAATAGAGGGGCCGATTGATCTCATCCCTCTTAAGATTCAGGGTCAGCACTTGTAGAGTTGCGGGCTACCTCCTTCATTCTGTTCTGCAGATCTGGGGGGGGCTCTTGGCTATCATGCCTAGCCTCGTACCATTCAGACATGGTTATTGCCTTAGCCACAGCATTTTGAATGCCAAATAGAATCCCTTTCTGACACCGAGTCCAAAGCTGCCTGGGTCCGTTAACATGCAGGTCCCAGTTTGGACCAACAGAGGGGAAATGATGCTCCACAGTTCCTGTTTTAACCTCAGCTTCCACATGTATTCTAGCCGCTTGACAAATCATCTCCTTCTCACTACTATCAAATAAAACCTGCAGTACTGCCGCTATATCCTTACACGCTGGATCATCCTGTGTTTTAACCATCATTATTTCAAAAACACCAGCCGCCTTCTCAGGGTCGTCTCGGTAATTTCCTGCAGTTGCTTTGCAATGCTTCAACTCTGTTCTTGAAAACGGGACCGTCACCGTAACGGGTCCTTCATTTCCCACAGCCTGGCGCAGGGGAGCCTGTATCACTTCCCCTGGTTTGGCCCGCTCCCACCCTGCGGCTGGGCTAAAACCTTCTGCCCCACTAAATCGCTCTCCCTCTTCACAGCCACTTTCCCTGCCACCAGCCTCGTCAGCTCGCCTGCCACCACTTTCTCTTACCCTGCTCTTATCACTAGTATCAGCGTCAGAACTCTCTCCCCGTCTCTGCTGGGCTCCAACCATTAACTCTAAACCATCGCCTCTAAACCTCCTTCTTTCTTGTAGTCGTTACAATTTTAAACGCCTCTGTCTTATACTACAAGCAGAGCAGACCCTTTTCAACAACCTCTTCTTATCCTTTCCCAAAGCCAAAAGAAAAGGATCTCAGGGAGGTAAATTTATACCACACTGGTTTTGCCATTCAGAACGGGTCTTTACAGTGGAAAAAGATCAGCGTATCAAACTCTGTCCCTTTTCCTTTCTTGCCTTCAAAACAACATCAGCGGTAACATCGTACAATAATGCAAACTGCCATTTTCCCCCATCGCCCAGTTTCTACAGAGACCACCCCTGAGTACACTATTGCACTAGGGTGCTTTTAGTTACATTTCCCTCAGAACTACCCCTTGATTCTTCCCAGTGTCCCAAAACACATCCCAGGGGAGACTGCTGTAAAATACCACGGCCGTGTACACTGACCAGGGCCCGTTTCCTTTTAGTGTCCTGAACATTTTATCATACACATGTATAGAAGTATCTTCAGATGTTCCGAGCGCACTCTACTAGACACACACACACACACACACACACACAACATTAATATACTTGAGTATGCCAGGCAGAAATTTTACCAGACACATTGTTTCCAGGAGAGCCCTCAATAACCCAACCCAGCGGGGCTTTTGCCTCTGCTTAGGGGCAGGTATCCCAGACCACCAGGAATGCCTGACATCTTACCGGGGGAACGTTGCTTTGGAGTCGTTGGTCCGGGAATCAGAGGTCTTCCCCAAGAGTCCCTCAGTGCCGGCTGGAATTGCTGTGATCCGCAGCTCCACCGACGCTCAACAGCAGAGTCTCACCTGGGTCACCAGAAAATGATCCCGTAAAGGCGGTCACGGTGAAAAACCCTCTCAGACCTGATGTGAAGTTTCAGAAGGCGGGCATTCTTTATGACAGCGCTGGGAGCACGGGGGAGTGTCACCTCTGAGCACGCTCACCAAGTTACTCGAGGGTACACATTACACACAGCAGAGTACTTGCACGCTCATAGTGCATCACACACACACACTCTACCGACTTGTCTCCTCTTGTGGCCAGAACTTCCCCGCTCAGAGGCCTTTTTGGGCATCACTTGAGAGAATGAAGTTCTTTTCCCCATCCGCTCTTTGTTCCGTGGCCTTCCCAAGGCTGACTCCCCAGGTCAGTCATCCCTTTGTTCATCACTTCCAACAACTTTAGAGAGGTAGCTTAGCTAAACTTTGTGCCTAGATTTCTTTCACATAGAGCCAAACACGATATTAGAGCTTGGAAACTGGGGAGTTTAGACGTCTGGTCCCGTTGCTGAGCCAGCAACCTTCCCTGAACAGATTCCTTGGACAGAAAGGTATATACAGTGCTATCTATACAGTGCCATCAAAACCTTCCCCTGCATACCATGGCTGTCCCTAAAATCCTTCCATCGAGCACCCCAGTCATGCCTAAGGGCCTCCCCATTGCCCCCATCCCATTCCCAATTTCTTCCCTCAAGCCACCCCCCACCCCGCACCCCAGCTCATTTCTAAAATCCTCCCCCGTGCCTCTCGGACTGTCCCCCAACGATTTCCCCTGTGCCCCCAACCCCAGCAGTCCATCTCTACAGTCCTTCCCCCACCCCCCTCCTTTGCCCCCACAACCTTCCCCCTGTACCCCCATCCCACCCTGAGAACCTTCCTCAACACCCCAACCACCCCCCTCCGTCGGGCCCTGCAGTGATTCCACTTGCCCCCAGCCTGGCCCTAACATCCTTCCCCTCACTCCCATCCTGTCCCTAAAGCCCTTCCCCCCCGACCCTCACGGCCATTCCTAGACTCCTTTCCTCCGACCCCACACTTTCTCCCGTCACTCTTTCTCCCCAGCCCCTGCCGGTCATGCCCTACACTCCTTCCCACAGCCCCCCCTCCCCTCTGTCCCTAAAATCGTTCCCCTGCCCCCCGGCAGCCCCTAAAACCCTCCCTGGAACCCCCCTCTCACTACCTACAGGCCTCCCCCGACCCCTCGGTCCGTCACTAAATCCATCCCCCCCCCCGCCCCCCCAGGCCTGCTAGAGACTCCTTCCCCCCACCCCCCGGTCCGTCCCTGAAATCTCTCCCCCGGCCCCACGGCCTGTCCCCAACAGCCCCCCCGGCCCCAGCAGGGCTGGCTCTTTACCATCGCGGTGGGAAAGGCGCTCAGGTTCTGCCAAGCATCTCTGCAGCTGCTGCTGTTGGAGGTCACCCTCAGAGGGAGAGGAGGACAGGACAGCCAGTGCCACCAGGGCTCAGCTGCTGGGAGCCCCAGCTTGTGTGGCATCGGGTGGGCCTCCCGCCACGGCCCAGCACAGCCTGCAGGTCCCCTCCGTCGAAAAGTCACCTCCTCTGGGCCATGGCCGCTCTGGCAGGGCTCTTCCCAAAGCAGCCAACTCTGTTCCTCATGCCGACCGTCAGGCACAGGGGACGCTCACCTGAGAGCAGCTCCTGGCTGCACTGTGAGAGGGCGGCGAGGCCCGGCAGGAGGCCTCATAGCCCTGCGCACAGGATCCCTCTGAATTCAGCTGTTCCATTGCCTCAGGCAGCCAACACAGAAAATGGTGCCGCCGGGCATGCGGTGCCACGGTTTGAAACTCCAGTGCCAAGCCAGAAGGGGGGAAACTGTCAACCCGCTTGGTCCTTGATGTCAGAAAGCGCTCCCTTGCCTAGTTTCTTACCCGTTGCAACTCTCAGCTACACCACATGCTTGAGGTTTTTCTGGGCTTCTCTCAGGGAAGGAAAAGGATGCCCAACTGTGTGGATAACTGGCTAGCTGAAAGGGTCACATAGACATAGTCCAGCTGGCTGGACAAAAATGCACATCGCTCTCAGCTTATCTGAAGTAAAGCAAAATACACTGTCTTTGGCTGTCCTTGTTACACAATAACAGGAAGATTTCGGTGGGAAAAGAATGTTGCAGGTGGGAACAGAAAACTACAGAAGAGAAACTAGGGGCGGGCTTGGTATTTAGGCAACTAACCAATAATGAGCTTAACTTTTGTAATGTGTATGAGCTAATTATAAGAAGGCATAAAAGGTGACTGTAAGAGACAATAAGCGAAGTCTGCTGATCACTCATATTGAGTGACTGTGTCTTCCCTCCGTCGCGACAAATGGCGCCCGAACAGGGACCCTAGAGAGGGCTGAACCTGCGAGCCACGGTTCGACGGAGATTCGGGTACCGGTCCTGAAAGCAGCGCAGGAGGCGGAAGGGCACAGTCCCCGCGCCCGGGAGCACCTACAGAGGGTCCCGCCGGCCACGCGTCGCCGAAGTCTCGCAAAGGCTGCAACAGCGCTGACGAAGGTGTGGAGGGACAAGCGACGTATGTTTCGCTCATATGCTTTTTACAAAAGCGGAGCGTTCGGGACATAGATTGTAAAAAGGCATTACTCGGGTTATTATCGTATGGGATAGCATCCGGGACCCCCGCGGCAGCGGCGAGCGGCGGCGTGCGGCCCGGCAGGCCCCTTCCCGGCCGCGGTTTCTCTCCGAGGCGGCACACGCACCATCCCCCCCCCCTCCGATCGGCGCCATGGCGATGCAAGCGGCCAAGCGAGCTGACATCCGGCTGCCCCCAGAGGTCAATCGGACCCTTTATATTCGGAACCTGCCGTATAAAATCACAGCGGAGGAAATGTATGATTTATTTGGGAAATACGGACCTATTCGACAAATCAGAGTTGGAAACACTCCTGAAACAAGAGGAACAGCTTAAGCTTCTCAAGGAAAAATACGGAATTGATTACAAACCCACCAACCCCCACCCCCCCCCCAAAAAAAAAAAAAAAAAGTGCTTCAGATGTCACCTACAAGAAATGGGTTTCTGCTTTGAACTAGCAAACATCTCTGTGTTTAAAAAGAAGCCTTTTTGCCTTGATGGAGATAATTTATTCTGTATTCTGTATTTATGCTGTATTCTGAATGTGGAAATTGGTTGGGACTAGGAGGCTGGCTTAAAGGCATTTTGCAAACGGGATTATTATTTTTGATCATTATTGTAATAATAGTTTTTTGATCAAAACCAGCCAAAATTATTTGTAAGCATTAGGCATATCTGAAGAGAATGCCTTTATTTGAATCAGCAGTTAAGGTGTAGTTTAGTCTGATACTGTGGTTTTATCTGCTTCTGGTGAATTTTTGAAGTGATGAAATCAGAGATACAAGGTATACTAAGAGTTATGAGGTAATAAGGTAATAATCTAAGTAAGGGTGCTGTCTTCTATGTCTACAAGTGCAATATGCTTTTATGTAGCAGAGAGAAACTTTGACAATAATGTTGCTTGAGCCAGATGTGCATGTGACAACTTGGGAAAAGGGCTATCACAACTGGAGTGCAACAGTGTTTCTATGTCTGGCAGAGTGAAATCTTTCAAGACCTGAGTTTAGACAGTCTAAAAGAAGTTGTTAGTATTCAGAAAACCCATCTTAAGCCTCTTTTGCTTACATAGTGTTATGGAAGTCAACTGCTATTGTAGAGAATTAATAATTTTTTAATACATATTAACAAATACTACTATTTTAACTTGAGGCAGTTGAGTGAGAAATACTCACGTGTAGCATTTGAGGGAATGTCAGCATAAATCGCACTTACAGTAAGACTGCATTTTTAATTACTGAACTCGTTAAGATTCGATGATGCCATAAGGCTAAAGGCCTTTTATCACAGATTGGTTCTGAACTAAAAGGTGTGTGCACATGTAGATATGCACATTTGTGTTATTTTCCTTAATTGGCTACAAAATAATATAATTAGGTTGGGGACTAGATCTTGGGAATTTGTCTATTATACTTCTGTTTGTTAAGGTACGTGCATAACACACAGCACCCATGTAGGCTTGGCTTGTGGCATAGTTGTCAAATTTAGCATAGACATGCAGACAGATAAGCAACGTACTCTTCTTGTGTGTATCACCTACAAGCCATTATGGCTTAGTGTGTAAATCTGTATGTAACTATTGAAAAATCCACTTATGAATGTATATAGCTTAGAACTAATTTTTCCCCTTTGTTAATTCTTTGATATCAATGAGGTATTCTTCAGAAAATGTATGGACTGGTTGGTTGCATAAGGGCAGCTGTTATTTGGACAGAAAATTGTTAATGGTCAGGGACTTTCCACTAAAATATTTGCAAATATTCCTAGTCAAACATCAGTTTGGTTTCTTTTTGGGTTTTGAGCTTGCATTAGTCCATGTTCAGAACTTTAAAATTACCTTTGAATTTTTTAAACTTTTTATATCACTGGAACAGAAAGAGCATCTAAATTAAAGCTTCAAGCTAACTTTATTTATCAAGTATTTCTGGAATTATACTTCTGAACTGAGATTTTATAAGTTGGCTGTGTATTTTCCTGTGTTAAAGCGCTGTTATTGAAAATGGTCAACCAAGCCTATGTCGCCCAAAATAAAAACGGGGGAATTGTGGATAACTGGCTAGCTGAAAGGGTCACATAGACATAGTCCAGCTGGCTGGACAAAAATGCACATCGCTCTCAGCTTATCTGAAGTAAAGCAAAATACACTGTCTTTGGCTGTCCTTGTTACACAATAACAGGAAGATTTCGGTGGGAAAAGAATGTTGCAGGTGGGAACAGAAAACTACAGAAGAGAAACTAGGGGCGGGCTTGGTATTTAGGCAACTAACCAATAATGAGCTTCACTTTTGTAATGTGTATGAGCTAATTATAACAAGGCATAAAAGGTGACTGTAAGGGACAATAAACAAAGTCTGCTGATCACTCATATTGAGTGACTGTGTCTTCCCTCCGTCGCGACATTGTACAACATACAGCTCCAGCTGACAGTCAGACCAGAATGACCTTCCTGCAGTGCAGGCGGGCTGCATGTCTCCAGTAGCACCCACAGCCCCAGCCTGCACTGCTTTAGAGACAGCAAAGATCTGCGCTGATGAGAAACGCTCTCATGCACATGGCATTTCACCTTGTCCACGGATTTGAAACACGGGTTGCTTCGCGAAATTTAATTGTATGGTTTCGTTCCAAGGCAAAACAGACTGTCCAACAACTTTTCACTTACACTAAAAACCATAAATCTTCACCTTCCATATGAACGGGTACATGCCAGGATATGTACTGCTGATGAATTTTTTCGCATGTTGCTGGGGAGCAATACCTGCACGTGTTCATCTTTTTGTCCACCTCTACTGGGATTCCCTCTAGCTGGGTACGTTGCATCTCAGGGTTGTATGGAGGGGATTACCTCCAAGCAGCGGGACAGATCACCCCTGTCGCTCCTAAACTGCCTCTGCTGAGCATCTCGGTGCCTCCCACAGTGGTGGCTTGCTCAGGAAGAGGTGGCCTGTGATGGCTCCTCTCCAGTGCACATGCCCACAGGACCACCGAGCAAAGGACTATCCCACACCATCCTCCCCCTCTCTGAGAAAGAAAGCACGTACCTATCTATGGCTGATCTCCCTTCTGAAGCAGTACAGCTCAGCTGAGACCTCAGACTGCTTTTCTGCAGCACCTGGGATTCTTACCAACACTGTCTCCATGGACTCTACCCGGACTCAGTTTTGTGCAGAGGAGGTGTTTACTGCCGCATGCGCAACAGCAACGGCAAGGGCAGGCAGCGCAGCGATCTCCTGTTACCGAACGTGCTGCTCTGGGACTCCCAAACAGGCGGTCAGTTATAGCCCTGGCAAAGTTCTCCAGCAAAGCCACCCCCGATTTGTACCCACCTCAGCTGTACAAACACGGTGTAACCAGACGCGCAGCGGCTCTTTACCTCCAGCACTGTATGTCCCTTTCCTTCCCGTGTCACCACCACCTGCAAAAGCGCTCACGGAAATGAGCAAACCCCACCCGCCAGAAAGAGGCAGGGCTTTCAAAGGGAAGGAGGGTATTCAATGGAAGCTGCAGATGTGCCCTGCCTGGAGAAGGCACCACTGGCAACCCCTCCTCTGTGAGAGCTGGGGAGATGCAGAGGGGGAGGAAGGCAGGCGTCGGGGAGGAACTAGAAGCCCTGGTTTGCTACTGCTGCAGTAGCCCTGGCTGTGGGGACAACAGAGCTCGCCATGAAATGACGATCAACCAAAATATTTCAGAGGGGCACAGCAGGGAGCACAAGCTGCTGGGCGTCAGCAAAGGGCTGTGCTCAGCTTCTCTGCGGCACGTTGTCACAGGCAAGGTGAACACGAAGCACAGGGAGGATCTGCAGTTCTACCTGCCTTGCAGGGGCTTGGCCTGAGCTCCCCCTTTGCAAACCAAGTCACCCTCCCACCACACCGCACAACCTCTGCTTCATGTACGTCCCAGCAACTGGGGTACCACATGCAGAGAAATCTGAGAGGTCCCCCCTGGTCACAGCTCTAGTCATCACTGGTTCCAACAACTTCTGATGCTCAGGGTGTCCCCTGCGCCAGGGGTCCTCCCTCCAGGCGCCCCTCCTCCTCTCCATTTGCCCTGGAGTAGACAACATCACACCCATCCTGGGGAGATTTAAGCCCCAAAGAGCTCAGAACTGCCTGAAGCCAGCACAAAAGCCTATCTTCTCTCTGAGTGTTGCAATGTCCTTACACCCTCCCTGTCCTTCCCGTCTCGATCAGAAACCAAACAGGGGAAGCGGTGCACGCAGATACACAGAGAATACTGAATGGGACACACTGGCTCCTCTTCCAACTCCTTTATTGTCTCAAAGGTGTTTTCATTCTGTTGGAGGAAAAAGAGAGAAATATGTAGAGTCCCCAGGTTTATCCCTGGTAAGCACTTTCACATGTTCATTTAGTAAGGCAGATTAGATTGATTCCTCAGAGATTTTTATTTTTGGGGGGGGGGGGGGGGGAGGGCGGGGGAGGAGGGGATTATAATGAACTCATTCAGTTTTTAAATCAGGCTTAGGAGCCACGACTCACTGGCTACAAATACATGTACACACATGCGTGTACAGGACAGCACAGAATACTCTATTTACTCATATGCCTCCGAAGAGACATTTTTTTTTCTATTATTTGTTGTTCTCTGCATCATTTATGGCTGGACTGCATGGACAAGATGGTTTTCTTAATTCTGTGAAAACACTTGCATCTATTGATGCCTGCACCTCTAAACACAGTGATATGGTCATACAGCCAAATCTGCAAAGCGGATTACTGTTCTTACACCATTCTGGGCATAGCAGGCATACCCATAGAAACACCCCTGATGGCCTAATGGTCATGCCTATTTACACATTTATTTCTGCTGTTTCATCCTCTGTAAAGAACAAGTGCTCCTTTCCTCGACCTGTCTCAGAACAAATCTGAATACTTAAGGAATTAAAACAGATGAGTCGGCCAAAGGAAAATTTAAACATACTTACTTTAACAACGCCAAGGAGTTATTACTAAAATGCAGGCACTTTGACAGCAGGTATTTTACCAGTGCTGTGCAAAGTGACACAGAAAAGCCTCAAGAAAAATCTACTAGAGTTTGGGTCAATCCACTAAATCCCAGCACAATGGCTCAAGGGTAAGGGCACTTCAAAACAGAATGTGTCCTGAATCAAGTTAGGAAGAAGACAAAGAACATATCCTGCTGGGAAGATCATTAACGATTAGGAAAACTCGACCAGGCTACTATAAATTTGTCCCAGGTTAGAAAAGGCCAAGAATCTTTCAAAGGACACTACAAAAAAATAACATTTAAGACAAAAGGCAGTGTAGGAGCAAATGGAATTAAAAGGAGTCCTAGAAAGTAAATCTTTCAGTAATAAGCAAGCAAGGCTAATAACAATCTAGGGCACAGAAAAGATTAGCTCAGCACCAGGATGCACAGCAGATAGGAGAGCAAATTAGTTCTGTTTTACCAAAAGGTAAATGCGGGCGGGGGGGGGTGGGTGTGTGTGTGTGTGGAAATGCAGTACTTAGTGTTTCTCTTTATTTTTCCTGCATCTAATTTTTAACTGTTAAGAGAAATAACACAAAAGCTTTATTTTTGCTAATGCCAGGCAACCAGAATCTGGAATTTAAATTAATCCTTTACACACTGCCATTTGGGGATCATTTCTACCAGATCCAACAAGGATACAAGGGATAGGACAAGAGGAAACGGCCTCAGGTTGCCCCAGGGGAGGTTTAGATTGGACATTAGGAAAAAATTCTTCACTGAAAGGGTTGTCAAGGCCTGGAACCAGCTGCCCAGGGAAGTTTCGGGGTGGCCTCACCATCCCCGGAGGCATTTCAAAGAGGTGTAGATGTGGTGCTCAGGGACACAGTTTAGTGATGGACTTGGCAGTGTTGGGTTAATGGTTGGACTCAATGATCTTACAGGACTTTTCCAACCTAAATGATTCTATGATTCTATGCTGTTCAAAGTGACCTGCAGTCTTCCTTCAAAAAAGAGGGTTTATACTGCTGTTTCAATTGTTCTGGTTATCGGGTAATCCAGCCTCATAGCACTCTTTAAATTAAAGTTTACAAGCACCGAGATATTCCCCAGTGACTGCACTTTAGCTAGTTTGATATTAAGCTATACATTTTTCTTAACGTGATTAGCAGCATACCTCAAGCTATGTTTGAACATATATTCTTAGGTGAATGGGAGATACTACCAGCTTTTCATTAGACAGAACATATGAGTATTTTAAAAAGCCAAACTCTAACAGAATACACAGCACAAGCATGTCTTTCTGCCAAGATATTTTCTATTAAGTAAATCAAATGCATATGTTCGGTCTCTCCCTCTTCTGTCCATACTTAAAATCCAGGCAAATTTGCAGAACAGCGCAAAGAGCAAGGTGTTAGAACTTAGAGAGAAGACCCACAACTTCTCTCGCACATGCTCTTCTGCTACCGGTAGCTACCTGCTTACCTTTGCACTCACATTTGTTACACAGCACACTTTGGTGCCCGGGAATTTGATTGATTTAGATTCGCCCTGACAGAAGGAAACCTTTTTTCTTAACCGTTTGACCTTGTTTCACTTCTAACTGGAAGATCAGTCCTGCCAGGAAGGAGAGGTGAAACCTCACGACAGCTGGAGGGTGAATAATCTCTCTTCAAACTCTAAAACTCTGCGTATCAAGTTTCCTTTACAATTTGTACTCCACCGGGCTATTAAAAATCTATGAAAAGCACAGCAAGAAATCAAGCCGCCCGCCAGTACAGAAGGTGCCAGCAGCTCCTCCTCGTTTCGCGAAAATCCAGCCCTCACCCTGAGGCTGCGGGACCAAATCCTGTGCAGCTGGAAGCGGCAGCGAGCCCTGGCCCCGGGGAAGGGCAGCTCAGCACCCTGCAAGGACGAGGCGCATCGCTCCGCTCCCCGCCACCCCGGGATGCCACACAGCCCCGGCGCCGGGCAGCGGCGGCAGCACGGGCTCGCTGACGGTAACGGCGACCCTCCTGCCTCCCCCGAACGCGTAACGAGAGGCGAAAGCACCGTCCGGGCCGGCGGCCAAAGCACCTGGAGCCGCATCTCCCACCCCGGCAGGCCCGCCACCCGCCGGGCCGCCACCCCCCTCGCACCCAGACGGGGGGCGAGCCCCGGGAAGGGCCGCTGCCGCACCGGGACGTCGCGCAGCCCCTCCGAGCGCCGAGCCCGGCCGGGGCTGGCAGCGACCGTCTCCTCGGGACCTGATGCTGCCGTCCAACGGCCGGATCCCATCGCCCGCCGCGCAACGGACCGAGCACCCGCACGGCCGAGGGACCAGCTACGCGTGTCTGCGGGGACGGGAGCTGGGGGGCAAACCCACAAAGCTAGCACAGCTCTTCGCGACAGGAAAATACTTTATACCCCTGGAAAAACCGTTTACGATGACCTTTAGTCACACTTAATCCTCACTGGGTCTTACGAGCCTCGTCCCCATTTAAAGGCACAGCGGTCTTTACTTTCACTCAAGTGTTCATGCACAGTTCAAGTAATTTCTGTTTGGTCCCATTAACCAACTGGTTCTCCTTGAGCTTACCTCGTGCCCCAGCTTGCCCCATGGCGTCTGTTCCCCCTCCCGAGGCCGTGTGCTGCCAAGCGCCTGCGACACGCGCTGTCCCCCGGACCCGCTCCGCTGCTTCGCTGCAGACACATCTTTCCTCTACGCTGCCACTTAAGGCGCAGAGCTGCCTTCTGCTGACCACCGACGTGCAAGCCGTCGGTCCGCAACGCTTCCCGGGGCGCCGGGGGCTGCCTGCGGCGCGGCGCGGTGCGGGGCCGGGGGCGGCTCTGCGGGGGCTGCCGGCGGCTGAGGCGGAGCCGCGAGTGCGGAGCCGCGGCGCAGCCCCCGGGTTCGCCCCCTGCGCAGGGCTGCCCGCTCCCTTCCCTGCGCGCTCCCCGGCGCTCGCCGCCTCGCTCCGGCCTCTCCCGGAGAAGGGGTCCGCTCTCCGGCTGGCCAACGCCTGCCCCGAGCCGGGCACGGCCAGCGCCGCCGTCGCAGGAGCGTGTCGGGCCGAGGGGCGGCGGCGAAACGTCTCGAACCTCGGCAGCCACAGCCCCGACCGCGCGGAGACCCGGCAGCGAGCCCGGGCCCCCCGCGGGAGGCGGCTCCGGCTGACCGGCACCTTCACGCCGCACTCGCGGCCTCTGCCGCGGTCGTGCCCGTCCTCCGCAGCCGCTCGGGGGGCGCCCGTCACCCGCAGCTCCCCCGGCTCGCCCGCGCCGCTCCCGCAGCCGCCCCCGGGCAGGGCGGGGGGGGACGGCGGAGCCCTCCCCGGCTGCCGTGCGGGCTCCGCGGCCCGGGCACAGCGGCCCCGCCGGCGCACCCCGCAGCGAGCGCACCGCGGCGCGGGGGGGCGGGGGGCGGCCACCGGCTTCCAGCCGCCGGCTGGCCCCGACGGAGGGGCGGGCGGGGTCGCTCCAGCCCGCGGCACCGGTGCCGGACCGCCCGCCGGCCGGGAGGGGTGTCCCCCCGCCCCGGGTGGCCCCCGCGCCCCCCGAGCCGCCCCCCTCTCGCAGCCCGGGCTGCTGCCGAGCTCCGCTGCCGAGAGCCCGAGCGAGATCGCTGCCCCCCGGGCCCCGGTGCCCACCCGGCGCTGGAAAAGCGCAGCCCCCTGCGGCGGGCTTACAGGCACCAGGGGCTGGGGGCTGCCTCTGCCTGCCTGTGCGGGTGTGTACACCGCATAACCCAGCGCTGACCCTACCTGCATGCACACGTGTGTGTGGCGGGCATGCCCGCTCGGCACGCGTGTGCCCACTGGAACACACTTCCTTGGCCGGAGCCGGGGGGGGGCTGCAGCAGCCTCCCCTCTCTCCTGGGCTGGTACTGTAATAAGTAACTAAAGGGAATTTGCTGACCGACCAAGGTAAGCAAGAGGAAGGAACCCATCGTGGTGGCCTTAAGAACGTCCTGTTTAACAAGAAGAGACGTTTCCACAATGTTATCTTGCTGCACCAAGCATGGGAACGTCCTGTCTGACGAGAAACCAGGATAACAGAAGCAGCAGAGGGGCTACTGAAGGTGTCAGAAGCGACCTCGGGGAAGATAAAACGAGCTGCTCAGCTTGCTTGAATTTGCGCGCCGCTGGTGGAGCAGGAGACTCCCCGGCCGCCCAGCGCTGTTTTGCTTACTTGTCGCTTGCTTTAATAAATCACATTTTCTAATTGGCCAGTCTCTGTCATTTCATTGGACAGGTGAACTCTAACAATACCTCTGGCACGACCGATTTCCCTCCAACAACGAACATTAAAGGTAATGCTGGGGAGAGGCAAAACAGCTCACCGACTTACACCCAAGCTGGTATTTCTCCTGCAAACGCCTACTCTGTTTCAGTCATGATTTCATGCCATCACACCTCAAAAGCATTATTCTCCGGAAGCCAAATCACGACCAAACACACGCAAAACCGACGCTGACCTTAACGCCGAGCGGCTCTGCCTTCCGGCAGGCAAGCTGTAGGCTCAGGGCTGTGCCCCCCCGACCCCAGACCGCGCGGTGCCCCCCGAAAGCCGGGCTGCAGGCAGGAGCCGCCCCGGGGCCAGCAGCCGTCGGCAGGCGGGCAGGAGCCTCCCTGCCTGCAGAGAAGGGCTGGGGCTCGGCCCGCTCAGCGCCTCGGGGGGCAGCCAGGGCAGGGGGAGCTGAGCCCACCGGCGTGGGAATACGGAGCCTGCTGCAGGGGCCTGCGAGCCGCTGGAAGAAACGGGCTGCTGAAGGGGTAAGGCTCAAGGACACCAGGGTACAATCACTGTGGTGGGGGAGATCCCGACCCCCTACTCAAATGGGCCCCCGAAGAGAGCGAATCCCCCCGCCCGGGGAGCACGGGGAGTAAATTTAAAATGAACTCTACCTTTAAACTGCAGCGAGAAGGCAACTAACCAATAGTTAGCTCGTAGGTGTAGGCTTTGGGCAGAACTAACCAACTTCACTGTGTAAACATGTATTGTGAGTAAAACTACGTGTGCAAGTCAGGAGGAGCGACCCCCCTTGCACCCGGCACCGCAATAAACACCCCGCTTTATAACTTACCCCGAGTTACGCAGTTTAATTCCGCACGTCAGACGGAATAAGCAGCCTTTTCACTAAGCAATTAGTTCTTCACCTACCATTTCCCCAGCCACTCTCTCACCTGAATGCGCTCAAACATCGACCTGCAGTAAAACTCTCCTGCAGAGCCTCTGTGCCTGCTCTGCAGCCTCAGGATTTCAGGCAGGGAGAGCAGTTCGCTGCTGCTCCTCTCCTGCCCCTCCAGATGCCTTTGCTCCTGCTGCTCCCTGCCTGCTGCCCGGGGGGGATGGGGGGTGATGGCTCACTCCCACCCACTGCCCTGCAGGACAGAGACATCCACCGCATCACAGACAGGGTCGGCCCGGCGAGTCTCTGCCTCCTCTTTCGTGAGGGCAAGGGTGTCACATAGTAAGTTTTCACGGTATCAACATTTCTCTTAATACAGGAGACAGGACTTCAGTAAGTTCCATGCTACTGCCAACAGTGTTGCACTGCAATTAATCTGAGAGAATTTGAGAGAAATCTCAAATAATATCCTGCAGTAGGAGAGAAATTATTTTAAAATTTGTTTTGATTGTGCTCAGCTTATTTATTCAAGATTTTGTCAGCAAGCAAGCATTGCTGTTT
This sequence comes from Falco peregrinus, assembly GCF_023634155.1. Lineage (NCBI taxonomy): Eukaryota > Metazoa > Chordata > Aves > Falconiformes > Falconidae > Falco > Falco peregrinus. The sequence goes on along the minus strand of NW_026599622.1, from coordinate 554,595 downwards.
TTCAGTCCTTGACAAAGCGGAGCTCTCCTATTACCATTCCTCCGTCAGAACTCCAAGCAAGGATTACAAAGTTCGGGAGAGAAAAAATCCTTTAATAGACTGAATTGACAGGATTTTTTTTTATGTTTTCTCTTAAAATATAGATATACAGTTGTTATAAATTGAGACCACAATAGATCATAATCCAATTAAAATTTTTATTAATTATAGCAAGTAGAATATGAGCAAAAACAGCGCTGGACGACAGGGGAGTCTGCGCTCCACCAACTGCCGTCCTGAGCAGCCCAAACAGTCCCCTCCCATACCTTTTTTTTTTTACCTTCGTGTTCATGAAGCAGTGGAGGTGTTGACCCTTCATTCACATGCACAAGTGGCATCCTGGACACCTGGCGGTTATCTTATCTTTTGTTGCCCAATCTCCACACTGGGCCCAACATAAATCCTAATAAACAATACCCTAGTCCATAGTTTCTTACACAGTGAAGGCCTGATGAAAAGGCATATAATAAAAGGATTACTAAAGTTAGCATCACATTCAAAAAACAATCAAACTCTTTTCTCTTTCTCTAAGCATTAGTTCATATAGTTGCACTACTTTGAATAAAAATGAATCTTGACAATAGTAATACTATAAACACTGGAAATGCTTATTATTTTTCTTGTGCTCACTGGAATCCGTATATAATACAAAACACTAACAGTCAGACCACAGAGGATGCCAAGTGATTTGACATAATGAGTAACTGCTTTAGCTGTCTTTGTCCAGGTGTTACTGTACAATACAAAATTTGCATGTGAGTCCAAAGAACAGCAGACATTGGTGTTGGGATGCTGCATATTCAATTGTTCCACTTCAATAATGAGCTAAGTCGATGTCAGGAAGAATTTCTCCAGATAAAACCTTAAATTTACCAGAGGAGGGACCTAATTTGGCAGACTTTTAGTTACCACTCATCCTTTGTTTTTTTCTGTGTTCCCAAAGCCTTGCTGATGTTACAGATTTTTTGCACTTGAACATGATTGTGAACAAGAGTTGGCCATCAGGCCACAGATCAATAGGCAGTACTAATGAGAGCAAGAGTCAAGTTGATGTTGGTTCAGTCAGATTAAGCTTGCTCTTTGCTTAGCATGGTAAATGTTGATCTGCATCGATCATCAAGTTGTGTTCAGCAATCCTCTCAATTCCTCAGGACCGCTACATTCAAACAGACTTTGTGCAGGAATCTTCAAACAAACCAACCCAAAACCTCCAATCCAAACAAAACAAAACTTTCATCACTTCCAACTCCCTAACGTTTGGAGATTGTGTTAAGATATTTTTAGATCTGTGGGTGAAAAATTGGCACAGTGGCGCAGAGCGTCATCACAGATGAGTTATCTTATATGTCTGATTTTTTTTTTTTTTTTTTTTTTTGGTCTGCTTGCAATTTCAGATTTTCCAGAAAGGAAATTGGTTCAGTATGTCTTCCAAACATTCTTGCTACTTGACACAGTGCTTTGCAAAGAATGATGAAAACACAGTCTATGCCATAGGGGGCAGATGATTAAAAAGAAAAGAAGCTTTTATCTGTTACTTCTGTGTCATTCAAGAGTAATACCACTGTAAATACTACTAAGATGTTACAAAAGTGTACATGAAATCAGAATATGCTACAAATATCAGAGGTAGAGACACAATAAAGCATCAAAGAGCAATGAGAAAAAGGGAAATTGATAAATGTAAAAAGAACTTTTGAGGTAGACTAATGTTAGCACAAAGCAGATTAGTAGTTCTTAAGGTGGTGGGAGAAAAGATTCTGTTTAGTAGTATAGCATGTTCCAAAATAGAAATATTTTTGTGGCTACAATTTAAACTCGGTAAAATAGATTCATTAGAGCTATTTGTTCATCTATGTAAGTGCTTTGTGAGCCACGTAATTTTAAAAAAAAGCTTGATAGATATCAAATATATCTTGAACCTATGAGTTAGTAAGATCTATCCGATAAGTCACGTGTACCTAATTGCATACGCGTAGTTTAAACCAAGCCTCATCATTGCTGTTGGGGCAATGCACAGGACCTTAACGAGCTGCAGGTGAAACCCCAGGATGAGTTGTGGAGTTTGTGTTTGCTTTACAGAGTCCATGCTGACTACCCAAACATCCCAGCTATTTCTGCAAAGCGGTGTTGGGGTACGCTTCCAACAGAAACCAGCCTAATGGGTATTTTCTCGGGTAACAGAGAGAGCGGCGTGTGCTAATCAGCCGCCACTTTCTGAAACTCATTATAGTTTAACAGCTACGTTGGTAACTGATTCCAAATCTTTAGCTGCTGCTTCTGAAATGCTGAACTGCATTTCAATCTTTTGCACCTTGTTAGCAGCTCCATCTTCATCGTGGTACAGGCCAACAAATGCCCAGATACAAAGTTAAATCTCCACTAGTAGGTATGGGAAGCATCCTTTCTTTTTCTTTTTTAAATCTGCAGTTCCATTTTTCCAGAAAATATGGTTCTTGATTTTTTATTCCTAATCCTATCAATCAAGTGAAATATTTTTCCCACTCCTTATTCCAACAATTTAAGGAAGTGATCATGAATAATTTATGCTGGCAACACACATTCCTTGACAACAGAAGTTACTGTCCATGTGCGTTTGCAGTAAAATATGTCTACCTTACAGAACACAGGAAATGAATCTTTTTCATCTTCTCACGTTGAGCAAATCTCACGTGAAATATTTAAAGAGGTACATTGGAAAAGGATCTTGTTGAAGTAATCCCTTCCAGGAGGAAGTGATCATTACCTGGAGGCCACCCCCTTTATAGAAATACCTATATAGATTTCCACATATATATATATGTGGAATATATACATATATATTACACACACACACATATATATTTCCGCAAAGAAATCTACAGGTACACACGGCTTATATCACAAGCACATATAGGCACAAAAGTTCAAGGGGACAAGGCACTCCCTCAGATTACAATAGCAATGATGGTAGCGAACCTGATTCTAAATATGTTATACTTCCTGCATACTCTAACTTTTTGTAAAACTCCATCCTCGTACACGCTTAGGCAATGTTGGCTGCTCTAAGTGACATAGTTTAACATTAGCAAACGTATGCAGGCAGAGTATGAAATTATTGAAGGGGATTCAAGGAAAGAATGGGCTACACTATGCAGAAAATGCGGAGAAGTAGGGGAAACATGCAGAATTATTCACAGGGTGAAAAGGGGAAGCTATTTCAGGCACTCTGTTTCAGAGACAATTCAGAGAAATATTTTAACAGTCTGCTTTGATAAATAACATCAAGCATACGCACATAAAAAGCACACTAAAAAAACACACTCAAACATACTCCTGGAAGAAGATGCATTTTGGACTTTCATACCTCAAACAGCCACACATACGTTAGTAATTACATATGCATTCTCAAGTTCATATGCGTTCTGCTGTGTTTTGGAGGTTTACCTGATGAACTCACTATGAAAAAAAGGTATCATATAGGGGCTGGGATCTGATCTTTATTGTTTATTGTGATAACATAGTGTATTTTCACAGAGGTGTCTGGTTTTGCACTTTCTTAAGAAAGTCTCCAAACTATTTCGACTAATTTTGTTTTTCTAATCATCCTTTGTTACGACTTGTAAACAGATCCCTAGCTCCAAACATAATTTAAATATATTGGGCTGCAAGTTCAAAATAATCATAATAAAAAAAACCCCAAACAACCAAAACCCCCCAAAAAACCCCAAAACTGCAAGGAAGGAAAATTGAATTTCAGATAGTCTTTACTTACTACTAGACAAGGACTGTTCATCCAGCTTTGAGCAGAATAGTGGAGTAGATGGCCTACTGCAGTTCCTTCAGACCTGAATTACCCTGTAGTCTTACAAGATTCTTGGGTTTGGGTATGTTTTCAGAAGTCCCTTATGATTTAATTTACATGGAATATCTTATTACTGGCTTCCTTCAGACTGAGTGGAAAGTCAATGGCTTTGTGACCTGTAAAATCACTCTCAATGTATTGTTGGAAATGATTTTAATCAGTTCTCTGGGATGTACATCTTATTTTTCTTGGATGAAAGCCCATGATTAGGAAAAAAAAAAAAAAAAGACATGGACCTGGAGGAATCAAGACTCAAAGTCTAAAACTCATAATAGAAGAATGAGAATTCTTAGCCTGTACAGACTAATCTTCAAGTGTGGTTCTCAAAGGATATGGCAATAAGAATTCTTTAACCACTGTGCCCGAAGCCAAAAAACCCCCACAACAAAACAGGTTTATTAATATGCAGACTTCCCTCAAACACTGCATTTTGATGCAGTTTACACTGTATACAAAAAAGTTATTTAAGCTATTATTAGCAGCAGAACATATATTAGTGCAATTGTATATGACTTTACCTTATCAGGAAATGCATAACTAAAAGCAGCAAAAGCTATAGTTCAGATGGCTACTTAATTACTTGCTATGAATAGATCCATAAACAGCTTTGATTCTGATTTGTTTGAATATGTTAATTGATCAATTTATCCCTGAGCAGGAATGATTTTGCAAAATGCTATGATCCCCAAGAGACAAAAAGGTGCAAAAAGTTGAGTTGCTGCACTATTTTCTGAATTTTCTGTTCTCTCTGATGCAATTTTATACAAAAGGGCTAGTCTATTCTAAGTGGTTGGTTGAACATCTGAAAGTTGTAACAGAAATGGTTCAACCTAGAAAAGCACCGGTGGTCAAGGCCACAAATGCTATCCTGACCCCAGGAAATCTATAGAGGTTTTACCACTGGCTTCAATCCAACCAGGATTCTGCTTCCTGAGGAATACAAAAATGTAGATTTTTTTTTTTTTCATTTGCTTGTGTGGGCACCATAATGGAAAAATTTATATAGAAAGCTCTGTGGTGGAAGAAGCCATATGAGCACTTGGAGCGGTGCTGTGAGATGAATAAGGTGTCATATTTAGCAAATAAGGCAATCCTCCGGGGTGGGGAAAAAAAAAAAAAAAAAAGAAACAGGTATGAAAAATTAGTTCCTTAGCTTAGAAGCTATAGACTGAAACCAAGAATACGTAGCTTAGAAAGAAAATGTATTGGCCTCTTCCCTATGAACACACAAGTCATTGCTGTACTATATGTACAAACTATTACAGGTGTTACGCAAACACTGCGGTGCAATTTTTTGTTACTGTCTAGCTTAAAATGCTTTGTTGTTTCTTTCTCTCACTTAAAGGAAAAAAAAAAAGAAAAAACAAAAAAACCCCCCACAAACAACCCATCTCAGAATGTCTCCAGAAACCTACTTTCCAGCCCAAAAAGCTGGCTTAGAAGGAGTTTCTAAGACAATTTATCTTTCCATATAAAAGGTGAAAATGTGGAAAGGTATCTGCAAAATACACCCAACCAATTCTAAGAAGCTTAAAAATGCAAATATCTGGAACTGACTATTCCTTAAAGAAATCTTCAGTAAGTTATTATTTTGTGTGCTGCTTAATTGGTCTTTTAAATCTAGAAGCTAGGGCAAACTCCTGCAATTACAGTATATATTTCTTTTATTATAATATAAATACATACTAACAAGTACAATTTGGTCCTGAAATAATAGTCTTATACATTTAGAGGAGAATCTAGAATCTAACCCTGTACTCCGTGCAAACGACGAGCTTTCTGTGAAAATCATCTCCAGCTCTGTCCCCAGGTGAATTCAACTTCTAAACACCTGCCAAAGATACATCCATATACTACTCTTTTGAAACATATGCAGGAGGGGAGCTTGTATCCATCCGCAGAATCTAATCACAATACTTCTAGTTTATTAACATGATTCAGGATCCTATATGTTAAGGCCCAAGAAAGAAGAAATCATTTTCCACTTGCAGAGTCTCTGTGCTACGCTAAATTAAGCAAAATAATAGCAACAGAGACAAAGCATGCGTTAGAAATAGTCCACAAACAGCAGGGAGGAGGGAGAGGAGTAACAAGCATTACAGTATCTCTTAACTAACGGAATGCTTATGGAAATAGGGATAAGATGCGCATGCATGCCAAATGAATCCTTATCTATAGCACCGTAAGAAAATATACCAAAATAAATCCATGAGGGACAGCAGTTTAAAATATAAGACTGTAAGCATACAGCCATTAGTTTCATCTGAAATGCATTTTAATTGCTCCCATCCCAATGAACTCATTTCACATCCATGAAAATGTGTTCTATGTTTCCACTTATAACCCAGTCTTTGTTCAGTACCATTAAGGATTTATATAACATCAAATGCACAAATACACAATTAGAGCATAGAAGAAGTACTGGGTGCATATTAAAAGAGTTTCTAAAACTGATTCCATCTTTGGCATCCCTCTTGGCCTGTGTCCCTGCTGCTCCTCTCCGTGGCTCTGTGCCTTTCCTGTGCCAGGCTGCAAGGGATGGCTTTTCCAGCTGAACCGAGGGATGCACCAGCCTGCTCCTGGCTACACATGTGCGTTGTCTTAATGCTTGTGAACACGTGCTTCAAAGCAGCTTCAAAAGAAAAAAGTCCTGCTTCTACTTGTAACCTTTCTGATTTGTGTCCTTGAAAGTGTTTACGGAGCCAAGAAACCCCTGGCATTTTAGGGAACTAACAGTCTCGTTGTTATTGAACTCATGGTGAGAACAAGGAATGGAATGGAATGGGAGTACACTAGTTGTGTTGCAGGGTACCTACAACAGCCATCTCCTTGAACTGCCTGATGACTTCAGGGATGAGTAAAAGCAAAGCACGGTGTTATATAATGGTATTATATATTAATGGGCATTATCCAAATATCTCCTAATCACTGAAAGGAATGGGGTAATGTCCACTTGGCCAGGAAGCCTGTTCAGGGGTTTAACCACCCTCTTTGTGTTGTCAACGTAGCTTTGAGCCATTCCCAGGCATCCTGGCACTGGGCACCGGGGGAAACAGCTCAGCACCTCCTTCTCCATGTCCCTTCCTCGGGCAGCCGTAGAGATCACCGAGGTCACCCCACAGCTGCCTTCTCTCCAAACTAGACAAACACAGAGCCCTCAGCCACTCCACAAAGGATGTGGGACATGCCTTCGAGCCCTACTTTGGGCACAACCAAGGACCTTAACAGCCTTCCTAAATGGGGGGGCCCTGCACACAATGCTCAAGGTGAGGCCGCCCCAGCACTAAACGCAGCGGGATGATCACCCTTTGGACGGGCCGGTGACGCTGTGCTTGGTGCACCCCAGGTGGGGTTTGCCCCCGTGGCTGCCCGGGCACACAGCTGACTGCTGCTGAGCCTCCTGTCAGCCAGCACCCCCAGAGCCCTTCCTGCAGGGCTGCTCTCCCGCCACTCCTCTCCCAAGCTGTACTTGTGGCCGGCTTTACTCCCTCCCAGGTGCAGGATCCGGCATTTGGTCTTGTTATATGTCATGCCACTGATGATTGCCCATTGCCCCCGTCTATCCAGAGCGCTCTGCAAATCCTGCATCCACGTCACTGACACAACTATTGAAGAGAACTGGCCCCAGAACTGAGCCCCGAGAAACACCGCTGGGGACTGGTCACCAGTCAGGTATTGCCCCGTGCACTACTAACTCCTTGAGCCATTCATCCAGCCTTTCACCCCATGCGCTGTGTACCTTGTTGTTGAGGGTTTTCGTGCTTTTTTTCTCTTTCTTTTTCCTTTTTTCTTTTCCTTCTCCTCCTCCTCCTCCTCTCCTCCCCTCCATTCCCTTTCCTTGTCTTCTGTCTTTTTATTGTGCTTCTTAATTAGTGGACAAGTCTATTGAAGAAGTACAATGAAACCTTTGGCCCATTGAATTAATTGGGGAATCTTTTGTGTGTTCACTGGTTTCTTTCTGCACGTAATTTTTATGTGTGCATGTTTGGAATTGTTTAGATAGTATAGAAGAAATAAATATACGTTGTCATGCAAGTTTCAGAGCTGCATTTGGAAGTCTGCAAGCAGATGGATTTCTGTAGCTACACAGTATGCAATGAAGTCAGTAGTCTTCATGAAGTTTCAGTGTTTGGTTAATGGATTTCATCTTCTGTAGTGGGTAATATTTGAAGGTAAACAATGAGGATAATTTGTCATAGTGTAGGAAATTCTAAAACTGAATGTTGAAGTGTAAATAAATACATGTCTGTTGGGCAAGAAAAACTTCAGAGACCTCTTGGATGTCATTAGTTTAATTTGATCCATAGATAATTTAATGTTCTTGTGTTTACAGAGAACTCTAGAAATCAGAAGGTTGCCTGATTATAAAAGATGGTATCATCTGTTTCTCTTGCTCAAGGAAGTCAACTTTCTATTTGTTAAATATGGGGAAAGCTAATAAAATAAATAGGAAACTTGCTAATATTTAGACGGTTTCCGTTACAGTCAGTACTTCCACTTGAGACTTATATATTTTATTCCAGATGTCATCTTTTTATATTATGATGGAGAAATCTTTTAAAGTGCTATGTAAAATGTAGTCAAACAGCTAAACGTCCAGCAAAGCTGCATGAAATGCGAGTGTACGTGCCTAGAGAAAAGATGATGTATGTGTAAAGAAGAGTCATGGAGGGAGGCCAAAGTGCAGGCCCAGACTGAATATGCTGGAGCATTTGGGGAAGCTTTTGCAGTAATCCACTTGATCACATGTGGGACCTTGCCTGATCCAGCGTAGTATTCTCTATGATCCCTAAATATCAGGCTATCTCTTGTGAATTGCGGTGTTTCATTGCAAATAAAATTTCTCGTTGCTCTGGAAAGCAGTTAGCTGTTGTCATGGTTGGCTTCTGTACTTCCTACTTGAAACCTCAGTAGGAGCAGAGATGGTGTAATGAATCTTGTCCCTGATAAGGATGGAACAAAACCACTTAGCCATTCAGTCCTCATGGAGCCAAGCTACGAAGTCCAACTATGCACAGTCACAATTGTTTTGGCTTCTCAGAAATACTAATTTAGAATATATCATCTCTGCATAATGAAATGTATGTTGAATATATTAATAGTCTGAGTATTATTGGAGTAGATGGGACAGTATTTATAAGCCTTCAATGAAAAGGAAAGCAATATTAGACATAGTAAAGCATCTTTATTTTCATGTATTCCACCCTCTTCTCCGAATTCTGTGGTCGTTTCTGTGCATGATCTGACTTCTTTATGAATGCATAAAAAGAGTATGCAGGAGAAACAGGTTTATGGAAATAACACCTTTCTCTGCTTTTCTTCCCATGAATCCTATGCCTGCTGATGCTAGAAAGAATCTGTTGGATATCTGCTAGCAGGAAGCCACGGGGCAGCTGGTACAACACTGGGGTTTCTTGGAGTGTTGCTTCTGCACAGCACTGTTGGAGGTACGTGACACTCCAGGTAGCACTTTCACAGGATGCAGACTGCAAGGGTAGTTGGAGTTTCTGAGAATGCTGATTTGTGTTTCCTTAACAGAACCACTTGTATAAAAGCACTCTGTCCCTTCAGGTGGAAGTAGTGTCCCCTGCAATGAGTTAGGGTGTGTTTAATGATGGTTGTGTAGCTCCTGAGATGAGAGGGAAAGAGGTCACATTGTTTGGTTATGTGGAAGTGAAAATTTTAAAACATTCAAAAATCTCTGGAGGTTGAAAGTTTCTTGTCAGTCTAGCATGATCTTTATTCCTTTTATCGTAATTTTAATTTTTTTCATTAAAAGAATTAAACTTGTGACCTTTACTATTCATATGTGGGACTTTTGTCTTAGGACCAAGCTATGCCTTTTTCTGTAATTTGGCATAATAAATTATGATTTCTCTCTTCTACCTTATGAGCTGACTGAGACAGAACCAGATCACAACATCCACACAAGGGAAAACTTTTAAACTGGCTTCATTAAAGATGCTTACTTTAACATGAAGTCTAATTAGCTTTTTCTTTTCTCATAATGTCATGTTTCAAACCACAGGTTTGCTAAAAAGCTATGTATAGAATGTGTTTTAAAACAATGATCGGGGTTTTTATGATAAATGAAATCACTGAAGTACCGTGATGTACTGTGGAGTTCTATGTTATGCTTCATTTGAGAGATTAGTAACAGAGAATCAAGACATCAAAAATTGTCTGTCACTCACAGTGTAACTAAACTGCATTCTTCTATCTTGTAGCATCTAATGGCAGTGGGGTTTGAATTTCCTGATGAACAAGTGCTGAAATGTCAAAACCACAAGAAACACGATATTACACTGAACTGCATATGATAGCAGTGTTTGTTATGTAGTTAGGCAATGCCTCAGGAAAACATGCTTAGGTTTACATGGCAGACTTCAAATGGGATTCCTAAATGTAAGTGTGGCCGATGTGATTTGGGATAATGATGAAATTTTTACAAACTATCAGGAGTGTTCATTATAACTTTGAACTGTAACTTCTCCAATCCGGAGACACCTTTTGAAAGCAAAATGAAAAAGAATATTGGTTAGGAATGCAATTGTCCAGATTTCTCTTTCTAAGTGTTCAGTTGCAAATGGCCAAAAAGCCAGTATCAAAAGGAAGCTACGTTCTTGAAAATGAAGCAGGGTACTTAATGAAAACATGTGGGTTTTTTAATGCCTCACACCAATATTATTTTTTTTTATTATGAAATAATTCGAAAGGCGACCTCAGTGCACTATATTCCTTTTCCTGTCTCTCCGAGGAGAGGAGTTAGCAAGATGTGAGAGTGGAGGACATTGTTCTTGAGAGAATTAAGTTGGATCAGTGAAGACTATGTCGAGGATTCAAGCACTCAAAAGCTGATGAAAGAAAAAAAAGGTGAAGTTTGTCTAGTGGTAACAGCAGTGGTAACAGGTAACTGCATTAGTCTTCTTTCTGCCTCTTCAGGAGAATAGAAATTAAAACTGATCTAATTTTTTAGTCAAGATAGTTCAGGAAACGGTTTCTTAAGGTTCAAGCTAATGCAGTGAAAGCTTTGAAGACCCCTTTACTTCAAGATAGCCTTTCAAATATTTTTTTTTAAACTGTGGTACCTTTTTTCAGTGATTCTAGGAAGCGCTGTTTAGAATCATAGCTAAAGAATTGTGCTATGTTTTGTAAAAGAAAAAAAATTAGGCACCAACTGTTTTAAGTTCATATGCTGCCATGATACGATAAAATGAACTGAAAGACACTTTAAGGCAGACGCACGCATTTCATTTTTCCAGTTGTATAATACCAGGTTATAGATTAGTCTAGTCCTCAGAAGGTAGAATTAGTCGTCGATTCTTCAGTTATTGAACTGAAAAAAAAAAATAAAAAAAAATCCAAACTGCGGCGAATGAAGAGACGGGACGCAGCTTGATGCAAGCAAGTTATCCATTTATTAGTGATTTTCTTACAATTATATACGTTTCTACCTTCTACATATTACACACTGATTGGTTAAATCTTAAGCGTAAAAAACACTGATTGGTTGACATTTAAGGCACACCGTTAGAACAATAGGAACTGATTAGTTTACCTTGTCATAGCAACAATTCCTGTTCTAAGATTAGGGGGTTTCTTCCTACGTGACTTTCTTAATTAATAAAGTTCCTTATCGGCACCATCCATTCCCTTATCTGGCTACTTGTTTCTCTGTCCGTCTGGTTGCCTCCTCAACTGTGACGGCTCAGGGGTCTGCAGTTAGCTTGCTCCTTTGTTCCCAGGGCTTGTGCCCTGCAAGTTCTAACAAGTCTCTATTCATCAGGCTATCAGTACTTGGACTCTTGTCCTTGAGGCCTTGTCCTACATCTCCCCCTTCCTGTTGCACAAAAAGAACCCCTGAAATCGAATGAGTTGTTAATTTTCGTAAGCATTGTAAAAGACAAGGTATAAGTAATAAAACAAACAAAAAAGCAACTAAAGCATATATAATCATCTTCACTAAACTTCTTAACCATCCTGAAATGCCCCAACCACTAAACAGTTTATCTAACCAATCCCAAGTATCACTTTGTTGAAGATGAGAAACTCCATCCTTCAGTCTTTGGATGCTAGCATGAATTGATTCCGAATGATCTGAAAGGTTCATGCAACACATCCCTTCAAACTCTTCACAACCGTGACCTTGTGCCAGAAGCAAAAAATCTATTGCAGCTCTATTCTGTAATGTCGCGTGGCGAACACTATCAACATCTAATAAAAGACCAGACAGGGCACTGCTTGTGGCATTAGTTTGTTTGGCAAGCCAACAGCCAAGCTTATCTAATGTCGCTAGAGCCTTTCCTGCAGCAGCTCCAGGCAACAGAAGAGATGCAGTAAAGTGTTGGCCAAAGGACCAAAATTGCATGTTATCACAATCGGAGGCAAATGCATGAACGCCACGCTTTGTCCTTCGAGAGTAGCGATGTTGTAAAATCATAGATGTGTTAGGAGTCAGGACGGAAAGTCGCCCTAAGCTACACAGACCTCCTTTTATATGAGAAGGAATGACAGGCCATGCTCGATCACCACAAATAAAAAATACTCCAGCAGGTAGTGAGAGCGGAGCATTGCTAGATTTAGACAAGTTGTTAGCAGTGTAATTACACCAGATACTTGCATTTCTAAAAACAGGATGAATAGGGGAAATGTCCCATGCCCTAGATTGATTCTTTTCCGTGTAGTTAAATTTTGTGCAAAAATCCATTTTTACTGAACCAAGGAGTTCAATTTCTTGTGGTTCCAAAGTGGCCAGTGGGAGATGGGGTATCCATACATCCTAATTGTCTGTCACATTTTTTGATACGTTTTTGGGTGGAAAAAGACTTTGAAGGTCCCTAATACAGGCCATTCATCTAATGGTAAGCCCGCAAGACAGGTGGAAAAAGGCTGATCCAGAGAGGCCATAGCAAGACACAGAGTATCCTGTCCAGTCAAGTTCGCCAACGTGACCCAAACATTTACCTTTGGTAGAAAAGGGGGATAAGAGCTACCTTCAATAGGCCAAGGTCCAGATGTGAACATCATTATCCATATTACTGACAATGCTTGTTTCTCCTTTTCTTTTTCCATCGTCTTTTTACAACCAGCCATTTTTCTGGTCGTACTGTCCATGACCGAGGCACTGCAATTGATTGTCCACACTCTAATCCTACAATAATGTTCTTGTTAATAATATAAATTCTGCTTGCTAATGCAATATATTGAAACAACAACCGTGCAATAGCCCGTACTTCTAGGCTTCCAATCAATGATAAAAAATTTGCAAACACTAAGTTTGGCAAAATCTCAGAACCTAACCCTGTAACTCCCTCTAATTCCAAAAGAGGTTTTCCCATAAAACATTCAGCCCACTGTATCTGATTAAACCTTAATATTTGATTATTACACCCAGAACACATCCAATGACCCCATCTGTCCTTTAGTCTTACAACTCGCCAGCGATCCTGATCACAGAGTTCACAATGAATCTTGATCCACGGTCGACAGAATGGTCCGTGTTCATAGCAACATAACTGTAGAAATCGAGACGCTGTCCAATCTGGCTCATGACAGTGTCGTTGAAAGTCGATGTAAGGGAAGATAATATCTGCTAGTGGTGCCGTCAGCGCGTTGGGGATCTGGTCTGGTCCAATCGTATTACCTTTGTTAAGTGGTTTAATCCAGGGCGATATTGTCCGTTCCAAGCGCTGTAAAAAGCGAAATCTAGATGCTATATCCTGAATTTGTTTACCTGACATTAATGCAAAACAGAAATCCTCACGCAGTTTTTATTTCATTCTGTAGGGTCGGTGTCGGTATCAGTTGTCTGCGGTAAAGGTTCACGGAAAGGTCGTACATTCTTCGCTGGGATCCATATGGGTCCTTTTTCTGTGGAGACGCAAGCATAACCTTTTCCCCATGTAACAAGAGGATGTGGTCCCATAATTTTACCTGTTTCTGGATCTCGGACCAATACTGGGGCTTTAACCCGTGCCTCGACAGAGGTATTTGCAGTGAAATGTCAAACTATTGGTGGGTTGTTATCTATTAAAGAACAATTTAAAAAATTAAAAACATACAATGCTTTCTGTAACCGTTCCTCCGGAATAGCCATTCCCATTCCCCCTTTTTGTTGTTGCAATAGACGTTTTAGAGACTGATGAGACCGTTCAATGAGAGATTGACCAGTGGGGGAATGAGGAATGCCAGTAATATGAGTTATACCCCATAGGGCAAAAAAGGTTTTTATAGTTGTTGAAACATAAGCTGGACCATTATCTGTCTTTATCTTTGAGGGAATACCCAAAGTAGCAAAAGCACGCATTAGATGTCTATGAACATCTCGTGCCTTTTCGCCTGTGTGACAAGAGGCAAACAAGGCACCTGAAAATGTATCAATGGAAGAGTGGATATATTTAAGGTTACCAAATTCAGAATAATGTGTGACATCTGTTTGCCATAACGGTAGGCTTTGTAATCCTCTAGGGTTAACTCCTGCAGCAACTGATGGGAAAGAATGTTTTTGACAATCAGGACAGACAGCAGTAATATTTGACGCTTGTTGAGAAGGAAGGTCAAACTGTCGTTTAAGAGCTCCAGCATTTTGATGGAAAAAAGAGTAACTTAGTTTAGCTTGTGCAATGCGGTCTGGCAGTACTTGAACTGGTAACGGCAATAGATCAGCTCGTCGATTGCCTTCTGCAAGAAAACCAGGTAGCGAGGTGTGAGATCGATCTAATATGCATAACAAAATAAGGCGCAGATCGAGAATCCAAAAGGAAAATAAGTTCCTGTAACAGGGTAAAGAGTTGTGAATGTGAAACACTCCGCAGCACAGAAGCTTCAGCTCGTGTAACAATACCTGCAACATAAGCGGAATCAGTAACAAGGTTGAGTGGTACGTTCCATTTTCGGAAAACACGAACAACTGCATTCAGTTCTACTATTTGAGGTGAACCGGAGACTGTCTCTATGTCCGAATCCCATCGTCTCCGTTGATCATCCCACCATAGGAGAACAGATTTATGTGATTTGCCTGATCCATCTGTAAACACAGTAAGTGCCTGTAAGGGTTGTTTGCTTCTTTTGGGTTTTAACATCAGACGAAAGTCAATGTTAAACAGTTTGTGTGAAGGTGGATGGGAAGTTATTTCACCTGTATAGTTGGCAAGTGCCATAACAAAGGTGTCTGATTGCTGAATTCTTCATTTACAAATATGAGGCAGATTTCCTTAGTTGTTCTTCAAAAAAAAGTGAGTGTATGTAGGTAGGCCAATGCAGTGTGGCAACAGATAAGCTGCCAGTTCACATACTAGTTGCTCTTGGGTCTCTGTTTCTGTATGTGTGAATTTTGGTATCTCAGACTAGTGATGTGCGGATATACAAAAAAATATAAAGTACACTTTTCAAAGATTTGTGTGTGTGTGTGTGTGTATGTGTTGGTCTGTATCCATTTGTTATTTTGGTGTATACGGATTGCTTTATTCCAGGGATTACCTGTTTGTTGCATAGTGTTTAGCATAGTGAGGCACGTTCTTTGTGCCTAGTCAACGTGGTGATGAAAAATATGTTATTGGTAATTAAAGAAGCAGAAAAGTTTCACCTTCTTTTGATTTTGTAATTTCATTAATAATGTGTGTGAAGAAATAACAATGTACATGATATTATCTTGGGAGAAATATTGGAGGCTTAGGAAGGTAGTATTGGAATGTAACATTTTCTTGGTATTTACAGGGAGAAATGACCTAACACGAAAGACCTAATACAAAACCTTGTGAATATAAATTGGAAGTGCTACATGTAAAGGTAGACATGCTCATAGGTACAATATATAAGTAAACACGCAGTGCGGCATTTAGAAGTACCTTGCAAGTTACAGGTGACAAGATATAGATAAATATTTTGCATTTTCAGGAAAGTAAAATGTGTTGGTGTTTATGGCAGAATTATGGGGTGGTTTGGCTTCACCTGGCAGTGGTGAGGATAGGAGCTCATGTAATAATATATCCCCTTGCTGGCGGTGCAGTAGAGAGGTACAAGCAGCTTGGAGAGTGTTGTGCCTGGAATATGCCAAACGCATAGCAATGCATATTGATGGTGTCTTGGAGATAAGGAAAGAAGAGTTAGGCCTGGATTGAAAAGTAAATATGGGAGAGGACAAGGCTTTAAGATAGTTTCATTCCAATAATCGTAATGCCTTAAAAACATGATCTGTGCAGTACTTTTTTGATATGGAACAAGTATGTACCTGCAGAAACAGCCTCGTATCGTACATTTTAATTCTGGTAGGGTGGAAATGCTGAGATGTAATAATGAAAGAAAAATTCTTAAAAAATTGGCCATTACCGCCATTTAAGACTACTTTCCGTTCCAACAGCATGTCAAAATACTGAGACAAAAGAACAGCCCCTTGAGTAGCTTGGTGCCTGGGCGCATGTCTGAATCACCATGTGTCTGCCAGCCTAGGCGTTGGTTTCTGTCAGTCTGGCCTGTTATCAGAACATTCTCATTAATAAAAATTAATATCCCTTAGATATTATGATTCTATAACTTGATTTTTAGGCTGGTGATGTAATGTTTGTTTTATCTAGGCTGGTTTTATGCCATCTGATTAATGGTTAATAAGGGCTGTTCCCTCTTTGAAATTGCACCTTAGAGGAAAACATTTGTTCCCACACATCCATCCCCCACCCCAAGGGGCTGTATGGAGTGTATGGGATTACAACTGATAAGATCTTAAATGTTATCTGTTTGTTCCTTCTCATATCTTTTAATAAAGATGGGAATTGACAGTTGACCATAAATCCATATAATTTTTTTCTTCATTAAGATTATAACATGGAATTTGTATTCATCTTCCTTTGGACAAGTGACTAATGCTGAGCAGGAATGGTTAATCCATTTTTTAGTTTCATGAAGTATATCTGCAGAAGAAGGTGGTAATTAATGGCATTCAATGTAAACAAAGATTTTAAAAAATAATTGTCTAACAACCTTTTTTGGACAGGTAAGTACCTGGCATAGCATTTGAAACTTCTTAGTAGCTGCTACTATAGTAGACTTAATACTCATTATTACGAAGCTCAAATGTTGTTTAGGTACCTTAACTGTGAATTTCAGAGCTTAATTTAAGCTTAGATTTTTTTTTCTAGGATTAAGGTTGCTGTCTAGAATCTTTCCACCATAGAATTTAACCCCTTAAACACGCAGAGTGGAAAATTTGGTTTATACTGTGGACTCTATCACAAAAGTACAGTATTGGGCTAATGAAAAGTTAAATAATGTACCACTATCCTATGAGTTAATAAGAGGAAAAAAAGCTGCTTATCAGTATGTTCTGTCTTAGCTTAACAAATGAAGAGACAGACTGAGTGACAGTTCACTTAACTAATTTTCTGTTAACTAAAGTTTTAGCTGTCATCATCGGGAAGTCCCCATTCTCTCATATTCTGGCTGCTTGTGGTTTAGCCTAACAAACTGGAAGCAACCTTTATAAAGGAAAGTAAATGGTGTATCTAAATCTAGCTTTCATCATTAAAAAAACCAGAAAACACAGGAAATGGAAAAATTTAGTAAATAATTTATATTTTCCTGGATTTGTTTTACATAATGCTGATTAAAGACATTGAGTTGACCATGGTGTCCTCTATTTAAGACAGAGGCAGTACCAGACTTGCTACTGATTTGAAGAATCAGTCAGCAATACGCAGGCGAGCGGAGGTTATCTTTATTCGGCAGCGCTGGGTGCATGGGGGATCGCTCCGCCAAAGTCATGCACCCCGAGGTGACTTTTCAGTCCCCCCTTGATACAAGCTACTCAGACCTATTCATTAGTTTTCCAAGAAATTGTTTACATATTCATTCCAATTCTGGGAATTCATTTACGTATCTCGTGCCTGCAGAGTCTATTCCTCAGGGGCCATGTTTAAAGTCTTTGTCTTCGCCACGTTGCATGTACAACAGGAATCTAAGACAGAATGTCCCTTCTGAAGATAACCAACCCAAGGACTTAGCAGTCTGTGCATCCGTCATGTGGCAGTAAGGGTCCTCGGACATCTCCCGACTTTTAACTAAACGTAGGTGCGTCATCCTTTAGATAAGT
This sequence comes from Falco peregrinus, assembly GCF_023634155.1. Lineage (NCBI taxonomy): Eukaryota > Metazoa > Chordata > Aves > Falconiformes > Falconidae > Falco > Falco peregrinus. The sequence continues at coordinate 536,632 of NW_026599622.1, read as the reverse complement.
GGTACAGCATTCGCTATTCATTCCCCCCTTTTCTAACAACTTCTGCAAATTCTTTTGCAACTACAAAAATCATTATGCCTTATGATCATTCCTTGACAGCACCAAACAAAACATTGAAGTAATATACATATTATTCCTAAAACTATTACAATAAGTATTATAACAAAAGCATGCTTTAACCATTCCAAATTAGGTAACCGCGAAGTCAGTTTGTTCCATATAGTTTCAAAACTCCATGAGAAATTGTCTTTAGTAATTTCATGCAGGATCTGCACCGTGTTCCATATCTTACGGATGTCTGTTTAATCATTCCATCCATCAGATTGGGAACAAGTATTTTGTCCTGGCTTTCCAGGACATGTTCCTCCTGTCTTGTTTTAGCTTTCTAATGACAGTTATTATCACTTTTCATAACTACTGTGGTGGTTAGGTTTAATATTTGTAAATCAAACCTGGGACCCAACTTATAAGTTTTATTATCAAATAGGTAATATCCTCCACCATAGGTTGGTTTTTTCCAAAAGTCTGGCCATGTAGGCCATTTGCCATCTAGATAATTCCAGTTTTGGGAGGCCACCCCATACAGGGGTGTTATCAGGCCTCCCTTAGGAAGAGAGGTACGTATCCAGCATTCCTTAGCTTTCGTGGCATTAACAATTCTTTGGAGTGTTGAAGACGGGTATTGTTTATCCATGTTTCAGTTTCTAACATCTCTACAGCTATTACAATTAAGATCAGAATAACTCTACACAAATATCCCTGATCCTTTTGACAGTCCATTGTGTTTCTAGAAGTTATTAAAATTAAAAAAATTATTACTATTACAATTATGATCTAATAAATCGTAGTTTCATGGGTCCTGCTGAGGTGACAGCCCATGATTTCTCAGAAGCCTTCTTTGTCCAAGAGTAGTGAATCCAGGCTGGTTGTTCTCTTATCCTGACGGCGGTGAAGGTTGTCAGCAGCACCTGATAGGGTCCTTCCCACTTTTCTTCTAAAGGTTTCCCTGAAGAAGTCTTTATATACATATAGTCACCAGTTTTAAAGGAGTGGATTGGTTGATCTAACCCCCTGGCCCTTGCTCCCAATATCTGTTTATTTATAACCTTTAATTGTCCCTGGAGGGCCTTCACATATTCACACAAATATCCCTCTCCCAGCTGTCTCAGATCTTGTTCAGCAAATTGTAACTGATATGGTCTCCTGTATACTATTTCGAAAGGGCTTAAATTTTCCTTTGTCCTTGGCTTAGTTCGGATTCTTAATAATGCTAAAGGGAGAGATTGTAGCCAAGTTAGATTTGTTTCTTGCCTTATTTTTGCTATTTGTTTTTAATTAAACGGTTCATTTTTTCCACTTGTCCACTTGCTTGAGGCCTATAAGGAGTATGTAATTGCCAATCTATTCCTAACACTGTACTCACTTGTATTGTTTTGTCACAAAAGTGTGAGCCTCTGTCAGAAGAGATTGTTGCCAGTACCCCAAAACGGGGAATAATCTCATTCAACAATCCCTTCATTACCTCTCTTGCTTTGTTTGACAAGGAAAAGCTTCTGGCCAACCTGAAAATGTATCAGTCATAACTAATAAATATTGGCACCCCCCTTTTTCTTGGGAGTTCAGAAAAATCAACTTGCCACTGTTATCCTGGATAATTTCGTCTACTAATGTTCACTAGTTTTATTCTATTTGTTACATTGGGATTATTATGTAAAGACACTTCGCGTTGCTGAGTCACCTGCTTTATTGTACTGTATAAGTTTTGCCCTATCAATTTTTGATTTAGCCTTTTATATAAAGTATCAGCTCCCCAATGAGTCTTATTATATTCTGTTAGGGCTGTGGTCCATATTAAATTGGATGGTACCACTATACGGCCATCTGCCAAATAAGCCCACTTATTTAATTTTATTTTACGATTCATGTCCTGAATTAGCTTTAGGTCTTCTTTAGAATAGTTTGGTTCCTGATCTGCACTTACAGTTTGGATTTTACCGTCTGGCATTAAGGATAATTCCTCTTTTCCTACTTTCTCTGCTGCTCGTCTGGCCCCGTGGTCAGCCAGGCAGTTTCCAATCTCCAAATCAGTGCCTCAATGGGTCATCTTACGTTCTTCCTTCCTGGATGACCCTCTTATAACAGAGGGGGCCATTCCTCACATCAGGGACTGGCATGGCACATGTTCCCACCGCTCAACGCCTACTGGGTTGCAGCCAACAGCGGAGCTCAAGATTCTTCTTGGTGGCAAACACAGAGGCCAACCCAGTCTTGCCCTTGACTATGGTAGGAGGCACCTGACCAACCTTATTCCTTGTACTTCGTTGTCAATGCAGTTTCATCTGCACATCCCATAACAAGTCACTGTCATGGCAAAACACACAGATTTACATTAGTAGAACTACTACAGAGTGTATTTTATTTCAGTTTTCATGCCAATATCCCCTACAGCCCCGCTGACCAAGGGATATTGTTTTACCTGAGCTAGACAGGCCTTCCCCTTATCATTTTTACTGTAGCAGGTAAAGCATTTTTTTTGCCTTACCTGGAATTTATTTCCAGATATACCTGGTTATAGATTTCCTTTACTTCAGGGAGGTCTTCTTTTCCACTTTTCTGTTGAATTAAAGATAAGCTCAAGATTTCAATTAATTGATTATTTTTAGCCTTTAGTTTCATTTCTCCTTCTTTAAACGTCCAGATCTTCTAATAAATCTCATCCCAACAAAGATTTTGGTGAATTTAGCATTCTTATTGTTTTCTTAGTTTGTATTTTAAAGGTTTCAGAATGTTTTCCTGGTGGCCAGCAGCTCCCCCACAACTGTAACAAATACTTTTCACTGAAGTTTAACATCAAATAAGTTGGTTTTGCATTCACTAAAAATTCCACCTCATTTTTCCTAGTCCCTAGTTCACCAGAACCCCTTGCTGGTTCTTTAGCTGAGGGCAATCTCGCTTCCAGTGTCCACTTTCCCTACAATATGCACAGTGATCCGATCCCATAGGAGAGGGATTCACTCTTTCACTTCTGCCCAGCTCTTCTTCTCTCACCTTCTATACGTGTTCCCTGTTCCTTCTATCAACTTTTCTACATCACGATTACCTTAGTAAAAATCAACTCAAACCTCTATCCAGGCCTATTCACAACCAACTTTCCAACATCTAAATTTCCCCATCCATCCGAGATTCACCTTCACTCTCCTCAGACCCGCTGCCTGCCCTAGAGGGGCCGTTACCGGTCCTGTTGTGCTGCAAATGCTGCAGCAATCGGGGTGACATTGTCAGGTCCTTCTGCTCAATTGTCAGCAAGAGCAACCCCCTCCTCCCCACCATCAGAGGGGTTCGGGGCAGGAGATGCTCTTCCTGCTCTGCAGGTTACACAAGCCTGCCTCTGCTACAGCACTTCTGTTTTAACTCTTTCTGACCCTGAATGCAAATCTGCTCCTTGTTGCTTTAAGTCTGCGTTCTTACATACCATGCCTTCGCAGGCAAACAGCAAACACCCTGCCATGCGTCCCGCAGGGCTCAGCCGCACCTTCGAGGGGCGACGGGGCTTTGTACAAACTCACCCCGATACTTTAACACTTTCACAGGGTCTAGATAGCGGCGGGAGGGGAGGGAGGGAGGTGGTAAGGGCTGCTGCGGGGGGGGGGGCAGGGGGGGCGGTGGAGGTATATACGCAGGGGGAGAGGTAGGGATCTCATCCTCACTTCTATTCTTCTTCTTTTCCCCCCGTTGTTTTCTTTTAACGGGAACAAAAGGGCCCTAGTTTCAGACCCTACCCATAAGGAAGCATACTCACTTTCCTCCGGGCTAAAGGGGTCTTTTGAATTCACATATCTATTCAAAGCCCGGCATATCCAGTCTTCAGGTGCCCCGAAGACTGGTCGGTAGAGGTGGTCGCCCCTGATTTGTTTCCCACCCCAAACTTCCATACAGTAGCGTATCAATCTTACTTTACTCTTACCCTGCCTAGAAGGGTACGCATCCCAAAATTTTATCATGAGTCCTAGCGGACTCTCCGGTGGTATCTGTGGGAGCCTAATCTGGACCCCAGAACCACCCATGGGATCAGAGGGCTTGCTTTTCCTCTGTCCCGTCTTCCGAGGCGCCTTCTTTCACTCACGCACTCGCTTCCCCTGGTTCGTGGCGCAGCCCCTCGCGGGGTCTGGAAACCGCACTACTGAGGGTCCGCACTCACTTCGCCCTCCCTGGGCGTCGCACACAAGCACGCTTCAGGATACCCAGCCCCAACCGAACGGTGAACCGGCCTATACTCACGCGTCCTGCGTCTTCATTCGGGCTTCGTGCACAAAGGTTATGGGGTAACCGGTTTTATTTGCGTACTGTCACATTTGAGGTTCGTCGGTAAAGGATTTGGCGTAGAAGCACCCTGACAAGGGCCGCTTATCCAGCGGGGCGCCTCCCCTGCCACGGACCTCAGGCCAGACTGCCCTTATCCGAGTCACGGCACCAAAATTGTTAGAGTTCACCTGTCCAATGAAATGACAGAGACTGGCCAATTAGAAAATGTGATTTATTAAAGCAAGCGACAAGTAAGCAAAACAGCGCTGGGCGGCCGGGGAGTCTCCTGCTCCACCAGCGGCGCGCAAATTCAAGCAAGCTGAGCAGCTCGTTTTATCTTCCCCGAGGTCGCTTCTGACACCTTCAGTAGCCCCTCTGCTGCTTCTGTTATCCTGGTTTCTCGTCAGACAGGACGTTCCCATGCTTGGTGCAGCAAGATAACATTGTGGAAACGTCTCTTCTTGTTAAACAGGACGTTCTTAAGGCCACCACGATGGGTTCCTTCCTCTTGCTTACCTTGGTCGGTCAGCAAATTCCCTTTAGTTACTTATTACAGTACCAGCCCAGGAGAGAGGGGAGGCTGCTGCAGCCCCCCCCGGCTCCGGCCAAGGAAGTGTGTTCCAGTGGGCACACGCGTGCCGAGCGGGCATGCCCGCCACACACACGTGTGCATGCAGGTAGGGTCAGCGCTGGGTTATGCGGTGTACACACCCGCACAGGCAGGCAGAGGCAGCCCCTAGCCCCTGGTGCCTGTAAGCCCGCCGCAGGGGGCTGCGCTTTTCCAGCGCCGGGTGGGCACCGGGGCCCGGGGGGCAGCGATCTCGCTCGGGCTCTCGGCAGCGGAGCTCGGCAGCAGCCCGGGCTGCGAGAGGGGGGCGGCTCGGGGGGCGCGGGGCCACCCGGGGCGGGGGGACACCCCTCCCGGCCGGCGGGCGGTCCGGCACCGGTGCCGCGGGCTGGAGCGACCCCGCCCGCCCCTCCGTCGGGGCCAGCCGGCGGCTGGAAGCCGGTGGCCGCCCCCCGCCCCCCCGCGCCGCGGTGCGCTCGCTGCGGGGTGCGCCGGCGGGGCCGCTGTGCCCGGGCCGCAGAGCCCGCACGGCAGCCGGGGAGGGCTCCGCCGTCCCCCCCCCGCCCTGCCCGGGGGCGGCTGCGGGAGCGGCGCGGGCGAGCCGGGGGAGCTGCGGGTGACGGGCGCCCCCCGAGCGGCTGCGGAGGACGGGCACGACCGCGGCAGAGGCCGCGAGTGCGGCGTGAAGGTGCCGGTCAGCCGGAGCCGCCTCCCGCGGGGGGCCCGGGCTCGCTGCCGGGTCTCCGCGCGGTCGGGGCTGTGGCTGCCGAGGTTCGAGACGTTTCGCCGCCGCCCCTCGGCCCGACACGCTCCTGCGACGGCGGCGCTGGCCGTGCCCGGCTCGGGGGAGCCGTTTGCCAGCCGGAGAGCGGACCCCTTCTCCGGGAGAGGCCGGAGCGAGGCGGCGAGCGCCGGGGAGCGCGCAGGGAAGGGAGCGGGCAGCCCTGCGCAGGGGGCGAACCCGGGGGCTGCGCCGCGGCTCCGCACTCGCGGCTCCGCCTCAGCCGCCGGCAGCCCCCGCAGAGCCGCCCCCGGCCCCGCACCGCGCCGCGCCGCAGGCAGCCCCCGGCGCCCCGGGAAGCGTTGCGGACCGACGGCTTGCACGTCGGTGGTCAGCAGAAGGCAGCTCTGCGCCTTAAGTGGCAGCGTAGAGGAAAGATGTGTCTGCAGCGAAGCAGCGGAGCGGGTCCGGGGGACAGCGCGTGTCGCAGGCGCTTGGCAGCACACGGCCTCGGGAGGGGGAACAGACGCCATGGGGCAAGCTGGGGCACGAGGTAAGCTCAAGGAGAACCAGTTGGTTAATGGGACCAAACAGAAATTACTTGAACTGTGCATGAACACTTGAGTGAAAGTAAAGACCGCTGTGCCTTTAAATGGGGATGAGGCTCGTAAGACCCAGTGAGGATTAAGTGTGACTAAAGGTCATCGTAAACGGTTTTTCCAGGGGTATAAAGTATTTTCCTGTCGCGAAGAGCTGTGCTAGCTTTGTGGGTTTGCCCCCCAGCTCCCGTCCCCGCAGACACGCGTAGCTGGTCCCTCGGCCGTGCGGGTGCTCGGTCCGTTGCGCGGCGGGCGATGGGATCCGGCCGTTGGACGGCAGCATCAGGTCCCGAGGAGACGGTCGCTGCCAGCCCCGGCCGGGCTCGGCGCTCGGAGGGGCTGCGCGACGTCCCGGTGCGGCAGCGGCCCTTCCCGGGGCTCGCCCCCCGTCTGGGTGCGAGGGGGGTGGCGGCCCGGCGGGTGGCGGGCCTGCCGGGGTGGGAGATGCGGCTCCAGGTGCTTTGCCCGCCGGCCCGGACGGTGCTTTCGCCTCTCGTTACGCGTTCGGGGGAGGCAGGAGGGTCGCCGTTACCGTCAGCGAGCCCGTGCTGCCGCCGCTGCCCGGCGCCGGGGCTGTGTGGCATCCCGGGGTGGCGGGGAGCGGAGCGATGCGCCTCGTCCTTGCAGGGTGCTGAGCTGCCCTTCCCCGGGGCCAGGGCTCGCTGCCGCTTCCAGCTGCACAGGATTTGGTCCCGCAGCCTCAGGGTGAGGGCTGGATTTTCGCGAAACGAGGAGGAGCTGCTGGCACCTTCTGTACTGGCGGGCGGCTTGATTTCTTGCTGTGCTTTTCATAGATTTTTAATAGCCCGGTGGAGTACAAATTGTAAAGGAAACTTGATACGCAGAGTTTTAGAGTTTGAAGAGAGATTATTCACCCTCCAGCTGTCGTGAGGTTTCACCTCTCCTTCCTGGCAGGACTGATCTTCCAGTTAGAAGTGAAACAAGGTCAAACGGTTAAGAAAAAAGGTTTCCTTCTGTCAGGGCGAATCTAAATCAATCAAATTCCCGGGCACCAAAGTGTGTTGTGTAACAAATGTGAGTGCAAAGGTAAGCACGTAGCTACCGGTAGCAGAAGAGCATGTGCGAGAGAAGTTGTGGGTCTTCTCTCTAACACCTTGCTCTTTGCGCTGTTCTGCAAATTTGCCTGGATTTTAAGTATGGACAGAAGAGGGAGAGACCGAACATATGCATTTGATTTACTTAATAGAAAATACCTTGGCAGAAAGACATGCTTGTGCTGTGTATTCTGTTAGAGTTTGGCTTTTTAAAATACTCATATGTTCTGTCTAATGAAAAGCTGGTAGTATCTCCCATTCACCTAAGAATATATGTTCAAACATAGCTTGAGGTATGCTGCTAATCACGTTAAGAAAAATGTCTAGCTTAATATCAAACTAGCTAAAGTGCAGTCACTGGGGAATATCTCGGTGCTTGTAAACTTTAATTTAAAGAGTGCTATGAGGCTGGATTACCCGATAACCAGAACAATTGAAACAGCAGTATAAACCCTCTTTTTTGAAGGAAGACTGCAGGTCACTTTGAACAGCATAGAATCATAGAATCATTTAGGTTGGAAAAGTCCTGTAAGATCATTGAGTCCAGCCATTAACCCAACACTGCCAAGCCCATCACTAAACTGTGTCCCTGAGCACCACATCTACACCTCTTTGAAATGCCTCCAGGGATGGTGAGGCCACCCCGAAACTTCCCTGGGCAGCTGGTTCCAGGCCTTGACAACCCTTTCAGTGAAGAATTTTTTCCTAATGTCCAATCTAAACCTCCCCTGGGGCAGCCTGAGGCCGTTTCCTCTTGTCCTATCCCTTGTATCCTTGTTGGATCTGGTAGAAATGATCCCCAAATGGCAGTGTGTAAAGGATTAATTTAAATTCCAGATTCTGGTTGCCTGGCATTAGCAAAAATAAAGCTTTTGTGTTATTTCTCTTAACAGTTAAAAATTAGATGCAGGAAAAATAAAGAGAAACACTAAATACTGCATTTCCACCCCCCCACCCCCCCCACCCCCCCCCCGCCCGCATTTACCTTTTGGTAAAACAGAACTAATTTGCTCTCCTATCTGCTGTGCATCCTGGTGCTGAGCTAATCTTTTCTGTGCCCTAGATTGTTATTAGCCTTGCTTGCTTATTACTGAAAGATTTACTTTCTAGGACTCCTTTTAATTCCATTTGGTCCTACACTGCCTTTTGTCTTAAATGTTATTTTTTTGTAGTGTCCTTTGAAAGATTCTTGGCCTTTTCTAACCTGGGACAAATTTATAGTAGCCTGGTCGAGTTTTCCTAATCGTTAATGATCTTCCCAGCAGGATATGTTCTTTGTCTTCTTCCTAACTTGATTCAGGACACATTCTGTTTTGAAGTGCCCTTACCCTTGAGCCATTGTGCTGGGATTTAGTGTATTGACCCAAACTCTAGTAGATTTTTCTTGAGGCTTTTCTGTGTCACTTTGCACAGCACTGGTAAGATACCTGCTGTCAAAGTGCCTGCATTTTAGTAATAACTCCTTGGCATTGTTAAAGTAAGTATGTTTAAATTTTCCTTTGGCCGACTCATCTGTTTTAATTCCTTAAGTATTCAGATTTGTTCTGAGACAGGTCGAGGAAAGGAGCACTTGTTCTTTACAGAGGATGAAATAGCAGAAATAAATGTGTAAATAGGCATGACCATTAGGCCGTTAGGGGTGTTTCTATGAGTATGCCTGCTATGCCCAGAATGGTGTAAGAACAGTAATCCGCTTTGCAGATTTGGCTGTATGACCATATCACTATGTTTAGAGGTGCAGGCATCAATAGATGCAAGTGTTTTCACAGAATTAAGAAAACCATCTTGTCCATGCAGTCCAGCCATAAATGATGCAGAGAACAACAAATAATAGAAAAAAAAATGTCTTTTCAGAGGCATATGAGTAAATAGAGTATTCTGTGCTGTCCTGTACACGCATGTGTGTACATGTATTCGTAGCCAGTGAGTCGTGGCTCCTAAGCCTGATTTAAAAACTGAATGAGTTCATTATAATCCCCTCCTCCCCCGCCCTCCCCCCCCCCCCCCCAAATAAAAATCTCTGAGGAATCAATCTAATCTGCTTTGCTAAATGAACATGTGAAAGTGCTTACCAGGGATAAACCTGGGGACTCTACATATTTCTCTCTTTTTCCTCCAACAGAATGAAAACACCTTTGAGACAATAAAGGAGTTGGAAGAGGAGCCAGTGTGTCCCATTCAGTATTCTCTGTGTATCTGCGTGCACCGCTTCCCCTGTTTGGTTTCTGATCGAGACGGGAAGGACAGGGAGGGTGTAAGGACATTGCAACTCTCAGAGAGAAGATAGGCTTTTGTGCTGGCTTCAGGCAGTTCTGAGCTCTTTGGGGCTTAAATCTCCCCAGGATGGGTGTGATGTTGTCTACTCCAGGGCAAATGGAGAGGAGGAGGGGCGCCTGGAGGGAGGACCCCTGGCGCAGGGGACACCCTGAGCATCAGAAGGTGTTGGAACCAGTGATGACTAGAGCTGTGACCAGGGGGGACCTCTCAGATTTCTCTGCATGTGGTACCCCAGTTGCTGGGACGTACATGAAGCAGAGGTTGTGCGGTGTGGTGGGAGGGTGACTTGGTTTGCAAAGGGGGAGCTCAGGCCAAGCCCCTGCAAGGCAGGTAGAACTGCAGATCCTCCCTGTGCTTCGTGTTCACCTTGCCTGTGACAACGTGCCGCAGAGAAGCTGAGCACAGCCCTTTGCTGACGCCCAGCAGCTTGTGCTCCCTGCTGTGCCCCTCTGAAATATTTTGGTTGATCGTCATTTCATGGCGAGCTCTATTGTCCCCACAGCCAGGGCTACTGCAGCAGTAGCAAACCAGGGCTTCTAGTTCCTCCCCGACGCCTGCCTTCCTCCCCCTCTGCATCTCCCCAGCTCTCACAGAGGAGGGGTTGCCAGTGGTGCCTTCTCCAGGCAGGGCACATCTGCAGCTTCCATTGAATACCCTCCTTCCCTTTGAAAGCCCTGCCTCTTTCTGGCGGGTGGGGTTTGCTCATTTCCGTGAGCGCTTTTGCAGGTGGTGGTGACATGGGAAGGAAAGGGACATACAGTGCTGGAGGTAAAGAGCCGCTGCGCGTCTGGTTACACCGTGTTTGTACAGCTGAGGTGGGTACAAATCGGGGGTGGCTTTGCTGGAGAACTTTGCCAGGGCTATAACTGACCGCCTGTTTGGGAGTCCCAGAGCAGCACGTTCGGTAACAGGAGATCGCTGCGCTGCCTGCCCTTGCCGTTGCTGTTGCGCATGCGGCAGTAAACACCTCCTCTGCACAAAACTGAGTCCGGGTAGAGTCCATGGAGACAGTGTTGGTAAGAATCCCAGGTGCTGCAGAAAAGCAGTCTGAGGTCTCAGCTGAGCTGTACTGCTTCAGAAGGGAGATTAGCCATAGATAGGTACGTGCTTTCTTTCTCAGAGAGGGGGAGGATGGTGTGGGATAGTCCTTTGCTCGGTGGTCCTGTGGGCATGTGCACTGGAGAGGAGCCATCACAGGCCACCTCTTCCTGAGCAAGCCACCACTGTGGGAGGCACCGAGATGCTCAGCAGAGGCAGTTTAGGAGCGACAGGGGTGATCTGTCCCGCTGCTTGGAGGTAATCCCCTCCATACAACCCTGAGATGCAACGTACCCAGCTAGAGGGAATCCCAGTAGAGGTGGACAAAAAGATGAACACGTGCAGGTATTGCTCCCCAGCAACATGCGGAAAAACTCATCAGCAGTACATATCCTGGCATGTATCCGTTCATATGGAAGGTGAAGATTTATGGTTTTTAGTGTAAGTCACAAGTTGTTGGACAGTCTGTTTTGCCTTGGAACGAAACCATACAATTAAATTTCGCGAAGCAACCCGTGTTTCAAATCCGTGGACAAGGTGAAATGCCATGTGCATGAGAGCGTTTCTCATCAGCGCAGATCTTTGCTGTCTCTAAAGCAATGCAGGCTGGGGCTGTGGGTGCTACTGGAGATATGCAGCCCGCCTGCACTGCAGGAAGGCCATTCTGGTCTGACTGTCAGATGGAGCTGTATGTTGTACAATATTGTACGTGTTGTGCCAAGCTTTCTGCAGGTAAAGAAAGCAGCTGTCATGTATTTGACAACAGCAATCATAGGTGATGCTGTGAAGAAATTCAGGGAAAATCTGCGGCGCATGTGATTTTGACTACAACCGAGCTGTAGTTCTGACTTGTCTTGGTCACTTTAATTAGTAATGTGTCATTAATTTAAAAATAACCGGTGCAGTTAAAGAGCATGGGTGTTGGTCAGAAAGGCCTGGTTTCTCATGTGTAAATTCACCAAGTCAGAGGCACTGATGCAAGTGCCTGGATGAATCGGTAAAACAGGGCTGGGCTAGCCAGGGTGGCACGGGCAGCGTGTGCAGCCTGTAGTGGTTTAGGCAATAGCTCTAATTCAGAGTTATGGTGGAGGTGCTGAATGTGCTTGGGTTTGAAAGCACACGGTCTTCGTTAGCTTCAACGGAAACTGCAGGATTCTGCTGTGCAAATCAACGAAACTGTGAGATACAATCCGCTGTTCAGGAAAGTCAGAACATGTTTTTAAGGAAGTCTCTGTTGGGAGGTAAAACCGCTGCTGAAGCGATAGCAGCGATGGAGCGTGTGTAAAAGAGCCTGGGGAGACCTGCAGCCTTCTGGAGCCAGGCAGAGTATTTCCTGTTCACTTGAGCTATTGGTCACGACGGGAAGATGCTTCCTACAAACTGGGGTTTGTTCTAATGGGAATAGGTGACTTGTGAATAAAGAGGGCAGTGGAGAGTTGTCTTTTTTCCCCATTTTTGGAAAACGGAATGCATTATTGTTCCAGTTTAACAATAGGTGGCACTTGGTTCCAGTGCAAGTAGTTATCTCTTCATTGCCATAAAAAGAAATCCATACAATTATATCAGTTCTGATTCTGTATCAAAGAATGAAAATAGCTTCTAAACAGGGTCCTGACTACTAATTCATGTGCTGTGCTATCTGCGTGGTGTGTCTTCATTGCCTTTCACTAAAATTCCTCTTTCCTGTGAAACCAGTTGTGTTTGTGGGTTTGGGATCTTTTTTTCTTTCCTCTCCTTGTTCGCAGATCCACTTGATTTTTTTCTGGTGGTGTTACAACGAACATTGTGCAGTCCTCCTAACGCTTTGTCCATCAGTAATGTTTTCACTTTTTTGTTGTTCCTGTTTTAAGAGACACTATTGTTTTCTTTCTAAGGGCCGTATTTTTGTTATGTCTTGCATGATGAGTGAATTCAAAGTACTTTCAATGGCATAATACACTTTGTAGTGTAATTTTGTGAAAATGCTTCTCTATGAATTAAAAAAAATAATTTTATATTATTTCAGGGGTAAACCCTGAATTAATCAATCTTGGATGTGGTGTTTCTGTCTTCTAGAAATACGTGAAGCTTAACTTTGTTTTTATAGGTTAAGAAGGAAAAAAGCAAACAAAGATGTTCAAAAGTGCAGACCGTGGCAAAACAGGAATGTGTGGATAAATTAATTAACATCACTAATCGGCAAATGAAACAAAAGATTACTGTAAGGAAGAATGACTGTTTGAAAATGGAGAATGAAAACACGATAGAAGAAAAAGACAAAAAGTTTTTCATCTGGGGAGAGCTCAAAATTGATTAAAGTGCCAATGAAAGGGTAAGCTAAGGAGATAATCTCTAGCTCTTATATGTAGTGCTATGTAAGTGTCTTAGGTTTTCTGATACTGTGGTAGTTGAAGTAGTTTCCTCAGTGGTGAAAGCCATAGTGAGTAGTCCACTGCTTCTCAAAAAATGAAGAAAAATTCTTTTTTGACAAAATGAAGCGCACGATGGAGGTTCAAATTTATTGCCTGCTCTAAAAAAAGAAAAGGGGAAACCAAAAGAAAACCCCCACCTAAATTCCTGTGATTTCCATGTCAACACTGAGGTAAAATGCATCTTCAAAACCAGAACTGAAGACTGGAAAAAGCAGTTATTTTTGTAGGAAAAGGCCACCTAGAAAAGAAAAGTAGGAACTTGGGGTTTGCTACTGCTCCCTTTTCTAGGTGATTTTAGTGATCTCCGTGCAGTTGGTGTTTTCCTTTTCATTAAGTTGATATGCCCTTTGTCAGGAGAGGGGAAAAGATGATATTACCAAACCAATCTCAAAAGTCTAAAGAAGGCACACGTATTTTTATGCAGACCTAAGCAGGAGCTTTTTCTGTCTGTCCTTCAAAGGAATCTCTGCTCTAGGTGCTTTCTGTACCGTGGCTATTGGATATAGTCCAGCTTAACCTGGATCTAGCTCAGATTCCACGTGTCCCCCTCACTCCTAGGGGAAGGGTTTTAAATACTTGGGCATATTCCACGATCTTTACAGTCAAGTCTGTGATTTTATCATAGATATTTTTTGTCTCGGTTGTTTCTGGACATCATCTTAAGTATGTCTGTTTCACAGAAATATTTTTTATAAACCTATTCACTTGGTGATTTTTTTTCTTTCTTTCTGTGTAATGCAGTAAAATTGCCCTGAATGCCAAAGGTGCAAAGAAAAGTAAAAGACAGCCTTCAAAGCAGAAGGCTCATCAGCAGATGAGCTCTTCCAGTGGCAATCATGGTCAAGTACCGGATGAGAGCACTTCCAGTGAAACATCTGAGGATGAAGGAAGGTATGCATATAAGGAATGTTGAAAATAAAACTTACTTAATGATAAAAATTGGCCTGAGAGCTAGAGGCTAGTTTGGGTTTTTGTTGTGTGTTTAGGTTTTTTGTAAACCTGACGCCTATGAAGATTCTTGTTCTTTCATGTGACCACCTGATGTTCTTTCTTGTTCTTTCTTGTTCTTTCCTGTGACTACCTGATGCGCTTTGTGTTGACAAACACTTCACTTTTGTTTAGAGTGCTTTTGAACATGCTGGCCAAGTCAACAATGAGGTCACGTGCACAAATTCTGATTAATTACATGAGTGTGTGCACAGGCATAGAAGTATTTCATGTGTTTAAAAAGGGTGAGGTATCTCAGTTTTTTTCACTGCAGGTACTCAGGATTTTTTGCCCTGCTCCCCGCTCCACCTTTTCTCTTGCAGCTGTTCCCTCCTGACTTCTTGCCCACCCTGAACTTACTTGTGTGGGTTGTGGCAAAGTGCGAAAGAGAAGTTGTTGACGCTGTTCAGCCCTAGCTAAAAATCTGGTGTGTTAGCAACACTGTTTTGGTCAGAAATCTAACGCACAGCCCTGTGTGGGCTGCTGTGAAGAAAACAAACTGCATCCCAGCCAGACGCAGGACACCAGAGAATCCAAAATTACAGTTCTTTGACCTGTAGGAGAAGGATTCTCATTACTGAAGGGAGCTGAACCCCTGGTATTAAACAGGGAATGCACGTAACCGTATAGCTCCATGTCTGTAGCTGTAAGATTTCTGTCACTTTGCGTGAAGTTTAGGGAACAGTTATTTCAACTATTTGCTTAATATCTTGCGGAAAAATTAGCCTTGCAGTAGACATTAATAGCACACAATAATTGTTTCAGTCTTGAACTATATCTAGCAAAGTTACTATGCCAGATTTTAGTTTAATTCAGTTCTGCAGTTAAGTTTTCAAAGCTACGGTAGGTATTATTCATAATGCAAAGTAAGCATTTCAGTACTGAAATATATTTCTGTTTTCTAGACCTGCAGCAACAACCAGGAGTGAAAGGAACGAGGTACTGTAAAACTAGTTTCTTGGTAAACAGTCTCTATCAGCTTTTAATCACTTCGATGGGAGCAGTGTTTATGTAGTGATCAACCAGATGTACAAATTGCTGCTGGTACGCAGCTTTATTGTATTTGAGACAAATCTGTGGGCTGTGAGGGAGAGAATGAATCATTCCTGCATTTGTAATGGTCTGTAATACTAGACAGTGGAATTACAGAAAGTACTGTATTTTTTGTAGGTCAGCATACCAATGGAAGTAACTGATGGCCCTGGTTTAACTCACTCATCTGACCCAACTTCAGAGGATGTCCGGTTAGAAGCTTCAGCCTACAAGGAGACTATGCTGCTGTTGGAAGAGCTTAGCGTGGTTCATACGGGTATGTTTTCAAGTCTCTGTCTTCAGCTGTTACAAGTTCCCCTTAAAACATGATTTCTTTGTAGGCACTCCTAAGTATTTTAATTTCATATTTTGATATAGTATCTCTGTGTGACTAGAGATCCCCCTCAAAAGCTGTGAAACTGTCACCTAACCTGAGATGTTGCCTGCATTACCAGCCGATGTGCCTTACGTTATCATTGGTTCTCTGTCTAGTCAGAGCTGGAGAAGCAGTTTCTTGCAAAGTACAGTTCAGCTCCTTCTAATGCGGTCATCAAAAGTCAGCAAGAGCTTTTTCTTCTTTATATCCCCTTGATGTGGTTTAAGCCCAGCCACACCTAAACACCTAAGCACCACACAGCCACTCACTTGTTCCACCCCAGTGGGGTGGGGGAGAGCATCGGAAAGGGAAAAGTGAGAAAACTCATGGGTCGGCATGAAAACAGTTTAATAGCAAAAGCCACGCACGCACGCAAAGCAAAGCAAGGAATTCATCCAGCACGTCCCATGGGCAGGCGGGTGTTCAGCCATCTCCAGGACAGCAGGGCTCCGTCACGCATAACAAATACTTGGGAAGACAAAGTGCCATCACTCTGGATGTCCCTCCCTTCCTTCGTCCTCCCCCAGCTTTATATGCTGAGCATGATGCCGCGTGGCATGGCACATCCCTTGGGTCAGCTGGGGTCAGCTGTCCCAGCCGTGTCCCGGCCCGGCTCCTTGCGTACCCCCAGCCTGCTCGCTGGTGGGGTGGGGTGAGGAGCAGGAAAGGCCTTGGCTCTGTGTGGGCGCTGCTGGGCCATAAGGAACACATCCCCGTGCTACCAACCCTGTTTGCGGCACAACTGTAAAACATGGCCCCGTACCAGCGACTGCGAAGAAAATTAACACTATCCCAGCCACAACCAGCACCCCCCTCAACAGCTAATGACAAAGAGTACAGCAAAATAATGGCTTTGCTTAAAAATAGTAAGTACATATATGTAACAAATTTCAACTGTCATAAGATGCTTGCGTATATGCACAAGGCATTATATAAACATAAGCATCACTTACTAGGGCTCTTAAACTATGCTAAAATTTCATTAGGCAAGTGTTAACCTTGGCCGAAGGCCAAACTCCCCCCCCAGTGCTGCCACTGCCCCTCCTTGACAAAACGGGGCGAAAAAGCTGGTGGGTCAGTGTGAAGGCAGGGCTGTCACTTCCCAGTGACTGTCACTGGCAAAACAGACTCCACCGATTAAAATACATTTGGATAGTGAGAAACAAAGACCCCAAACCTGAGAAGGACACGTCGGCACCCCCCCTGCTCAAGCTCTGCTGCGCTCCTTCCCTGCCACCTCCCCAGGCAGCGCGGGGAGGCTGCGGTCGGCAGTCGGGACGTAGCAGTTTCTCTGCTGCTCCTTCCTCGTCCCTTTTCCCTGCTCCAGTGTGAGTCCTCCCCCAGGCTGCAGTCCTTTGGGGAAAATCTCCTCCAGCCTGGGCCCTCCATGGGTCGCAGGTCCTTCGGGAAGGATCCGCCTGCTCTGGCGCGGGGTCCTCCGCAGCACTGCGCTGTGGGTATCTGCTCCAGCATGGTTCTCTCCGGGGCTGCAGGGGAATCTCTGCTCTGGCACCTGGAGCAGCACCTCTCCCTCCTCCTTCGCTGACCTGGGTGTTCGTTTGCGGGGCTGGTTTTCACATGCTTTTCCCCTTCTCTGCCCGTGTGGTGGTTTCGCCCTTTCCTACATTTGTTTTTCCTGAGGAGCTGCCAGCACGGCTGAGAGGCTCAGCTGTGCCCTGCGGTGGGTCCATCGAAACCGTCCATGTCCAGCACGGGGCGACCCCTGGCTTCTTCTCACAGGGACCTTCCCACTAACCTGCCACCTGCACCTAATACAGCAAAGCATTGAACAGCTTATACATTGGGCAGTATTTGTGCAGCTTTGTGTCTTTTCTGTCTCAAAACAGGTTCTGCTACTTTGTTGAAAATGCAAAACATACTTCTTGAATATGAACAGAGAATAGAACGTCAGAAAAATCGGTATAAAGCGCTCTCAAGAGAAGTAAGGAAATTGGAAGATGAAAGGGAGGAGTCACAGTTCAGAGCGGAGAAGACTCAAGATTTGAAATCCGTGTCGGCTCACCAAGAAGCGGAATGGAAAAGGGGTATCCAAAGCCTTAGGTATGTAAATTGTGGTCTGATAATGTATTATCTTGTCAGTGGTTTTGTTCCGAAAGACACCGATGGTGCAGGCAACAGGATGAGAAGTTCCCAGTCTTTTGGGTTTGGGTTTTTTGAATCCCGTGGGCCAGTTATGCTATGAAGTACATAATGTGAGAGGGGAAAAACGTCCGGATACCAGCTCCATGTACAGTCTTCTGGATGTTGTTCTAACTTTGTTTTCTAGCAAGAAAAGAGCAAGAGAGTGTGTACGGGGAAATCAGATTTATAAGAGAGATTTGCGAGGTGGTTGGGTGTGGGTTTTTTTTTCATTTTGTCCTCGCAGCTTCAGTTGGCCTATAATACTAGGATTTCTGGTAACTCCACCCAGTGCAAGTCAAAGCAGAGCTTAGAGCATTTGTTTGCTTACCTGTTTGTTTGTTGGAAAGGTCAAGTTTGGGATTGCCCCTTTCCCCACACTCCTGAGCTAGACCCGGAGGTGTGAGGTTTCTCATCGCTGTTGACATCACGTCCGACAGGGGTGGCCAGCAGGCACCGTAGGCAGTTGAGCAAGGACAACTGCAGAGCCCTGGCCTGGGAGGGGAGATCTCCTCGTGGTGATCCCCGGTGGGATGGCGTGGCTGGGGAGCTGGCCCAGCAGGGCCAGGCGGCCCAGGCAGAGAGCGAGCTCAGCAGGAGCCACCGTGAGCTGGCAGCTGGGGCGGCCCGCAGCGGCCTGGGCTGTCTGGGGGGCAGCAGTGCCAGGGCACTGGGGGCAGGGAGTGCCCACCCCTCCTCAGGGCTTGCTGAGCTGTGTCTCGAGCCCGGGGTCCGGTTTTTGGCCGCCCAGCCCAGGAGATCTTGCCCAGCCCGTGTGAGGTCGGCAGGGAGATGCCGGGCTGGCGCGGGGGCAGGAGCACCAGCCCTGTGAGGGGAGGCTGCGGGAGCTGGGCCTGGGGGAGTTGGGCCTCCCAGCGCGGGGGGGGGGGAGTACGAGGAAGACGAGGCCGGTCCCAGCTTGGCCTGGGTTTGACTTCAGCAGGTGTTCAAAATCCTCAAGCATCTGTCAAGTATAAAGAAGTAGTATTTTCATTCTAAGTGAATTCTCCAAGCAGCGTTAAATTTATACTTTAAAAGTTACACTTTTTGCGAAATTACACTAGAAGTTATATGTAAAGCTTTTTCCTTGCAATATACGCCATTCAAATACAAACGTTTGTCAGTCTTTCAAGTAATTTTAGTGGTGGTTGATTCTTGTTTTGCAGAATTTCTAAAGCAGGCTTTCAATTGGCAGTTCTTCCCTTACGCTGACACTTGATTTTTTAAATTTTTTTTTTTGTTCACTGTTGCGAGTATATGGGAAAAAATAGTCAAAATAATGATCAAACACAAAGCTGCTTGCTTGTTTGGGTACCGTGGGCACACCATGGACCGTTTTTTACCATGTCAGTGCTTATTGCTGATTGTTTCAGTTGGTAAAGAAGCTGACCTTCCATAAGGCTTTCCTTGTAAGTCAGCTTCAAAATGAAATTGCTGTAGTTTCTCCCAGAGGTAGATCCGACTGGGGTTTAAAACTGTTTTTAATCGTATTCAGCTTAAACCCCATGCATTTCTGAATCTGGTTTTGAACACTGACATCCTTCTGGAGTAAACAGAAGCTGCTTGTTCTGCCTGTGGTCAGCAGTTGTTTTAGACTTACAGAAGGCTTGCTGAAAAATTGTTGGGTCTGCCATAGGTAAGTGGCGTGCTGATTCACCAGTATTGCTTCTGGTCACTGAATCCGTAATGTGTAGGCACTGCTCAGTATACTAAGAAAATGTATACTAACCATAGTAAAAGTTTACGATGCTTTGATCTGATGAGACAACAAACGCCTTTTTCAGCAAAATGGCTGTAATATGAAGATGGATTTTTTAAATTTTATTATAGAAGTGTGCACACTGGTGTGAGTTTCCCTATACAAACTTACAAATAACTGATAAATCACTCAAAGTTTTTTTTTCTGTATCTTGTACAACTGATACCATGCACAATGGCATGAAGTTAGAATTCTTTAAAAAGTTGAAAAGTACAGTAAAAATACGAACTCTGAAAACGTTTAACATTTTTTCTGGTTTGAGTTGTCTCTGCAAGTTCATCATGTGGAATATCTACTTTTATATCAGTGCTTTTATTTCTCAAATACTCCGTTAAATCCCAGATCTTCTTTGAAACAAGAAGAAGAAAAGAGGCTCAGAGTAGAAGTGCTGTGTGAGAAAAGGAGAGAAGACCTCCGAAGGAAAGAAGATCAATGTTGTAAAGAGATGGAGGAGAAACAGAAACTTGAGTTACAGTCTAGGAATTTAGAAATGGAGTTAAGAACACTGAGAAAGCTCTTGAAACAGGTCTATTAAATAATGAATTAAACTCTTTGTCTTATTTTCTGCTTCTTTTCAATTGTATTCCAGTATGCCTAGAGAAGGAGGCGCTTTGTTCACGGAAGAGGCGTTGGATAACAGTTGTCAAATTTTGAGGACAGTAGAGTACAGTTGGTTCACAATTGGGCTGTTCGTTTTTTTTTTTTTTTTTTTTTTTTTGCTTTGCAGTTTATTATTCCTTTTTTCCTTTTTCAAAATTTAGGTTTCATTTGTATTTCAGGCAAAGCCTGACCTTTTTTTGAATTACTACAAAACATCCTGTATTTCGCCTTCTTAAATTTTCATAAGAAAATTTAAATTTATTTATTTATAGGTGGATTATCATAACGGTGGGGAATCAAAAATGTTTTCAAGTATGCAAGGGAGAATGGGAAGATGTATTGCTAGCTCTGTTTTTTCTTAAGATGCAAGCAGTTTTATTGTATTACTGTAGGTTGAAGAGGAACGTGATGAAACACAGAGACAGCGCTCTCAGGAAAAGAGGGCCAGAGCCCTTCAAGAAGGAATTTTGAACAACCACCTTGGGAGACAAAAGGAACTAGAAGAAGAGACAAGAAGATCTATAGGAAAAAATTCAGAGGTAAGCAGATTTTTTTTCTAATAAATTACATTTCACCATGTTTGTTTTAAAGTCATAATAAATCTTACATAACTTTTTCTGTTTCTTGATGTTTATTTACTGTTTACCAGTGTAACTTATCTGGGTAAATACCTTTCTTGTTTTCTCTTATGTCTAAAAGTTCTGGAAAGCAGCATCACTCCTGTATGTACCTGAATTACTTGTGCAAGTCGGAAGCTAATAGAAGACACTATTTACACCGTTTCTTAACCTATCTGTTATTTTCCATTTCATAGACATTTTGTCATCGCTTTTTAGGCTTTCTAGCAGTGAAACACCTAGCTACCTATGGCAAGGTTGACCAGGAAGAAAGTTGTTTGACAGTGTTTGTGTTTCCATTGCTTTTATTTTTTAATTAGTTATTCCCTTATTGAACTTACTTCAAGTATGCCTTTCTTTGCCACCTCCACATAACTAAAATTTTATGATCGACTCTCAGCAATGAATTCAACTCTCTGTAAGAGTTAGAGTAACTGGAGGAGAAAAAGCAATCATAAACACTGTATTAAAAAAGATCTTGAAAAGAGTTTACTGAATTTCCTAAAGAATGTGCAGTGCCTTGAAGCCTTTTTGTTCTTGGCTGTGCTGCCCAATAAATGTAGGGTGAATGTGTTTAAGTGGGAAAAAGTTATACATACAATAAAGAGGAAATATACAGGACTATTGCATTCCGGGGGTGATTGAGTCTTATAGCTAACTTTCAGTAATACAAAAGGATAAGTGTTCAGAAGACATTTGAGAAGGAAAATACCCTTTCTGGCCTTGTTTTTACCAGATCTGTAGCACAACTAATTCAACCTTAAAGGCAGTATTATAAAGGCATGCACATACAAGAAAGCGCTGTCATTTTAAAAGCTTTGGTTGCTGGTTTAAGGGGGGAAAAAACCGTAACTGTATATTTGGGATGTTCATTTAGGTTTTAAGGCTATGTTGCACTTCCGTTGGGTACGTACGTTGTACATGTGCATGGGTTCACAGAGTAGCTTATTGCCTGAAACTTCATCTTTGAAGTCATGCTTCGGTACTAGAAATGTTAAAATGCAGTTTATTGCTGCAGGTTTTTTGTAGATTCATTTCCCAATTGGCTCTTTATTCATTTTCCCTGTCATTCAGGAATCCCGCACTGATAGAGAACAGGATCTGTTGTACAAGAATCAGTTACTACAAGATGAGATTGCTATGCTAAGGCTAGATCTCACTCAAGTAAGACTTAGGCACCAGGAGGAACAAGGAAAATATTTAAAGGAAAATGAGACCTTGAAAGAAAAAAATGAAGCTCTCAAAAAGGAACTTAAACTGCACAAGGAAGCATTAAGACAAATGTTTTTTCAGTTCAACGCGGAGCTGGACTTAGTAAAGAGAGAATCTGCAGTGCTGACTTCCAAACTTGAGCAGACAAACAAAAGCAAAGACAGACTAGAGACAGAAATTGAGTCATTGCGTTCCTCCCTGAACGCTGCAGTTCAAGAACTTGAACTTCATTTGTCATCAGAAAGCAATGCTGAACGAAGATTTCCCAGAGAACGTGATGAATGCCTTTGCTTGCAAGTCGAGCTCCATCGTGACCTCTCTGACGTGCAAGAAACCAACAAGAGCTTGTCTTTGCAGCTGTGTAAAGCTAAAAGCAAAGCTAACAGGCTAGAAAATGAGCTTCACCAGTTGAAGCAAATGCTCGGAGAAAAAGCTTTGCTTTTAGAAATGACAAAAAAGAATTAAGTCAAGGCCAGTGTCGGGCAAAGGAATGTGATCAGGCTCGACAACTTGAGAAAGATCCAGTAAGCAAACTTGTAATAAAACAGGAGTCCCTGCAGGAGCGATTGGCCCAGCTCCAGAGTGAAAACCTTTTTACTCCATCAGCAATGGGAAGAGATGCAGAACAAGAGGATCATGAAAGAAAAAATAGCGGATTATGGGCAGGAGCGTTTTAAAGACATTTTCAACAAACTTAGAGCTGATACAGAAAAGCAAGTTTATCTAATAGAAGAGCGAAACAAGGATTTAAATGCCAAGCGTACTGATTTAAGGGAACAAGTCTTTAAATACGAGACTGACGTAGTAGAAAGACAGGTAAAGTATATGCGTAGAAAGAACAATTTAAAGTTTGTCCGTTCTTGAAATTAGTTTGTTCCTCCAATGTATCCGGTGTAAGTTACATGCATGGGACCAAAGAATACTCATTTGTTCTGGTTTGTTATGTTTCCCTCGGAATTGCGGAAAGTTTTGGCAACGGGGATATTAGTCCTCAGATCTAAGCAGAGAACAGAAAAAAGGTATCCAAGTCTAAGCTTTGATCAAGAAAGGTGATTCTTCTCTAGAACTTTTTTCCATCTATTTTCCTTAGTCCATGTTATGCCCTATAGAATAGTCTAAAGTATTTGATGGTTTTGATGTAAGTATTGCACTGATGACATGAATGAGAGTGGTATAAAAGGAGGAACCATCCAATACACGAGGGCTGAGAAATGAAGATACAGAGAAGTGAAGTGGTTGGGGACAGATTTATATGAAGCTTCTATAGAGGGGAAAAAAGAGGTTCTCTGTAAGCTGCTATCAAGATTGAAGAGTATTAGTAATGTCCAGCTGTTGATTTCTGTATGTGTTTTGAGGGTTCTGAGGGGCCTGCCTGTTCCTCAAAGTTCATGTCAGACGGTGACCTTAAGCTTTCTCTTCTATGATGTGTAGCCACACTCCAGCAGTACTGTCAATCATTGTAAACTGTGACTTGCTTTGTATTCTTACTACCAAAATAATGGGTTCCTTTTGAAGATCATGTGAGAGAGTGTGTGTGTGTATATGTATATAGCTATATATATATATGAGCTATCCAGATTTTTGTAAACCTAATCTATCAGTATTTCTAAAACGAGCTGAGTAAGAAGACTACAAGAGGATGTGATTCAACATACCCTTAAAGTGTATCTCAAAGGAGCTTTCAGATATTTGTATTCATTTAATTGTATTTGTATAGTGAAGAAACAGAAGAAAGAACAATCTAACACAAAGTCCTGCCTTCAGTCACCAGAGTAATATTTGCAGTCAAACTGTGGCTCTTAGATCACAACAGATTTCTTTGGGTTTTGTTAGAAAAAAATACCCGATTGCAGTGTGTTCCTGTGTATTGTTCAAGGAAGAACAATACCTGAGCCTTTTTTATGTGTTAGGAAACAGGAATCCTCATGAACAGCTGCTGATAGTCAAAGGTGCTCAGCTGAGAAAGATGACGAGAGGTCATCATCTGTGCAGATGCCTGCTGGTGGCAGGCAAAATTTCATACTTTTGGGTTCAATCTAGACAGGTCTAACCGTATAACAAAATAAGTTAAAGGCGTATTTCGTGTTCTTAGAACTTTCTTCATGCTAATTTAACTGTTTCGTTAGGGCATGTTTGGACAACTGCAGCAGGAGCTTGCTGATGCACTTAAAAAGCAATCTATGCCAGAAGCTTCACTTGAAGTTACTACGCGCTACCACAGTGACCTGGAGAGAGACAAGCTGCGCTTGCAAAAGGAGTTGGAAAAAAAGGTGAAAACTAAGGTAGTTAATGTCTGTAACTATATGAATAAATCTGAGTGTAGCTGTTGAAAGCAGGAGCGAATGTTGTCCTTTTGCACCACCTTTTGCAGTGTTCTTAGGAAAACTGAAGTATAGAGGGAACCAGAGGAGCTTTGCAGGAAAGCTGTAGGGTGATTCTGTGTGTGTGTGCATGTCATCTTATCCCCCAAAGTTGTAACCTCATCCTGTCGCTTCTAGAGTATTCCTTCTTCCCACCAGCTCCAGCTGCTGTTCTTGGTTATGGTTCCTAAGGTGTGTTTTACACTCCACGCCAACCTTGGCCATAGGTCTTGGATGGGTGGAGGAGAGCTTAGGCCTGTTTCTGTGTAAGTTACTGCATTCTCCTGCGCTCTTGTCTTTTCCGGCCACCTTACTTTTTCTTCTGCCACTGTTGCTTTCACAGACGCAGAAGCAGAACATGCTGGCTCTGACATCCAAGGACTTGCACAGCACGTGGGAGGAGCACTTGAAGTCAAGATCCCACCTTGAAGAGCGCGTTGCTCAGCTGGACGAGGAGAAGGCTGAACTGTTGCAACAGGTGAGCCCAGAAAATTCTCCAGGCACCGAGCCAATACCCAGGAGAACCACATGCACCTTCTGGTCAGGTTCTTACGTATCATTGTTTTCTGTTATCCCTGCCATTCAGGCTGCGAGTACCTTATCGTTTGGGGGTCATGGAGGAAGCAAATAAAAGCTAGATGGGTATCCTTGTGTAAGTTCTGGAGTGGCTCTGTTGGGAAGAGTTCCCAGTGTGGTTTGCTATCAGTTGAGCACATCGAGCAAGGCCACAGTTCCCAATTCTTCCTTGGATTTTGTGTGGTCATCTTCTGACCCCTTGGTTTCTGGGCAGGTTTAAAATGCTTGATGTTTCCAGTGCGTGTGTGGAGGAGCTGCTGTATGTTTTCAGCGTAGCGGGAGCTTAAAAGCCTTGCCGAAAAACATACTGAAGGAATGCTGGGTAAATGAACGAGTGCTTGGGAAACAAGCAGCGCCTGCCAGTTGCCAAGGGACAGCCTTCCCCTTTTCTCCTTTTCTGTAGAGGGAAAATGGAAGTACAAAGTCAAAACAGCTGCCAGCTCTCCTCTGGTGTGGCTGAGAAAACACCAAGAGGAGGAAAACCAGCATGTGGCTAAGTAAATGGCCACACAGAAGAGGTGGAGGTAATGGCCGAGGGGAATAAAATGTTGAAGAACTCCAAAAGATCAGATTCCTCCACAAGCCCCTGCCTGCTGGTTGCTGGAAGATCCCATGAAAGCTTTGGATGGATCCATGTTCTCCCATGAAGTGCATACCTACGTAATCCCTACTATGAGCAGAGGCACTGCCAAAAGTGTTCTCCAGCATCTTTTCCACCTGTTATGTCTAGAAGAGGATGGCCTTTGCTTCAGCGAGGGCATCTGTTTCTGTAGTTACGTATTGGTCTGTTTGATGTGAAACCTGAAGGGATGGAATATCCTCAGGAATTCCGTCCCGTGGCATTCTGTGGAACGTGGCTAACGGATAGAGACGTCCGGCAGCTTCTCTGTGGAGAGCGCTAGATGCACAGACTGTACGTAGGTATTTTTCCTGTGCTCTGTGTGTGTGATAAATCTTTCTTTTCTCTTTTGAAAGTGCGAGAGTGAAAGAAAGGAAGTGAAGAAGCTGGTAGAGTTGAAACACCCAGCTGAACTACGTCTGGCCCAAGAAATGAAAAGAAACCTCGATCTGCAGAAAGACTGTAAGAGGGACGGCTTTTTAGCGTGGTGAAGAGGTATCCCTGCGTAGAAGTCATGTTTTATTAAACTTTAGTGTAAAAATAGGTGTACCTAACTGTGAGCAGATGCCGGCCTCGTGTTAGTTCTTGCAAGGTACTTCTGTACACCAGCCCCTAGTTTTCACTAGCTGCCAAAACAACTGCAGGTGCAGGTTGCCCTGCAGTTCTCCTGGGAAAAAGGGAGTCTTTCATTCCTCTTTTCAGGTGAAATCTGGACTCTCCAAGTGTATGTGGCGCAGGAATACTGGTTTTTCCTGGTAATTCCTGGTGTGTCAAGCACGTTAAAGATGAAGCAAGCTGTGTCTGTGCTGTTTACATGAGAGTATGTGAAAAAGTCCAGTTTTGTTCCTTTGCTTCATTGTTTTCATGACTAGTTTGCTGTGCAGGTTGAAGAGGCTGCTGAGCAGAGCTACGAAGGAACTAAGGGTGTATGAGGAGAGAGGGGGACTGTCCCAGCTTAATTTGCAGGGAGAAGTGAAGAACAGGTATTCTGAAGTGGTCAATGAAATTGGCAGATTAAGAACAAAGGTGAGCTTTGCTTTGTTTGGGTTATTGTGGTGTTTTTTCTTGTGAAACCTTTGTTCTTTCTTTATACTTCTTTTCATATTGTTGACTTTTTTTCTTGGCTGTATTTCTGAAATTATTTGGCTGTTTTTTGATGTTCCTTCTATGGTCACAGTAGTAGGCGACTGTAATACTGATGTAGCTCTTAGGGGTAAAGACGGAAGTGTTACGTACACAGCAGTATCTGCGAGGGCACATCAGGGGTAGGCTGTCCTGCAGAGGAAG
This sequence comes from Falco peregrinus, assembly GCF_023634155.1. NCBI lineage: Eukaryota > Metazoa > Chordata > Aves > Falconiformes > Falconidae > Falco > Falco peregrinus. The sequence continues at coordinate 510,097 of NW_026599622.1, read as the reverse complement.
GGCAAAGCAAGAGCCACAGCAAGGCTGGCAGGGTCTGTGACCACACAGGCCAGGGATCAGCCCCACAGGCCCTCACCAAGAAGAGCAGAAGAGTTCTGGGGACAGTAAGCAGAGTGCGCCAAGAGTGCAGATCACCAGGCCGGTCCATAGGGATGGGCAGGTCTGCAGTCCTACTGGGCCGTCACGTCCATGGGTGAGGGTCAGGGCTGAGAGCAGTGAAGGCCCAGCACAGGCCTGGCTGCAGCTTGAGGCCGTGGCAGCATCGTCGGGCTCTGACGGATGCATTCCCTCTCGGAAGAGAGGGGAGTAACGCCACCATCACTCGGAACAGCTCTGTGCGGTTGGCCTTGCCCAAGGTCACCCCCTGAAGCCTGTCTCGGGCACGAGTTGAGCAGGAGGCAGGTGGGGGTTTGCTTTTCGGAATGGTGTCTTTGCTTCCCAGGGCACAATGCAGTGTGAGGTGGTGCGGAAAAAAACCTGTAACTTGTTGCTTACTAGTAGCTGACTCAGTCCGTCTTTCCCTTGTCATGGAGGCCCAGAAGTAGAGTTCCCAGAAGTGCTTCTGAGGTTGCTCTGGGTGATAGATTCTAGTTTTTAATTTCGCATCCTTTCTGTCTAATAATAAACAAACAATTCCTGTTGTGCCCTTAACACTATATCCACAGGACCCATCAGCACTCCCTTATCTTCCAAGCCTGAAACTGAATTTCAGCCCAGGCAGCTACCGAAGTCCCTACCAACTAAAACTGGGTAATCACGGGGGGGTTTAATACCATTCTGAAACATTTGACATTGCACAGGAACTGTAGGGTCTCCTGGTCTTGGCTGGGGAATGACCTGTAAAAAACCCAAGTTTTTGTGGCTGAGCATGCGTGCACTTGAAAAAGGACTAGAGAAGAAATACTTCCTCCTGGAAAGAGCACAGAGATGGATTGTGTTTACTCTGTATTGCCACCTTGTAAATAAATTCCTGCCTTTCTTCTAATGTTTGGAAGAAAACAAATACACCCAATTAAAAAATGCATTTTGCTCTCCATTCCCCCATTAAATGGTCAGACTGATTACAGAGGTGCTCTTGAAATGGCTGCTGCTCATAGCCATTTCCCAAAACTCATAGAATTCGGGTTTTGCAACCTGAATTTACTTGGCTGTGTTTTCAACAAAAGTCTTTTTTCTGTCTTTTTAAAATTATTATTTATTATAGCTTTTCCTTCTAGGGATCACGTCTACAATAACAGAACGCTGCTAATACACTGAGGATCAGCTAAGGAAAGTGACTGTACATCAGCCACTTTGGTCGGCGAGAACACTGCCAGAGCGAACAGGCTTGATAAAGCTGTGAAGGCTCATTCCAGAAAGCAAAATGAAGGTTTTAGGAGCTGTACCATTATTAGCGATGAAGAAAAAGAAGGTATTTCACAGGGCTGAATCTTCTCCCTAAAAAGTGGTACCAGATTCCTGTCCTGTTGTCATCAATATTTTCACTGCTAATCACAGTGAAGTGTGTGTCTCTCTCTGATTGAGGATTTCTTTCCCATCTCTCCGTTTTTCACAAACTCATTGGCAAGAGACAGTTTCTAAGAGGAAGAAGTGTGCTGCCAAGGTGTTCCATGAGTCAAACCATCTAGGGTATACTGGACTGTGACATCACCCCAAAACCTTATGGTACTTATAATAAGGTTTCACCACGCTGAACTACCTAGCGGCATCACCGCAGCAGTAGAATAGGAGGATGGTTCCCAACTTATCTACACCAAAGGCGTGACCTGTCTTTTGATTTCTGGACCACGTTTCCATACCCTCAGTGCGCGTTTGTGTTCTTTTGTGGCAGTGCCAGCTCGGCCACATTTACTGGAAAGTAACTTTCTGACCCTGTCATGGCAAGGCAGGTAACTAGATGGTGCCTACAGCCCCCCCCAGCCCCCCTCCCGCTGTATTAACCCTTGCTGTTTGATCCTTTGGCATCCATTTGCCCAGGGCTAACGATGGCACACAAGCAGGACTGCTCAACAAGCTAGGAGGCAAACTGCTCGCAGAGCTGTTTTGGCCGTAACTCCCTGACGAGATGCCCTTGCCCTGAACGACAAGCGCTTTCCCAGTTTGAGCCATTTGCTTTTAAAACCGACTCGCCCGAGCCCCCCAGCGTGCTCGCAGCGCGGGCCCCGCCGGGGCCAGCGGGGAGCTGCTGCTGCCCGGTACGCCGGCACCCCCCGGGCTTCCCGGCAGCGGCCCGAGTGCTCTGCGGGGGGCGCAGCGCCGCCGCCACCCGCCGCGCCTCTCGCTGCCCCCGGCCCCGCTCGGCAGCGCCGCGGCCGGGCACCGCGCAGGAGCCGCCGGGCACCGCGGGGCAGGAAGGGACGTCACTCGCGCTGGACACGCGCCGGAGCAGACCCCGCCCCCGCCAGCAGAGCCCGCCGGCCGTTTAACCGCCGCGCTCGCCGCTGAGGGAGGCGCTGCCCGCCGCTGCCGCGCTGAGGAGCAGCCTGTGCGCTCGGCTTCCCGCCCTCTGGTGGTTCGCTCCGTAGACAGCCGTACCGGGCCGCTGCCCGGGGCCCCGACCCCCCGATCCCCCTGCCCCGGGGGCCCCCCCCGATCCCCCGTCCCTGCCCCGGGGCCCCCCCCGATCCTCCGTCCCTGCCCCGGGGGCCCCCCCGATCCCCCGATCCCCCTGCCCCGGGGCCCCCCCCCCGATCCCCCTGCCCCGGGGCCCCCCCCCCGATCCCCCTGCCCCGGGGGCCCCCCCGATCCCCCTGCCCCGGGGGCCCCCCCCGATCCCCCTGCCCCGGGGGCACCCCCGATCCCCCGTCCCTGCCCCGGCCCACCGGCTGCCTCCCGCCGTCCCCTCCCTGAGGCGGGACCGTGCCCGCGCCCCTGCCGCGGGATGAAGAGGTTTTTCGGGTTCTGGAGGAAGAAGAAGGGGCAGCCGGCAGCGTCCGGCAGCGCCGCCAAGCCCTTCCCCACCGGTGCCTACGAGCTCCGGCTGCAGGAGCTGGGCAAGCTGCACCGTGCGGCCGCCCGTGGCGACCTGGGTCAGGTGCGGCAGAGACTGAAGAAATGCGGCATCGACGAGCGGGACGCGGCGGAGCGGTAAGCGGCGGGGGGGCAGCAGCGCCGGGCGGTGCTGGGGCGGGGTGCGGGGGGGTTGCGGGCAGCGCCGGGACCCGCAGGTGCAGCTGCAGCCGCCGGCAGCTCAAGGGCGCTGGGAGCGAACGGCAGCATCGCTGCGGGGAGCCTCAGCCTGGGCGGGGAGCCAGGCCTGTGCTGCCAGGAGCCCTTGGAGTCGGCCGAGCATCCCCCGTCTTGCCCCGGCCCCCTCCGTGCCCTCGTTCCCGGGGGTGCTGCCTTGCCTGGGGGCGCAGGAGCGGCAGGGGGCCGGCAGCAGCCTGGCCGGGGGGGTTGCAGAAGGAGCCTCAGGGCCATTCTCCAGGCAGGCTTGGAAGGCAGAGTGCATGCACCTCCGAGGCCTCAGCGTGCGGGGTTAGTAGTTGAGCTGAGCAAGCTGCACTGCCTCAGCTGGAGTAAAAGAGGGTAAGCACTGCGTTTAGGAAAGGGTAAATGTGCTGTGTATTGGTGCTGTGTGGACGGTTGCCTGATGTGCCTTTTGTGACTGTGATGTTGCAGCCAAAGCAACATCAGTCTGATTTTAGGTGGCAGTTACTTTGCTGTTTGCTCTGTGGCCTTGGTACAGCTAATTAGTGCCTTGGTTTGGAAGATCTGGGCAGTGCCATGCAGAGGGAGCTGCTGCTTCTGGCAGGTGGTGTGATGTGTGCTTTTGAGTCAAGCACAGCAAGTACTTGGCAGTTATATCTTAGGGAGAAGCCCTGGGCTGCAGCATAGCTCCTCATGATCCACCGTAAGCATAAGGGAATCAGCTGAAGTTTTTGGGTCTTGGATGTGTCGAGCTGTTAATGCCTTTTCTGAAAAGACTCTGAGTCAAAACATCCATGACATTCAGAGGAGATGCTGGTTTAATCGGAGTACTTCAGCATCCTGGGCTGTCTTTTTCTGAAGACTGGACTTTTGCCAGCCAGCTAGCTTATTGCCCTGAAAACACCTGAAACTGTCTAGATTTGTAGGAAGGCGATGAAGAGTGCAGTCAGCACGTGGGCTGTGTGCCTGAGTGTTGCCAGCCAGTATTTGTTTATGCAGCTGCAGGTGGGGGATGCCATTTAAGGTGGTTTGAGTGCACTTTTGTGCATAATTCAGCTGCCAGAGTCAAGGTGCCCGATGGCATTTATGGAAATAGTTTGGAAAGTTTCTCTCTTTTTCTTCTTACTGCTTCCTGATTCAGTCAGCAGTCAGTCACCAGCTCTTAGCAGACCCTGGTACGAAATTTCGCTAGTTTTTGCGTTTCAAGTTCATCTTGTCTAGAAAGCTTCTTTTCCTCTGAAGGGTTTCCTTCTGTGTGCCAGGCAATTATCAGTGTTATAACAGGACAAATAAAGTCACAAACTGTAAAAAACCAAGCCGGGGGCGGGGGGGGGGGAGAGGGAGGGAAGAAAGAAAAGGCAGCATACTATGATGAGCACGGTGGTGGTTTTGCCGTGATAATGCCCAGTGCTGAAAAGCGAGGCTGGGAGCAATTCGGTGGCCAGAGCCTGCCTACTTGCTGCAGCCACTGCCCTCTGTACCAGCCATGAGAGTTGCAAGGCCACCTGTGCCCTCTTAGTGCTTGTGGGTGTGATGTGTGTTGTGAGTGACCACCAGATGCAGGTGCGTTTCAGGGCTTCGTGTTGGAAGACTTGGTATCATTGGAAATAGAGGTGAAGAATAGGAAATAATGCAAAGTAACGGCAACAATGTGTGCGTTGGTTGTATGAATATCTCAGGTTTGCTGCTCAGGATTTCCAGAAGCAAAATCCTGCACCAGGAACATGGCAAGGATCACACCAACAGGTTCCTTCCATAAAGTGGGTCCTGTAGCCCATAAGACCTCCCGAAAGTACGCTTGATACAGCATCAGTTAGGAGCAGGCAGCTTTCAGAGGTGGTCTAGCAAAACCTTCAGCCTCACTGACAGAGACGGGCAAAAGTCAGCACAGAGTTGGAAGCACTGCGGGCACAATGCCAGCTAGTCATGGATCCTGGGTCAGAGCTCATCGCTAAGGGAGATTGACCCTGTCAGCTGCCTGTCAGACTGAACTCCAGCGCTTTCATTGCTTGGCTTGTAGCTGCTGGGTTGTCGGCTCAAGGGCCAAAGTGCGTACTGCCAGCCTGCTGTTTCCCAGTGGGGTTGTTTCGTGGCTGCTCAGGCATCAGCAGTTCTCTTCTACTCTGTAGGTGATCAGCGTAGCAGCAGCAGGAGCAGGAACAGAATCTGGGCAGTGTCCCCAGGGCTGGGTGGCAGAAGAACTTCGGTGTTACTGGAGGCCTCTTGCAGGGACAGGCAACCCTGAGCACTGGTGTTCTCTGCCAGCCTGTTCCCTGAAGTGGATCTTCTGTGGAGCACAGCAGGCCTCGCTCCAAGCAGAGCTGTCTCCTGTTGACAAACTGAGAGGCTTGGTTGAGGAGGACAGCAACAAGTCCAAGTTTTCTGAAGGCTTTTCCGTTTGCAGAACTGATAGTGACTACTTGACGTCTGTCATGCTTCCTAGTGGTTGGTAGTAGCAGCTTTCAGATGATTGTGGACTCCTTCATAACCAGTTCTGGTTAGCTTTCAGATAATCTCAGTCAGTCGTTTCTTCAGAGATGAAGAATCCCGCATGTTTCCATGGGAATTTCTCAAAAAGTGGTGGTAGTTGCTCTTGAGCTACTCCTCTGTCAGTGCTCCAGTCTGTTCCCTGTCTGTAGCAAGACATTCCAAATTCTTTGAAGTTTTCTGTATTTCTCTCATCCTCATCTTTGTTGCAGTGGAGGAGGATGTCAGCTGCCCTGTAACAAGTATCTGTGTTACAGATTACTGTGTTTCTGCATCACCTGCCACTGCATTTGTGTACCTCTCCCTTTCCATTCCCCCTTAGCCAGGGAGCTGTTGTGCTCCTGTCTCAGCAAGGTACCCAAACAATTGCAAGGCTAGTTGAGCTTTCCTAAATACAGAGAAGGACCTGCCTGCAGCGATGTGGTTCAGAACCAGTGCTGGTGTTCCCCTCAGTTCTTGAGGACCTGTGGGATTGTTACTGCATCGCCTTCAAGGGAGGAAGGTCCCAGCTGTTTTCTAGCTTGTCTTCTGCTCTGTTGGGACAGGTGTCCTGCAGAGCAGCAGGTGCTTTGCTTCTGCACAGAGTGAAGCTTGTGCTGATTTGTGCCTCTGGTTTAGGGGGAAACACATGCAAGGACTTTCTGGGCAATTTCTTTCAGTATAAGTAGGCTGGTTAATTGACATCAGACCTAAGATGTTCTGTGGTTTGAAGGAGGGGTTTTTTGTTTGGTTTTTTTTCCTCTGGCAAGGCTTTAACTTGAAGAAAAGAGTTTCATTTTCTTATGCTGGTCATGTATTATGGAAACACAGTATTCCCTCCCTGGAGAGGACTTCCTCTGTAGTAGGCTTATTATGACTATCGTAGTTACGCGTATCTGAAGGGTCGGGTATTACTTTCCTGTACTCAGGCTTACAGTGTTCTGCTGTCTGGTTTGCTGCATGTAATGGGGGGCACTTTGGTGCAAGTGAGTACTTGGTTTTGTTGCAGTAGTAAGCAAGCTAGAGAAAAAGCAGAAATCCTCGAAGTGCAGGGAAACGCTGATACTCTTTATATAAAGCCCATCTACATCTCTGAGACACTTCCGGCACGTGAATAATCCTAGAACTTAGAGGGTTGCTTGCCATAGTTCTCAGATTCCCAAGCTTTGGTCTTTTTTGCTGTGCCACAGGTGTAGTCCTGCTGGAGGCAGTGACCACCACCTGGGCACAGGAATCTGTGCAGATTAAGTTCTAGAGTGAAGGAAATGGCACCTTACTAAGCAGATGCTGCGGAGGGGTTTTGCTGGCCAGTCTCGGGTGTTTGGTGCGCAACTGCTGTTACTGGTAACAGAATGAGAAATCGTTTCTTAAGCTTGCTTTGTGCAAAGTGAAACTTGTGGTCATAACAATTTACCACAGCCTGAAATTATTTCTCTAGTTGTCTGTTTGTGCTAATTTAATATGTTTAACTTTTAGGACACCTCTGCATCTCGCTTCTGCGAATGGCCATGTGAATGTTGTTACATATCTCGTAGAAAACAAGTGTAAACTAAATCTTACTGACAGTGACAACAGATCACCACTGATGAAGGTATGTGGAATATGTTATGCTCTTTCAAGTGGGGCTTGTCAACTGTGCATTAAATGAGAGGTGGCTGGAAGGATTCTGTACACAGCTCTGTGTAGAAGCATGCATGTTGTAATCAGCGGGGAATAGGCATATGTTAGCTCAGCTTTGAAGGTGCTCTTATTTTCCAGCATTGGGAAGCTGGGGCAATTGTAACAGAGTGCTGGCAGTTCTTCCTTTTTTGCGTGTTGTTCCCAGGCTGTACAGTGCCAGCAAGAAGAATGTGTAGCTATTCTGCTAGAGCACGGTGCCAACCCCCATCTGGCGGATGCTGACGGCAACACTGCCCTTCACCTTGCTGTCCGATCTCCTAATACAACCGTAGCGGGGCTGTTACTTGAGCATAATGCCAACATTGATGCTCGGAATAAGGTAAATTTTTGTATTTGTTGAAGAAGTTCTTTCAAAAAGTTGTACTAGTATTTCTCTTGTAGGGTTTTTTTTTCTTTTATTTTTAAATGTATTTATCTGTCCTTTCAGGAGGGAAACACTCCGCTTATTCTTGCTATCTCTGAACGTCATGAAGATATAGCAGAGTTTCTTCTGCAGAGAGGAGCTGATGTGCATGCTCGAGATCACTGTGAAAGGTGAGTGGTTTGTCAAAACTCTGCATGGGTCTCTTTAGTATTCTTTAGGTTGGATTAATCAGAGGCATGAGAGTGAGCTCTGAAAAAACCCGGGGAGCCACATAGCAGCTATTTCTGTGTGACTTGTGAAAGCACATCTGCGCTTGGCTGTTGTCATACCTCAGTGGGTGCTTTCCTCGTTGAGGGTTACAAGAAGGCATTGTCTGTGGTGGCCCTTCTGGCAGGAAACATGCTGTTAGCTCAGCAGCACTGCCTCAATTTGAAAAAACATCTCCTGCATAGTGGCGTAGTTTGTACGTGAGTGTTGTCTATGTGGAAGCTTTGTCTGAAGATTGAATGTTTGCTTGTTTTGACTCCCTCTTGCATTTTATGGTTGCTCTTAATATTTAATGAAAACTGCTTTTTCTTTTGCTCATTCAGTAATGAGGAAAGTAGTTTTTGAGAGCAAACAGGAATAAAAATAATTACAGTGTCTGTGTCAAATGATCTACTTCATAACATATTTTTGGTGTTTCAGAACCCCACTTATGACTGCAGCATCTGGTGGACAGCTTAATTTAATAAAAGTTCTTCTTCGATATGGTGCTGATCTTTTCCATAAAGACAGTAACGGATGGACAGCTGAGGATTATGCTGTTACTCATGGATATTCTAGGTAAATTTTTGACTTTATTGTTAGAATAGGTTGTCAGTTGTCAGTGTGGCTTTTGAATGTTTTTGGTAATAACAGCAAGGTTTAATGGTGTGTTGAAAGCTTCAGGACAGACAGTGCTCGGTGACGTCTTCTGATACATATTGTTCCCTGTGTCTACTATTAATCTGGATGTTGAAGAAAATTTCTGCCCCGAATTGTCTGTTAGATTTCAAGTTTTGATGCTAAACTTGCACCTGCCCAATACAAACTCTAAAACACGTCTGTATCCTACAGTTACCCAGAGGTAGAACGTGGCAAACTGAAATGCATGTCAGTCCTCTCCTCAGACCAGCACCATTGTCCTTACTGACTTCCACTACAATGAGCAGGAACTACCAGCCTTTTCTTTCAGAGATCTAACATATCCCTTTTGTTAAAATCTTAAGCAGTTTCACCCCTCTTATGGATAGCTTTGTACCTGTGCGTATCCCTTCTCTAAGGTGGTTATGGTTGCTTAACAGCTAGGCTGAAAATACTGTGCCGAGCTGGAGCTAATGGCTTCATAGGTGTGGATATGCACCTCTAGAGTGAACATGACTGTAGTGAATATTGAAGTAGGTAGTAGCCGTGCAGTAAGTTCTGTGTGTATTACTCTCAGTGAATGCATACAAGTATATGAATTCCTACGGCTATGAATACGTGTAGGGTGGATAAGTGGCTGTTAACTGTGCTATTAAACTGTATAAGCAAGTATGTGGTTGTTTTTACCAAATACGTTTCTTCTCTTTCCCTATATAGTCTTTGTACACAACTGGTGGCATACGCATTCTGGGGAGACAGAGACGAAGGTGGTGCACAAGGCGGCACAGTACCTGGCATTCCTCACCGGGCCGGAGCTGCTGGCTTGACGTTGGGTGCACCTGCTGTGGACAGAGGAGGTAGGATCTTGAATCACGCAGGAGCTCACGAGGAAAATCACTGTGGCCTTTTCTTTAGGGGGTTTGTGTTGTCAGCGCTCGCTGTGTTCGCCGTTGACTTTAGGGGAGGCAGCAGGTGGAGTAGCACAAGAAGCTTTGTGAATATGCTGACTTGTTGCTGGTTGGAGGTGCTTCTTGTCAGGGGTGAGGACAGCTGCGGTTTGTGTGCTACGGGCCCACGTACCGGGTTGTTGCGTTCTGCCTGCCAGATTGCCCATCTGTCTAGGTTTTCATACCGAGAGAGAAGGGGGACAGGGAAGGAACTAGGTGAGTGGTTTTGGGTTTGGGGTGTGTACTTGTACCTGTAGATGGCCAGTCAGATTGTGAAAACAAATTGCAAAAGGTTCATCCTGAGTAGTTGTTCATCTTCCTGTGGTTGGGAAGCAACAGATGAGTTAGCAGGACTGTACATGTCTTGTTGATTTCCACTGAGTTTGTGCAGTGGTGTTTTAATATTAATAGTTTCACCTGCACTAAGCTGCTTTTAGTGAGTTGTCTTATTTCTCAGCATCAGTTACGGTTGTTTCTGTGTAGGTGCTGTAGAGACATACTTAGGAAAAATCATCTTGGAAAAGTCACTTGGTTAGAAACAATAATGCAGCTTCTGTGTGTACTGTATCTTCATGGACATAGTTTGATTCCAGTAAAAATAAATAACACTTCTACTTCCAGTAATTTTATGAAATAAACGTTAAAAAGTCCATATTAACTTGTGATCCAGAAAAAAAATTGAATTGCCTTGTTATCAAAAAATTAGCTCCTTCAGTGAGTTCATTTTAAATTAAAAAAACCAAACAAACAACTCCTTAATGTTTAAGATCCAGTCTATGCTTATGAGCTCATATAGCCCTAGAGGAATCTTAGAAAACCAATCTTTTAATATAGATCAAACTTCTTGTACTTTACATCTCAGGCCCTACAGTGGGAAGTTCTATCCTTTCTGGTTTTTTTAAGGGTGTTACATCAGAACTTTGTGGCAAATGGGCAGCAGACAGTGTTCAAACACAGTTTATTACTCCTTTTTAAAATATGTCGTGAAATATGAGCAAAACATGGGATATTTTTCCGAGTTCACTTTTCCCAGATAGGGGAATTTAATTTAGAGCCAAACTTTGTTCCTTTGACTTAGGACTAGTTATTTTGATCTAGTCAGCGATGTGTAAAGTTTCTTGATAGACTGAAGGAAGTTGCGGAGGTTTTTATATTTTATTTTATTTTTGGAAAGGGCTTGGTACAGGTAGTTTAATCAACAAAATGTTGCTTTTACCCAAACAGCACTCTGTGGCTGCCTCCTGTGCACATAGATAATTGCTGTGGTACCACATTGTGATGACTGACAGGCCCGGGTTATTTTAAAATATGTGGCTTGAAGAATAATACTGTTGTGTGATTCCAAAATTGATATGCCCTCAGGGAAATAGGGGTTCTTGAACCAAGTGATTTGCTCGGTTCCTTGAAGACAGTAATACTACTAGCATAAGTCCACAATGTTATGGGAAATCCTCACTTGAAGAGGCATAGTAAGTGTGAAGAGCATATTTATGTGGGTTAAGGACTTGGGAAGAGAAAGTGTGCTGTGTTCTCAAACTGTTCATAGTAGGGCTTGTTTTTCTTGAGTAGTACGAATCTTTTTCTCCTTGTGCTCAGTCTCCTGGAAAATGACCCCGGCCTGTTGAGTGAGAGGGATTAGTAGCATGCAGGGAACACTTGGTGGCATTGATTCTGCGGTCTCTTGCTTGCACCCACAAAGCACAGGTCCTGCATCCTGAGTCCCTTTGACAGGCTGCAGTAAAAGCTTTGAAGCCCCTGTTAGAGGAGAAGCTAGACTGATCTTGAGGCAACGGAGGAATACCCACTTTGAATTCTTTGTTTTAATCTTGCTCTTCATTCCTATTTTTCTGGGATCTTCAATGTAGTCCTTCCTCCTTTTGCTACTTTTGCACTTGTTGAACATTGTTCAAAATACTCGCCTCTAGTGAGCAAGTCGGTATATTTAAGAAGTTGGCTCATGCTTATTTGAGTGTACACTTTTTGTCAGAACACGAACCTTTTTGTTGATTACAGACAGACTGGCAAAAACCTCCAAATGAATGGCTTCCACCTCTAGCATATCGAATGACAGACTTTTCAGATTTGAAGTTGAAATTTCTTTGGCAAAAAGTAATTATGCATTTTTTCTAAAAGCGAGGGTTCAGATTTCTAGTAGGTCTTCAGTGGCAGCTTTTTTTAGCTGCTGCACTGCGTATTGGTGTATTGTTCCTACAGAAACCATTGGTTTTTCGTCATAGAGCTCTTGGAAAAGAAACGAGTGCTTCAGTGTGCTTTATATCTGCTGTATCACCTTTTAAGAAAATTGAGAAATCGAGAAGGAATGAGAAACAATCTTGAGGTCCTTTTTTTCACTCTTACGTGTGTGTTTTTGATAGGAGTCCTCTTGCCACGTCCATTCCATGTATTTGTGGTAACATCAATATAAGCAGGACTCCCTGTTGCTCTGAGGCAAATGTTACGGCCTTGTCACACAGACGTTTGGTGTTGGGTAGCTGCAATAACAGAACCACACCATTCTTACTAAGTAGGATGGGTAGAGCAGGCAGATGGTGATTTGTATTCTAAAGCTTCTGTTCCACAACATAGACACGCGTACACACACAAGCACACATGCATGACACTCACAGCAGTCAGTGCACCCGTTCTGGTCCAGTTGTGGCCTGCCCTATAGCCCTGGGGGAACAGGGTATTCACTCTGACTGCTTGTCATGCCTGCGTTCTGGCTGGTGGCGTAGCTTCTCTCTGTGAACAGTTCAGCATGGTCGAATCAATATATGCAGGGCTTTTACCTCAAACTGAGGTAGGAGGGGGCTGTGTCTGCATCAGGCACCATCTGACACAACTGGCTAGCATATCTCCAAAGTTTGTTGGCACCTACAGATTTTTGGGATGCTTAGACGGAGGGATTTTAAGTGTGCTGTATGTATAAAACACTCTACAAATACGAAGGAATTGCATTGGTAGTCAGTGCTGGGCAAGGACTAGTCAAGCTGAGAGAAATGCAAAGTTGGCAGGACAGTAAACTGCCACGAATCTGTTTCGGTGTTTCAAAATATTGGAATATATGTTTTCTACAATGGAGCAAGTAAATGAAGTTACACTGTTTGACACTGTCCCTTAAGAGTAGAGTTCTGTAGGTTGTGATAGGTTTGGCTTCTACTTCTTGTAACTGTAGAGTAGGCTGATGGTCACAGTACATTCTCCCATTGCTACAGCTTTGTTAATGTACTGGTTAGGTTTTCTGCATTTCTGGGAATTCACATTTATTCTGGTGTCCTTGTTTGGTCTGTCCTTGACATGGCTTTCCCTAAATGGATATAGGAATGCCACAATCTCCTAGCCAGACATCAAGAACAGGAAAACCAAAGAAAGGTATTCTATACAGTAGCATTTCAACTGTGAAACATGTTGCGTGATGCACAAATACTAACACACCTGTGATGTTTATTATCTTGGAGGTCTCTATTCTGATGGTTTTGGTTTTATAAATTAGGTTTGAGAGCAGGCTTGGGGTGCTTTTTGTTGGCATGTTTTGCACAGGTCCTTTATTACTGAATTGAGTGATAGCTTTGTGTCATTAGTGATAGTAAATAATATTATTTAAAAAAAAAAAAAAGCTCTTCTGTTACTCCAAAATGAAAATGGACTTCAATTAAAGTAGAAACAAGTGATCCCTAGATACTACTTTTCTAGATCCCACTTCTACGGTAGGGCATCAAGATCTGTCTGAAAACTATCTCATAAACTTTCTCTCTTGCTTTTTAAAGGAGAATGGGAACTGGTTTTGATCATTGCTTGAAGTTACTATGCATGGAAAGCAAAAGTTCAGATAACTTACTCAACATGATATGCCCTTTGTTTTCTTTTCCTTTTAATGATTTTGTCTAAGACCTCGGTTTGGCTCTCATCATACAACTTTATAGAAGGCTACCAATCTCCTATTTATAAGCAACTTCATTTTGTGATGATAGTTAACGAGAACTAATTATCGAGGACTTGAGGAGTGCTGAAATAGATACGATGTGGAGGCTCTATTTGTTTTTTTCCTTTCTGTCCTGGGAATTGAAGAGGCCTTTTATTTCATCTTAGTTGTTGATAATTGAGAGGTTTTCGCACTCTTCAGGCTGGATTCCTAGAGTTCAGGTTTCTTTAGTACATCGGTGGTGTGCTAGAGTGCGCTATGGTTGAGTTTGCAACATGTGCATCTGGGCCACGCTGCCGTTCAGAGGGATCTTGACAAGCTGGGTAAATGGGCTGTCAGGCCTGTCTTAACAGAATTCAGCAAGGGCAGGTGCCAAGTCCTGCACATGGAAAGGAACAACCATTTGCTACAGCACGTGCTGGAGCTGCCTGGCTGGAGAGCTGCTTTGCTGGGAATAGCCAGAGGGTCTTGGCAGAAAGTGAGCTGAGAATGAGCCAGCAGGGTGCCCTGCCGGCTGAGAGGGTTAACGGTGTCCTGGGCGGTATGAAGAGCAGCGTAGCCAGGAGACTGAGGGAGGGGATTGTACGCTGCTACCTGGCAGTCCCTGGCTTGTGTCCAGCTCCCTGGGTATAATTTTGAGCCCCCAGCGCAAGAGAGAGTGGTCTTTCATCCGTGAGCGAGTTCAGTGGAGGGCCATCAGACTTTGCCAGGAGCAGGACTACTTGCCTTTTGGGGAGAGACTGGGGGAACTGGGCTTGTTCAGTGTAGAGAGGAGATGACTTTGAAGGGGACCCAGCAGCAGCTTGCAGCACGCGTAAGGAGAAGCCGGAGACAGGTGCCTCCCAGTGGTGCGTGACAGGAAGCAAAGGTACAAGAGGCATAAATGGAAACAAGAGAATTTCTAATGGAATGTGGGCAGCTTCACCATGGTGAGAACAGTAAAACAGAGAGGTTGTGCAGTCTCCCTCCTTGAATGGTTCAAGATCAGACTGGAAAATTCCTGTGAGCCTAGTCTGACCTCAGAGCTGAGTCCGCTTTGAGGAGGCGGTTGGCTGAGAGACTTGCCGAGGTCCCTTGTGACCTGATTTATCCTGTGGTCCTGTGTGCCAGTTGCTTTCTTAATTGATGAAAGCTTGGAGCATAGTATAGAGTGCCCTGGTTACGCCTGTCTTGCCTGTTGACTATCCTTTTTGGTGCAGCATAGAGACCTGCTGGGGATTTTTCTACCTGAGGATAGGCATTAGATCTTGGTTATGCTTTTTGATGTTTTTTACCTTTTCAGGATAACCTGTAAGTGGGTAGAGCACCAGCTAGTAGAGTATATAAACCAGTAAAATCTCTGTCAACAGTGTGTGCTTGTGTGTGCAGTATGAGTACTTCAGCAGTTCATTTATTTACTGTCTTGCTAAAGCACCAGTATTTTGTTAACTGTTTATTAACGTAGCCTATTCATGCTATGCTGGGCTTTTTTTAGTTTAGAGGTAGTTCTTAAACTTTTAGGTATAAAAGTTCAAAGGAGATATAACTCTAGTCTTTTTTGTTTTGTCAATTCAGTGTGACTTGAAAAAGCAGTTGTTTGGAAATGCATTCATTCATTCATGCTGTCTTACGTAAAGTTGACTCCCCAAAGTTTCATTCTGCTATGACATGTAGAGTTGTCCAGGTTAAATGTTTGTATGTGCTGGTTGGTTTTTAGCATGCCAAATCTAATTTCAACATGTCAATTAATGTTTGAACAGCAACAGACGACTTGTCGCAAGGAGACTCAATCGGGTAAGACTTTAAACATACCCAGCACATACCTGAGGAATGATTGGAGAGACGCAGTACTCATTTTGCTTTACTTTTTAAGAAGCTTGGAGAAAGAGGGGAGCGATGTCAGTTGGCGTGCTTCTGAGGAAGAGCTCGATTTTTCTCCCAAGGTATGGTGTATTTACAGTAAATGTCCTGTAAAAATAAGTGATCTGAAGGCAAGTTTTCTGGGGGATTGAAAGAAACTACAGTTCTAGCCAATATTGTTTTCTCCTTAGAAGCAGTCTCTGACCTGCCAGCCTTTTTTCTGCTGTGAGTTTTTCCTAAAAGACCTGTAGCTGTGGCAGAGCATGCAGCAGATTTGTGGTTTGAGGCAAAAGAGCCATAGGCGACGAGATAAACCCCCACAGTTTTGTTTGTTCTTGGTCATTTGAGTCAGATTTTAAGTTTGTAAGTTACTAATATAACCTGCTCTGTTCTTCCTCAAACACTGTTAATGTTTCCTGTAGATTTCGTGATAGAATCCTAACTGATAAAGGGCACTTTTTAATGAAGATGTACTGAAATCCTTCATCACCTAGTTCTCCTCTCCTCCTCCTCAGGTTACTCAAGAGTGCTCAGCGGATGAGTTACTCAAACGGGTCATCTTTTTTTCTTCTATTGAGATGGCATTCTGTGCTTGCATGTAATCTCACACTGCATGTTTTCCCTCTTTTTTTTTTTTTTTTTTTTTTGAATATGCTTAGGCAGTATTCTTTTTGTCAGCTACAAGCTCTCAGGCCTATTTTTTTTTTGCTAGTGTTCTGAAGAATTATTAGCTTCTGCAGTGATGTCTGGAGCATCAGTTCTGTTGCTCTGGGATTCTGCAGCGATGAGGAACCGGTGTTCTAATTCAACCTACTCTGCAATACTGGAGATGCAAGCATGTTTAGTTTTAACATGATTTCATTTTCTTGCACTGATTTAAATATAAATTATGCATTTTTTGGGCATGTTTTTGAAATTTCAGGATATTCTGGTGAGTGTACTTGCAGGGACTAATTAACGCAGTAAGTCTAGGGTTCTTAACAGTTACTTCCCTTGTGCACACTTGCAAGTAAGCATCCAGAAGCTGCGATCTTAAATATAACTGAATTTTACTGAAGTACTACAAATATTAAACCCAGATTTTTTAGAACTGCTATGCATGTAACCATAGTTTTGGGCACAATTTTCAGAAGGGTGCCTGCACGGTATTTTGGGGGGTGAAATACTCACTGAATTGCATACGTGAGGAGTGTTTTTGTACTTAGAAGTACAGGATGGAGCCAGCACCTGACCATTATCAAAAGGACAGCCTGATGACATTTAGTGTTCAAGATTTGATGTGAACAAAAGATTTGTTGTTGTCGTTAGTGGTTTTTTTTTAAAAAATAATTGTTTTTTGGCTTCTTTATTTACAGAAGCTGCAGAAGCCAAACTTGACATTCTTAATGAATGTTTCCCAGCAGTTCAGGAAAAACAGTAAGCTATTTGGAAAAGATTGCATAGTATGCTAATATATAAAAGTAGATTTGCTAAGTCGTTTTTTAAACATTTCTTTTCCTATGGTAAATGAGAAAAGTAGTGTTTTGAAAACACAGCACGTAGTCACTTCAGAAAACATAAGTCATGTTGTTAAAATGAAGCTATTAATCCCCTCCTAAGCCTTTGGCCCTGGCCAAGTCCTTCCTCCATCCTGCCCATCCTTGACTTGGTTCCTTTTCCAGACACTCCCAGATTACTCCATTAATCTGGTAACATGCCTGTTGCCATTTCCATAACTCCTTTTGTTGTTTTGACATAACTGCCATGTCTCCAAAGACGGTGAATAATGAAGTATCTTGCAAGTCGGTACCAAAGCAAACTGTCTTTCAAAATCTAAATAATTTGCAAGATAAACGAGAAAGTTGGAACAAGAAAAGCATGATTCGGGTGAAGTTTCACAGAAATGATGACTCTGAGATGACAAACTGGAAAAAAGAGACACCTCAGCTTCTCTCAGATAGTTGTGGTCTTAAGGAGAAAAAGTCAAGCTTCAGTAATGGCTTTGAAAGTGATAATAGTTCTTTGTCAGCAGGAAAAAAACCAATGCTTGAAAGTCAAAGACCAAACTCTGTCTTTCTTGAACATGTGGATGATGAAGATACAGAAGAAGAGCAATGTGAAGTAGATAATAAAGTGTGTGAAGCGCTGAAACAAGGAAGTGAACACTTGTGCTTGAATAGGCATGAAGAAAACGTAAGAGCAGCATTTCACTCGAGCACCAAAGTAAGTTATATAAGGATGATTCAATCACAAAGGTATTTTCTAAGGGTAATAAAGGTAAGAACCAAAAGGTAAACTGGATTTCTGTTAATACTTCACGTATATCCATCTTTTGATCTTCCTTTTTTTATATTAGAAAATGCCTTTACTCCTAGCCAAAGCAGTTTCTTAGGTATAAGAACAGTGTTGGGCAGTATTTTCAATATTTTTTTTTAATTGGTTGCAGTGGTTTTGCAGGAAAACAAATAGGCAGTATAATTTTTCTGAAATAAATTCAGTTTTTCTCAGCTGTATGTACAGGTTTTTATCTGTCAAGATTTATTGCCATTTAGTAAAATACCTGGTGTGATGGCTGAAAGTGAGGAACCAAAAAGTTTGAGTAAGATTGAGAGCAGGAAGTTAGTGATTTTCCTGGAGCAAAGTAGAGGAAAAGGAGCGTGTTCCAAAACAATGTAACTGAAATGAAAGCTAGAGTTAGGCTGACATGAAGAATTGCTTCTCAGGAGCTTTGCAGAGCCAGGGCTAATGACTTAGGGCTAATGTCATTGCTGTCTCCTCAGAGATTCCCATGGAAAAACTGAAGGTGTTGTAAAACAAAGCTCGACAAAGTTTCCCTGTTGTCTTACACAGGAAAAGCATTTTTAAAGTTGTCGATGGGTGGCTAAGAAGGTGCTTGTTTCTGCTATTTCCAGCTGTTTGGTCAATCTCTTCTAGGAAAAATCACCTGAACGGGAAGAAGAGGAGAAGGAGCAGGAAAAGGAAAACACTGGTGAAGAGCTACGAACTGCCGTTGTTGAGGGTGTGAAAAATTCTATTTGTAATGATAGCCATCAAGTCCACAGTGCTTCCAAAGACGACACTGGTGAGAGAAGTGAGTTAGTAAATACTGATCCCAGTTCTTCCTCTATAAATATTAATGCACAGTAAATGAACTGAAATGGTGCTTGACTTCTGAAACAGTAAGTCTTTCCCTTGCCTGTGAACCCTAGTGGGCATTGGCAAGGAGGAAAGTAGCTTTTGTTCCTTTTCGTTCGTTCCTGAAGAACAAATTGTGGCCTTGGATTCCAAACGATGCTAAATGGAGCAGGTGTCATTCTTGGTTTTGTTGCTGTGTTCTCCCTGAAGCGATCAGAACAAAACGCACGGTTGAAAAAGAGGAGGATTAGAGAGTCTTGGTGTGACAGTAGTATTCCCCTTTCTGGCCCGTGCTGTCAGACTGAAAAGTTGTGATTGCTCTTGGCTGAAGCCTGGGAAAGATTTGAGTCAATCTGAGAGAAAGCTGTTCTGTTCCAGTGCCTCACCTTGTCCAGTTTTAAAACGTAGAAAGTCTCTCCAGTGCCACGCTTGTGTGTGCTCGAAAGCATTGCCCCGTCAGTCAGGGCTGAGCACTCCGGTACTCACCTCGGGTCTTGGAGCAGGAGGAGAAGGCACACTTTGCATTGTCTGTCTCCAGAGAGTAGAGTGGTGTGGTAGATGTTACCAGAGCGTGTGTAGCTGCTGATCAAATGCTACAGAGCGGGCCTGGCAGAACCTGCTGTATTCCAGGTGTTGTGCCTATACGTGCTCTTCTGTCGGTGCATTTTACCATAAGCCTGCATGTGGCACAGTGTAAGTAGTCCTAGCTGAGGCTGGAACCAGCAGTTCCCCTCTGCTAGGACGGGTGCCCTCACTGGTCTCTAGCTCCTTTCCCGTTTTTGTGTGCGTGTCTCCACGAGAGCGAATCCTGAATCAGTTTTACCTAACGGACTAGCTTAAAACAGAGAAATGAAGATAGTTTAATCTGGCCAGGAACCTACTGAGACTGAGCCTTGCGTGTGCCTAGTAGAGAAGAGATTGGGATGTTGGCCCCTGAGATAGAGACAAGTTGTGTGTTTGGGGTGAGATTTTGGGCTGTGAGCCTCTCCTCTTTTTAAATGGCAATGCTTAGGTGTCTACCTTCTGGGAAGGTGCAGGGTAAAAACTGCTAGGCAAGGAAGATCTTTTCTGGTAGCGCTACAAAAGGAGCATTGTTTCTTGCTGATCTTAGCGTGAAGATGTGTCGGGTGGTGTTTCTATGGTACTTCTTGTACAGTGGATAGTGGTAGTCAGTGGAAAATTCTGGAGCTGTAGACTGGAGAGCAGGTGACCTAGAACACTATGCCACAGGGCTGCAGCGTGCTGGAGCCTCTTCCTGAGCGTGACACAAACCCGTGTTCAGTGCTGCTTGTAGCTGTGTCAGCTGTTGTGCATAGCCATCTCCTGCTGGAGAGGAGGCAAGAGAGGTGGCGATCCAAAGGAAATACCGTGGTATGTTGTGTGCTGGGTGTGAAGAAACCCTCGAATTCAACACTCGCTCCTTAGTTTGTCCTCAGCAACAGAACCGCTGTGCACCTTTTGGGCGCAGGGGTGATGGGGAAAAGCAGAGTGAAATAGAAGGGCTCAGTGTCTCCCCTCTTCCTGCATTTGTAGGTGCCCTGACTGCAGTGGGAGCAGAGGAAGAGGAAGATGCTGAATCTCCCTGGGATTCTGAGGTATTCCCTGTGAAGGACACCGGGGTTCCCAGTGGGGCGGGGGTGGGGAGCGAGATCCAGAAGCACTCGGAGCTTGGGCCCTGCCGCGGCTGAGGCTTATTTCCCCTTCTCCTGGTTCTGCTGTATGTTTGTAACTGGGGGCCCTTGAAGTACTTGTGCTGTGTGCTAGCTGCTCAGCGAGGCTTGGGGTGAAGGTAGGTCGAGCTAATGATTTGGGTCTCGTGGCAACTGGCCCTTGCAGTTGGGTTTCTAGTACAGTATTGCGGCAGTGAAGTTTCTTGCTGCTTAAAATAGCCTGAGCTTCTCAGCGGGGCTGGCGGGATTGTTGCTTTTTCACCACACAACTCTGTTCCGCTGACGTGTTCAGTGGTTGCCCTTAGGGTCTGCAGCCTAGACGATGAGCTGCTTTGGGAAAGAGCCTTTCTACCTTTTTGGCCCTTTTTGAGAGTAATGTTCAACAGAGATACCGCACGTGCTGGCTGTGTTGGCCCTTTTAGTTCTTCCTGTCTGTGGTAATGGGTTAGAAGAAAGCGAGCAGAGTCTGTAGCTTACGCCCTCTGACTTTTCTTGTGAGGAAGAAGGAACTCTTCCCCACCCGCTTCTTAAAGATACAAGGCTCAAATGCTGCTGGGTTGTTTTGGGGTTTGTTTTTTTTTTGTAGAGCCTTGGTTTCTGTAAGCTTTGTCTTGCTTGTCTTTGTTCAGCCCTTGCAACCGGGAGTAGCAATGTGTTCGCTCCCCACTGCAGGACGTGTGCCTGGGGAACATCAGCACAAATTTGAGTGTCGGGTACGAGTTCAGTCGAAAGTTGGGCCCCCCCCAGACCTGCGGTTACGGGTTCGCAACCCACAGCTCGAGTTACCGTGTTAATTCTCTCTTGCGGCTGTGCAGTTTGCCAGCGTGACAGACTAGTTTAGATGAGTTGTGAGGTTTTTGCCCAAGATCTGAAAACACACAAGTCTGCTGTGATTTTCCAATATACTGTGTCTTGACGTGCCCTTTCCAAGGGGCTGATCAAAGGCTTTTGTGATTCCATGCTGTGCAAGTTGGCTTAGCAGGAACATTTTGCGTAGAAATGAGTTGAGAAATTGTACCGATGCTCACGCCCGTGTGTTATGCTCTACAGGCGGATTCTGAAAGTCCGGAAGAAGGATCACCTGGTGTGTTGCTTCCAGCTGCAGACAGACACGGAGCACGCTCGCGGATTGTTTCAGGGGAGCGCCACACCGGTAACTTCGTGGTGGACTAAATGTTTGTCTGTAAACACGTATAGGCTGAAGTGAGCTTTTATCGATGTCTGCCTTAGGAATGCGCTTACGGTGTGGGTGCGCGCTATAGCAGTGAAGTGCTTAGTATTTGTTAATGAACACCAGCTCTCACGGCGCTTGCTGGCAAGTTGTAAGGGAAGTTACCTTGTTTGCGTTGCGTGTGTCCTTTGGATGTGTTTGTATCTCCTTGGGTTCGGGTTCTTGTGGCATAGTGCTGAAAGTGTATGTGGTTTAGGGCTGACCTGTCTGAACACCTGAACGTTCTTGGATGATAACGTAGCAGGAGAAAGCTATGATGTGGCCAAGCACTTTCCCCCCGTCTTAATTTTTGATACCTTGCTGTTATGCTTTGCCTAGGAGCTAAAATGTGACTGAAAGTTCAGGGTTTGTTGTGAAGGGCTTCTGCCTGTAGTTTGTGCCGCTGTCTCTTGAGCATCTGGAGTGTAGAGTGGCAGGGAAGTTTTGCTCTTTGGCGTAGAACTCTCATCTGAAGGATTTCTCCTTTACTAAACGGTCAGTCCTGCTTGTAGTGTAAGTATGATAGAATAGCTGAAGAAGCGTATCCAGTTTTAGTTTAGTAAGCTGGAAGCAAAACTTTAAAAGCTCCTGGGAGCTTGTAAATCCCCTTGCTGAGTAGTTGTCATGCTTTGTATGATTCTACTAAGAGAAGTTTAAAGTCAGCGTAAAAAGGAGGTAAAAGGTGATTACGCTAATCTTTCTAAGGTTTTTCTGTACTGCTAGACCACCAAGTTTACTGAAATCAAATGCTGTTTGCTTTTTAACCGCTTTTGTAAACATGAAAATTTTGCTGTGGAGCCCTTCTTAGTAACATTTCGTGCACTTCTTTCATGAGAGGACTCAAACTGTAAGATGACTAAAGCAGAGGACTTGAGAAATATAGGTGGGCCAGTAGATTGTGTGGGTTTGTAAATGATTTCCATGTTGGACAAAAAATTTTTAAAAAAATACATATTTGGAACTGTGCTATAAATGCAGATTACAACCAATTGTAAGGTGTTGGTTTTTTTCCTTTCCACACAAGCTAGACCCGAACAACCTGATAAGAACTAGTTTGCTTCTACCTCATTGAATGATGTGTATGAGGTGTCTGTGTCCGCACCCACGTTTCCTCTGTCCCATCAATGGAAAGGAAAATACTCCTCAACATTAAACACTTGTAGGATAATCGCAGTCGTAGTGCTGCTGGCCTGTTTTATGGTAATTCGTTACAGCAGACCAGCTTTGGCTTTTGAAATAATCTTTGTAGAAGGCAGGATTCAGCTCCTCAAAATAAGTATTTTGATCTTGTTGTTGTGTTAACAAGCATGTCCTTCCTGCTTCCTATGGATTGTCCTAGTTCTGTGAGTAGTATTTCTTAAATCCAAGGCGCACGATGGGAAGCGTGCGTTGTCCATTTCTTGTATACCGATACAAATGCTGGATGTTGAAGTGGATTGAATGTTAAGTATCGCAGTCTCGATGGAATAAAGCTTGCGAGTAATACTTAGTTGTAGAAACTGCTGATGTTGAATGGAGTGAAAGGTACCTTCAATTAAATGAAGTAACACTTCCCAAAACATTTTTTTACCTCCAGGCATTTTGGAGAACCCCGACAATTCCCAGGTAAGTATTTGTTTGTGTCAGACCGACTACTTGTCCTGCTCGTTAAATATTATGTAGTTACTTTAAGTTTGATTTTATTTTTTTTTTTTTTTATTTATTTTTTTTTTTTGTCGTCATTGGGTTGTCTTTCATAGCTGAAGACCCCTGCATCTGTTTTGGAAATGAATGAAACCTCTCCTAAAAAAATGCAGCAGAAATCAGGTAATGTTCACGGCATGTAGTTCTGGGTTTAGCTTCGTAATCTTTCTAGACGGGAGTATTTAATAAAGCATCTGATTGATTTGTTTTGCGGATCTGTTGGAGGAATTTGGTTTAGGACACGCAGAAGATGTTGAAGGTGTTCATAACAATCTCTTCGTAGTGTTCTTTTATGAACAGAGCCATTGTACTTGCAATTTTCTTTCTAATACGAAATTAATGGCTCTAGCAAGGCATCCCGGGAGCAGGTGGTGTGCTGAAATATACCTCGGTGTATGCGTTTGCTCCCTCCTCTAGCCTGCTGTTCAGCACTGTCCATACCCTTCCATGATGTACGCTTCCTACACCGTACTTGCTGTCATCTCCCCTTTTCAGGCAGTCCTGAAAGTCTGCTTTTCTTTCAGGGGCTCAACCCCCCCCCCCCCCCCCCCCCCGTTCCTGATTGTCTTGGTCCTTTGAGCATGTGCTGTGGCTGATTCCAGGCTAGGGGGCTGTAGGCTAGGCTGTCCAGGAGCTGCAGGTGAGCCACAAAGGGGAATTCTTGGGCTCGTGCCGTAGCTGTAGTTTGCAGGAATTATTACTTGCCTGGCTTTATCTCTACCTGTCTGGCAGTCGTTTTGAAACATGTACAAACACGTTCCTCTGAGGCTTCCCTCTCTTGTTTCATGGAAAATGACCGGCAGGCTCAGAGGCAGGGGAGGGAGGTGAGGAAGAGAGGCAAGATGGGAGGAAATGAGTGTCAGCGTGTTGTCAGGAATTCTTTTTTCTTTGGAAACAAGGCTAAAGTTGAGGCGGCTAGCTGGTCGGCTATGTATTGGGGAGAGGGTATGTAACCTTAATGGGGTTTTTTTGTTTCTTTGTTCTGAGGTTTATTGATTTGTATAGTTGATAATTTGTGTTGTATTTTGTATTAATCACGCTTGTTAATCGGATGAGAAACAATTTGCCATTCAGGTTTTAGAGTTTCTACAGTTGGCTATTGACAATATAAACCAGAGAGAGGTGAACAGATATGCAGAAAAGTAAGCGGACTTGGAACTATTTGTATTCTCTACTTAGAAGTTACAAGTTCTTTGGCATCTGTGCTTTAGGCGAAGAAAAAACCAGTATTGTTGTTCTTTTGACAATAATAGAGATGAAACTTCTCTCTAGGAGATGTATCTTCCTCCTTCTCCTCTCGCTCTTCTCCCTCTCCTGTATTTGCAATGGGTAAGCGACAGGTCCTCTCTTGCCCTTTATTTTGCAGTGACGGTGTTCTGGTAAGGCACACAAATACTTGTTAGAGGTTGTTCAGTTAAAACTTGAGTTTTGGTTATGCGTGTATTCCACAGTAATGTGAAGCGTAGCCCCACAACGGACAGGTATGTTACGATATTCCCGACACAGAAAAGTTGCCTTTTCGTGGCTCATTTCATGTCGGCTGTTCTTCCTGCGTGGCTTCATTCAGCTGCGTCATGCTGGTTTTTAGCCGTATGTTACCTTGAAGGTCAGGTGCCAAGAAGTAGGTGTAGATGTAAAAATTTCTTTCTTTCAAACATTTTATGTTTGGATTTGGGTTTAAGGAATTTAGGTTGCTTCGGCAAAGCATCGTGATTCCTGCAGCACAAATATTTCTGACTCTAAAAGGGTTGAAATGCCATCCTTGACAACTTGATTTCATAAATCTGGAGAACAGGTACAGTATCTTTCACAATTAAATGTTCAGTGAGGGCTGGAATTTCCCATTCTATTTACTTTGTTACTGTCGCATAGTAATACATTCTTAAAATCTATTTTTGAGGCAAAGTAGTGGTGTTCTCGTGTTTTCTGTATAGAAGAGTAGCTGCTGTCCACTGCAATCTGCAAAAAGTCATTATGTAAGACAGTTTATGAGGAGGGAAGCCTCAGAATAGAGTGGAGAGGTGAGGACTAATTGGAAAGAACTCAGATGACCAGAAGTCATTTTTCAACGCTAGCTAGAAGAGCAGACAGAGTAAAAGGTGGGGGATTCGCATCTTTTTGTGTGCGCTGCACTGCAGGCATCCGTTAATAAAAATGCATGGTAGCAATAGATGACAGGCAACAATACTGGAATCTGGTTTACCCTGTGAATTTTTTATATACGTTTTTTTGAATGGTGGTCTCTTCAGAAGCCTTGGAGTAGGGTTCTGCCAGTGTTTTAACTAAGAATTTCTCCCTGTGCTAAAAGTGAAGAACTCTTGACAGCGAGGAGTCATCCTCTTTCACAATGTTGACAGAAGCCAATAGAAGCCAGTGTTGGCAGAAAATAGACTCGTGAATTACTGCTCCAAGGAAAGAAGAAATTTTACTTGCAACAGCTAATGGGAGAAGTCCTTATCTTTTTAGTTGATGTTTTTGAGTTATTTTTCCAGTGGTTGGAGAAAATAATTACGGACTGGAGTTACTGACACGATGAGAACTGGAATTTTGCAGGTAGAAGAACACTGTAGCCTTTCATCTTTCCTGCTTCTTCCTTGTTCTGTACCCATCATACAGAAATGTCAAGATTGATTAAACCCTATGGAAAAGGGTTCTTAGGGGCTCCAACGTTGTTAAAATCTTACCTAAAAAGGGAGACTTCAGGCTCAGATAGCTGCTGCTGAAAACTTTCCCGTTGACCGTGATGGGCAAGGCTGAAGAGGAGTTAAGGCTTGCTTTTCATTCTAGCAGCATGGCGCCTGATTTTGAAGTGACTGCACTCTGAAACAGAATCCGAAAGACGAAGACACCTACGTACTCTGAACAGAGAATGTGACTTGCATCCTTAGAAGGCCCGTACAAAAGAAAACCCTGGGTGCTCGCAGGTCTGCTTTTATCCAGCTTTCAGGCCGATACAGTTGACCAGAAAAGCTGGTCATTCAGCCTGTGCTGTGCACAGGGGAGGTGTCACAGCTCTCCTGCATCCACAAAATATCTAAGTCTATCTTCTAAGCAAAATTGTGGTGCCCATGTTACATGATGGGAGTGATGGCGCATATCAAGTTGTATGGTAGGAAGCTGCCTGCATTTTTCTGTTTGTGACCTGAGTGAACACTGGTGAAGTGACAGAAGAAGTCTGGTAAGCGTACCTTCATGGAAGCAGAGTAGGAGCAGCCCCGTCTGTCTGACCGACTGACCACCCGCTGCTGTACTTGGGTGGAGAGGCTTCTAGGAGTAGCACATAGACAATGAAAGTTTGTGAAAGGAGTCACCTACAGGAGAAAATGCCAAAAGCGAGGTTGGCCCTGTGATTCATCAATAGTAGACCCTTTTGTATTTTTATGATCTTCTGGATTTTCTTCCTGTCTTGCTCGCTTTTCTTGTGCGAAGAATGTTGCGTCCCTCTCTAGCAGCAAAGCTTTGTGCATAGCCATCTCCTGCTGGAGAGGAGGCAAGAGAGGTGGCGATCCAAAGGAAATACCGTGGTATGTTGTGTGCTGGGTGTGAAGAAACCCTCGAATTCAACACTCGCTCCTTAGTTTGTCCTCAGCAACAGAACCGCTGTGCACCTTTTGGGCGCAGGGGTGATGGGGAAAAGCAGAGTGAAATAGAAGGGCTCAGTGTCTCCCCTCTTCCTGCATTTGTAGGTGCCCTGACTGCAGTGGGAGCAGAGGAAGAGGAAGATGCTGAATCTCCCTGGGATTCTGAGGTATTCCCTGTGAAGGACACCGGGGTTCCCAGTGGGGCGGGGGTGGGGAGCGAGATCCAGAAGCACTCGGAGCTTGGGCCCTGCCGCGGCTGAGGCTTATTTCCCCTTCTCCTGGTTCTGCTGTATGTTTGTAACTGGGGGCCCTTGAAATACTTGTGCTGTGTGCTAGCTGCTCAGCGAGGCTTGGGGTGAAGGTAGGTCGAGCTAATGATTTGGGTCTCGTGGCAACTGGCCCTTGCAGTTGGGTTTCTAGTACAGTATTGCGGCAGTGAAGTTTCTTGCTGCTTAAAATAGCCTGAGCTTCTCAGCGGGGCTGGCGGGATTGTTGCTTTTTCACCACACAACTCTGTTCCGCTGACGTGTTCAGTGGTTGCCCTTAGGGTCTGCAGCCTAGACGATGAGCTGCTTTGGGAAAGAGCCTTTCTACCTTTTTGGCCCTTTTTGAGAGTAATGTTCAACAGAGATACCGCACGTGCTGGCTGTGTTGGCCCTTTTAGTTCTTCCTGTCTGTGGTAATGGGTTAGAAGAAAGCGAGCAGAGTCTGTAGCTTACGCCCTCTGACTTTTCTTGTGAGGAAGAAGGAACTCTTCCCCACCCGCTTCTTAAAGATACAAGGCTCAAATGCTGCTGGGTTGTTTTGGGGTTTTTTTTTTTGTAGAGCCTTGGTTTCTGTAAGCTTTGTCTTGCTTGTCTTTGTTCAGCCCGTGCAACCGGGAGTAGCAATGTGTTCGCTCCCCACTGCAGGACGTGTGCCTGGGGAACATCAGCACAAATTTGAGTGTCGGGTACGAGTTCAGTCGAAAGTTGGGCCCCCCCCAGACCTGCGGTTACGGGTTCGCAACCCACAGCTCGAGTTACCGTGTTAATTCTCTCTTGCGGCTGTGCAGTTTGCCAGCGTGACAGACTAGTTTAGATGAGTTGTGAGGTTTTTGCCCAAGATCTGAAAACACACAAGTCTGCTGTGATTTTCCAATAGACTGTGTCTTGACGTGCCCTTTCCAAGGGGCTGATCAAAGGCTTTTGTGATTCCATGCTGTGCAAGTTGGCTTAGCAGGAACATTTTGCGTAGAAATGAGTTGAGAATTTGTACCGCTGCTCACGCCCGTGTGTTATGCTCTACAGACGGATTCTGAAAGTCCGGAAGAAGGATCACCTGGTGTGTTGCTTCCAGCTGCAGACAGACACGGAGCACGCTCGCGGATTGTTTCAGGGGAGCGCCACACCGGTAACTTCGTGGTGGACTAAATGTTTGTCTGTAAACACGTATAGGCTGAAGTGAGCTTTTATCGATGTCTGCCTTAGGAATGCGCTTACGGTGTGGGTGCGCGCTATAGCAGTGAAGTGCTTAGTATTTGTTAATGAACACCAGCTCTCACGGCGCTTGCTGGCAAGTTGTAAGGGAAGTTACCTTGTTTGCGTTGCGTGTGTCCTTTGGATGTGTTTGTATCTCCTTGGGTTCGGGTTCTTGTGGCATAGTGCTGAAAGTGTATGTGGTTTAGGGCTGACCTGTCTGAACACCTGAACGTTCTTGGATGATAACGTAGCAGGAGAAAGCTATGATGTGGCCAAGCACTTTCCCCCCGTCTTAATTTTTGATACCTTGCTGTTATGCTTTGCCTAGGAGCTAAAATGTGACTGAAAGTTCAGGGTTTGTTGTGAAGGGCTTCTGCCTGTAGTTTGTGCCGCTGTCTCTTGAGCATCTGGAGTGTAGAATGGCAGGGAAGTTTTGCTGTTGGCGTAGAACTCTCATCTGAAGGATTTCTCCTTTACTAAATGGTCAGTCCTGCATGTAGTTTTTTTCTTATTTTGTGTTAAGATTGTTGTCACAAGTAGGGTGATTCAAGATGCACTTTAGGTGTAAGTAAGTAATATGAAGTCATGCTGTTTATAAAAATGTGTGGTTTTTCACTGCAGGTGAGAACTCAGGATCTACCTTTCATATGTCATCATCAGGTGAAAAAGAAGACATGAAGGATGGCATTGAATATTATGGTGTGCAGGTATGTAAACCCAAATATTTTGGATTGCAGTCTGATTCAGTAGGCTGTATTATACACTAAGGTAAAGAAAACTTACCAGTCAGTGAATAATGCTTATGGGACGTCCTGTAGGTGAAGGCTGCGTTACAGTCTGAAGGAAAGCTGGATACAGTCTTCTTATGGTGGGGTAAAATCCTTGTCACTATGTCGGATGCTTGCTGTTACACTGATTTTTTTTCAGTTGGTTTGCTTAAATTTTGAGGGGTGTTTTTCCTCTTGTGCACTGCTGAGAAACAGTGCGGGCAAATGCGGGTTTTATTGCCTGCGCAAAATGCACGTTCAAGTGAAGAGGGAGATTTGTCTGTAATAGGCTGATCTGTTTGATGAAACATGCCGGTCTTCCTCTTTGTAAGGCAAGGATCAAAGAGAGCGCCTTGAAATGTGGTGACCTTTCTGAGGCTTCCCCAGCCTCTGCAAAATACGCTCTTGTTTGGCCACGCGAAGTGTTTGAAAAGGGTTTCTCAGAGGGTATCCTAGAGGGGAATAAGGCAGGCGTCCTGCTTGTGTTGGGCGTGCGGGGCAGGGCTGCGCAGCGGGGTCTGGCGTCCTCTGGAACACCCGAAGGGACAGCGTAGCTAATGATTTCCACCCCACAGCCGGGCATCACGAGAGAGGGACGTGCCTCATTCTAGCAGGCAAAGCGCAGGACTTAAGGCTGTTGCAAGGCGGTAGTAGTTGGCCAGTGAGCTTGGGAAGGGGGAGGGTGAGACAGGTGGTGTCTGGCTGAGGTGCTCCTTCCCTCTTGTGAGCGGAGGGGTCTTTGCCGCGGGGGAGCAGGGCCTGGCTGACGAGAGGAGCGCGAGGAGCGTGAGGGTCTCAGCCCGCTGGGACACCAGGGCTGCAGGCCCTGTTCAGAAGGCACCACGAGCCGAGGAGGCGTGTGGGCAGGACTGTGACACGGGGCAGAAGCAGTCGGAGCTGTTGAGAAACAGAGCGTGGGGACAGGGGCTTGAGGGGGCTGGGTAGGGTTAAGGCATGGTGCGGTTTTCCTGCAAGCTTGGGTTCCTGATTTCTGGGGTGAGGGCAGGAGCAGGCAGGTTTCCCTAATAAATCCTTTCCTTTGCACCTTGGAGTGGAATTTATTATTTCTGAAGCTTGGGTGAAGAAATAATCCTCCCTTAGCCAGTTCTCTGTGTGGTGAACGGTAAAAAGCTTGTCATGTTCATTCCCCTTGGGTTAGCTTAGGTGGCCGGGGACTGTGCGATGCCAGACGGTAGAGCGCGATGGCGGGAGGAGGGTGGGTGAGGAAAATGTTGGCAGTTTAATGAAAAATGGTATTAAAGCAATAAACCGTGAAAAATAAACATGCTCTGTGACAAATGCCGGCAGTTACAGAAAGCAAGCAGGCTAAAAGGTAAAAGCAACCCTAATGCCTAGGCAAACCTAACCCAAGAAACTGCTGTCTCTGAGTCCTTCTCTTGTTAAGAAGATGGTGTGCAGCGAACCTTTCATTTAGTGTCCCTTGATTTTTGTAGTGAAAATGGCTTTCAAAATGCCTTATTTCTATTATAGGATGAGTTTGCAACAGAAATTGTAGATTAACTGTAATATTATTTCTTGATAATCTTTCTGTCTGTACCTGTTTACTTAAGGATAAATATATTTTAGAAACTACCAACTTGACAGAAAAAACGAGCACATGAAAATCACACTGATAAGGCAGAAATTTTACATCAGAAATTTCACAGCAGAAAATGAGGAATTGCACAGTGCTGACAAGCAGTTAAGTCCAAAACCTTGGGAAGAAAGATATGCAAGAACGTGAGTTGAAAATGAGAAAAGGGAATTGAAAACAAATTGTAAAAATGTTACAGCAGAGCTAAAGCAGCTGCCTGGTGCAATTCATGAAACTGGGAAAACTCCTTCCCTTGTGGAAGAAATGTCAGAAGATGGCTTCAGTGCTGAGCTGAAGAGTTCTCATGTTGTTTTGTCTCATGCAACAGAATCAAGTAACAACTTAGAAAGTAAAGGTGAATTTGGAGATACTAAACTTATGCTAGGTGGAAAAGTACCCAAAATGGAAACTGTAATCCGAGTCTTGGTGTCCTTTCTGATCAAGATAACTGAAATGCAAACATGGAAGATACCTGGAGTACAGATGAAGAAGATTGCACAACCAATATCAGTGATACAAAGATGCCTCTAGCAAAAGGAGAGAGAGAAAAAAATGCCTTCTATGGAAACGGAAGAGAATGAAAATGGAAGTAGTAGAAATGCAGTGGGAGGTCCTGAATACTCCCCGAGATACAGCTTTAAAACAAGTCTTTTGGATGACATTTCTAATATTATTCCTAAAATAAGACAGTTCCTACACGTGGTGAAAATGCACTTCTTGTAACAGAGAGGGAACTTGGAAAAGACTCTGGATTTAGTGATGATGTTCCCAGGGACTGCTTTATCGACAACAAAATAGGAGAAACAGGAATGGAAAGTCTTTTTGCAAGTGCTCAGCAATCATGTGTCATGCTGAAAAGGAATCTTGATGAAGAACTAAACCAAGATACGGGAAGATTTAAGGGTAAGGTAGGAATGCTGCAAATAGTATTCCTGGCTTTGGAGAAAGAGAAGGTACAGCTGCCAGAAGAGGTGGTTCACCTGCTACTCTTTAATCTCGCTCCGGATCAACGGTGCTGCTCACTTTAGCTATTCGTCACGAAGGGGAGATGGTTCCTACAAACTTGGGGTTTGTTCTAATGGAAATAGGTGACTGGTGAATAAAGAGGGCAGTGGAGAGTTGTCTTTTCCCCCATTTTTGGAAAACAGAATGCATTATTGTTCCAGTTTAACAATAGGTGGCACTTGGTTCCAGTGCAAGTAGTTATCTCTTCATTGCCATAAAAAGAAATCCATACAATTATATCAGTTCTGATTCTGAATCAAAGAATGAAAATAGCTTCTAAACAGGGTCTTGACTACTAATTCATGTGCTGTGCTATCTGCGTGGTGTGTCTTCATTGCCTTTCACTAAAACTCCTCTTTCCTGTGAAACCAGTTGTGTTTGTGGGTTTGGGATCTTTTTTTCTTTCCTCTCCTTGTTCGCAGATCCACTTGATTTTTTT
The DNA here is from genome assembly GCF_023634155.1 of Falco peregrinus. Classification (NCBI taxonomy): domain Eukaryota; kingdom Metazoa; phylum Chordata; class Aves; order Falconiformes; family Falconidae; genus Falco; species Falco peregrinus. The sequence goes on along the minus strand of NW_026599622.1, from coordinate 478,321 downwards.
CTGGTGGTGTTACAACGAACATTGTGCAGTCCTCCTAACACTTTGTCCATCAGTAATGTTTTCACTTTTTTGTTGTTCCTGTTTTAAGAGACACTATTGTTTTCTTTCTAAGGGCTGTATTTTTGTTATGTCTTGCATGATGAGTGAATTCAAAGTACTTTCAATGGCATAATACACTTTGTAGTGTAATTTTGTGAAAATGCTTCTCTATGAATTAAAAAAAATCATTTTATATTATTTCAGGGGTAAACCCTGAATTAATCAATCTTGGATGTGGTGTTTCTGTCTTCTAGAAATACGTGAAGCTTAACTTTGTTTTTATAGGTTAAGAAGGAAAAAAGCAAACAAAGATGTTCAAAAGTGCAGGCGGTGGCAAAACAGGAATGTGTGGATAAATTAAATAACATCACTAATCAGCAAATGAAACAAAAGATTACTGTAAGGAAGAATGACTGTTTGAAAATGGAGAGTGAAAACACAATAGAAGAAAAAGACAAAAGGAGTTTTTCGTCTGGGGAGAGCTCAAAATTGATTAAAGTGCCAATGAAAGGGTAAGCTAAGGAGATAATCTCTAGCTCTTATATGTAGTGCTATGTAAGTGTCTTAGGTTTTCTGATACTGTGGTAGTTGAAGTAGTTTCCTCAGTGGTGAAAGCCATAGTGAGTAGTCCACTGCTTCTCAAAAAATGAAGAAAAATTCTTTTTTGACAAAATGAAGCGCACGATGGAGGTTCAAATTTATTGCCTGCTCTAAAAAAAGAAAAGGGGAAACCAAAAGAAAACCCCCACCTAAATTCCTGTGATTTCCATGTCAACACTGAGGTAAAATGCATCTTCAAAACCAGAACTGAAGACTGGAAAAAGCAGTTATTTTTGTAGGAAAAGGCCACCTAGAAAAGAAAAGTAGGAACTTGGGGTTTGCTACTGCTCCCTTTTCTAGGTGATTTTAGTGATCTCCGTGCAGTTGGTGTTTTCCTTTTCATTAAGTTGATATGCCCTTTGTCAGGAGAGGGGAAAAGATGATATTACCAAACCAATCTCAAAAGTCTAAAGAAGGCACACGTATTTTTATGCAGACCTAAGCAGGAGCTTTTTCTGTCTGTCCTTCAAAGGAATCTCTGCTCTAGGTGCTTTCTGTACCGTGGCTATTGGATATAGTCCAGCTTAACCTGGATCTAGCTCAGATTCCACGTGTCCCCCTCACTCCTAGGGGAAGGGTTTTAAATACTTGGGCATATTCCACGATCTTTACAGTCAAGTCTGTGATTTTATCATAGATATTTTTTGTCTCGGTTGTTTCTGGACATCATCTTAAGTATGTCTGTTTCACAGAAATATTTTTTATAAACCTATTCACTTGGTGATTTTTTTTCTTTCTTTCTGTGTAATGCAGTAAAATTGCCCTGAATGCCAAAGGTGCAAAGAAAAGTAAAAGACAGCCTTCAAAGCAGAAGGCTCATCAGCAGATGAGCTCTTCCAGTGGCAATCATGGTCAAGTACCGGATGAGAGCACTTCCAGTGAAACATCTGAGGATGAAGGAAGGTATGCATATAAGGAATGTTGAAAATAAAACTTACTTAATGATAAAAATTGGCCTGAGAGCTAGAGGCTAGTTTGGGTTTTTGTTGTGTGTTTAGGTTTTTTGTAAACCTGACGCCTATGAAGATTCTTGTTCTTTCATGTGACCACCTGATGTTCTTTCTTGTTCTTTCTTGTTCTTTCCTGTGACTACCTGATGCGCTTTGTGTTGACAAACACTTCACTTTTGTTTAGAGTGCTTTTGAACATGCTGGCCAAGTCAACAATGAGGTCACGTGCACAAATTCTGATTAATTACATGAGTGTGTGCACAGGCATAGAAGTATTTCATGTGTTTAAAAAGGGTGAGGTATCTCAGTTTTTTTCACTGCAGGTACTCAGGATTTTTTGCCCTGCTCCCCGCTCCACCTTTTCTCTTGCAGCTGTTCCCTCCTGACTTCTTGCCCACCCTGAACTTACTTGTGTGGGTTGTGGCAAAGTGCGAAAGAGAAGTTGTTGACGCTGTTCAGCCCTAGCTAAAAATCTGGTGTGTTAGCAACACTGTTTTGGTCAGAAATCTAACGCACAGCCCTGTGTGGGCTGCTGTGAAGAAAACAAACTGCATCCCAGCCAGACGCAGGACACCAGAGAATCCAAAATTACAGTTCTTTGACCTGTAGGAGAAGGATTCTCATTACTGAAGGGAGCTGAACCCCTGGTATTAAACAGGGAATGCACGTAACCGTATAGCTCCATGTCTGTAGCTGTAAGATTTCTGTCACTTTGCGTGAAGTTTAGGGAACAGTTATTTCAACTATTTGCTTAATATCTTGCGGAAAAATTAGCCTTGCAGTAGACATTAATAGCACACAATAATTGTTTCAGTCTTGAACTATATCTAGCAAAGTTACTATGCCAGATTTTAGTTTAATTCAGTTCTGCAGTTAAGTTTTCAAAGCTACGGTAGGTATTATTCATAATGCAAAGTAAGCATTTCAGTACTGAAATATATTTCTGTTTTCTAGACCTGCAGCAACAACCAGGAGTGAAAGGAACGAGGTACTGTAAAACTAGTTTCTTGGTAAACAGTCTCTATCAGCTTTTAATCACTTCGATGGGAGCAGTGTTTATGTAGTGATCAACCAGATGTACAAATTGCTGCTGGTACGCAGCTTTATTGTATTTGAGACAAATCTGTGGGCTGTGAGGGAGAGAATGAATCATTCCTGCATTTGTAATGGTCTGTAATACTAGACAGTGGAATTACAGAAAGTACTGTATTTTTTGTAGGTCAGCATACCAATGGAAGTAACTGATGGCCCTGGTTTAACTCACTCATCTGACCCAACTTCAGAGGATGTCCGGTTAGAAGCTTCAGCCTACAAGGAGACTATGCTGCTGTTGGAAGAGCTTAGCGTGGTTCATACGGGTATGTTTTCAAGTCTCTGTCTTCAGCTGTTACAAGTTCCCCTTAAAACATGATTTCTTTGTAGGCACTCCTAAGTATTTTAATTTCATATTTTGATATAGTATCTCTGTGTGACTAGAGATCCCCCTCAAAAGCTGTGAAACTGTCACCTAACCTGAGATGTTGCCTGCATTACCAGCCGATGTGCCTTACGTTATCATTGGTTCTCTGTCTAGTCAGAGCTGGAGAAGCAGTTTCTTGCAAAGTACAGTTCAGCTCCTTCTAATGCGGTCATCAAAAGTCAGCAAGAGCTTTTTCTTCTTTATATCCCCTTGATGTGGTTTAAGCCCAGCCACACCTAAACACCTAAGCACCACACAGCCACTCACTTGTTCCACCCCAGTGGGGTGGGGGAGAGCATCGGAAAGGGAAAAGTGAGAAAACTCATGGGTCGGCATGAAAACAGTTTAATAGCAAAAGCCACGCACGCACGCAAAGCAAAGCAAGGAATTCATCCAGCACGTCCCATGGGCAGGCGGGTGTTCAGCCATCTCCAGGACAGCAGGGCTCCGTCACGCATAACAAATACTTGGGAAGACAAAGTGCCATCACTCTGGATGTCCCTCCCTTCCTTCGTCCTCCCCCAGCTTTATATGCTGAGCATGATGCCGCGTGGCATGGCACATCCCTTGGGTCAGCTGGGGTCAGCTGTCCCAGCCGTGTCCCGGCCCGGCTCCTTGCGTACCCCCAGCCTGCTCGCTGGTGGGGTGGGGTGAGGAGCAGGAAAGGCCTTGGCTCTGTGTGGGCGCTGCTGGGCCATAAGGAACACATCCCCGTGCTACCAACCCTGTTTGCGGCACAACTGTAAAACATGGCCCCGTACCAGCGACTGCGAAGAAAATTAACACTATCCCAGCCACAACCAGCACCCCCCTCAACAGCTAATGACAAAGAGTACAGCAAAATAATGGCTTTGCTTAAAAATAGTAAGTACATATATGTAACAAATTTCAACTGTCATAAGATGCTTGCGTATATGCACAAGGCATTATATAAACATAAGCATCACTTACTAGGGCTCTTAAACTATGCTAAAATTTCATTAGGCAAGTGTTAACCTTGGCCGAAGGCCAAACTCCCCCCCCAGTGCTGCCACTGCCCCTCCTTGACAAAACGGGGCGAAAAAGCTGGTGGGTCAGTGTGAAGGCAGGGCTGTCACTTCCCAGTGACTGTCACTGGCAAAACAGACTCCACCGATTAAAATACATTTGGATAGTGAGAAACAAAGACCCCAAACCTGAGAAGGACACGTCGGCACCCCCCCTGCTCAAGCTCTGCTGCGCTCCTTCCCTGCCACCTCCCCAGGCAGCGCGGGGAGGCTGCGGTCGGCAGTCGGGACGTAGCAGTTTCTCTGCTGCTCCTTCCTCGTCCCTTTTCCCTGCTCCAGTGTGAGTCCTCCCCCAGGCTGCAGTCCTTTGGGGAAAATCTCCTCCAGCCTGGGCCCTCCATGGGTCGCAGGTCCTTCGGGAAGGATCCGCCTGCTCTGGCGCGGGGTCCTCCGCAGCACTGCGCTGTGGGTATCTGCTCCAGCATGGTTCTCTCCGGGGCTGCAGGGGAATCTCTGCTCTGGCACCTGGAGCAGCACCTCTCCCTCCTCCTTCGCTGACCTGGGTGTTCGTTTGCGGGGCTGGTTTTCACATGCTTTTCCCCTTCTCTGCCCGTGTGGTGGTTTCGCCCTTTCCTACATTTGTTTTTCCTGAGGAGCTGCCAGCACGGCTGAGAGGCTCAGCTGTGCCCTGCGGTGGGTCCATCGAAACCGTCCATGTCCAGCACGGGGCGACCCCTGGCTTCTTCTCACAGGGACCTTCCCACTAACCTGCCACCTGCACCTAATACAGCAAAGCATTGAACAGCTTATACATTGGGCAGTATTTGTGCAGCTTTGTGTCTTTTCTGTCTCAAAACAGGTTCTGCTACTTTGTTGAAAATGCAAAACATACTTCTTGAATATGAACAGAGAATAGAACGTCAGAAAAATCGGTATAAAGCGCTCTCAAGAGAAGTAAGGAAATTGGAAGATGAAAGGGAGGAGTCACAGTTCAGAGCGGAGAAGACTCAAGATTTGAAATCCGTGTCGGCTCACCAAGAAGCGGAATGGAAAAGGGGTATCCAAAGCCTTAGGTATGTAAATTGTGGTCTGATAATGTATTATCTTGTCAGTGGTTTTGTTCCGAAAGACACCGATGGTGCAGGCAACAGGATGAGAAGTTCCCAGTCTTTTGGGTTTGGGTTTTTTGAATCCCGTGGGCCAGTTATGCTATGAAGTACATAATGTGAGAGGGGAAAAACGTCCGGATACCAGCTCCATGTACAGTCTTCTGGATGTTGTTCTAACTTTGTTTTCTAGCAAGAAAAGAGCAAGAGAGTGTGTACGGGGAAATCAGATTTATAAGAGAGATTTGCGAGGTGGTTGGGTGTGGGTTTTTTTTTCATTTTGTCCTCGCAGCTTCAGTTGGCCTATAATACTAGGATTTCTGGTAACTCCACCCAGTGCAAGTCAAAGCAGAGCTTAGAGCATTTGTTTGCTTACCTGTTTGTTTGTTGGAAAGGTCAAGTTTGGGATTGCCCCTTTCCCCACACTCCTGAGCTAGACCCGGAGGTGTGAGGTTTCTCATCGCTGTTGACATCACGTCCGACAGGGGTGGCCAGCAGGCACCGTAGGCAGTTGAGCAAGGACAACTGCAGAGCCCTGGCCTGGGAGGGGAGATCTCCTCGTGGTGATCCCCGGTGGGATGGCGTGGCTGGGGAGCTGGCCCAGCAGGGCCAGGCGGCCCAGGCAGAGAGCGAGCTCAGCAGGAGCCACCGTGAGCTGGCAGCTGGGGCGGCCCGCAGCGGCCTGGGCTGTCTGGGGGGCAGCAGTGCCAGGGCACTGGGGGCAGGGAGTGCCCACCCCTCCTCAGGGCTTGCTGAGCTGTGTCTCGAGCCCGGGGTCCGGTTTTTGGCCGCCCAGCCCAGGAGATCTTGCCCAGCCCGTGTGAGGTCGGCAGAGAGATGCCGGGCTGGCGCGGGGGCAGGAGCACCAGCCCTGTGAGGGGAGGCTGCGGGAGCTGGGCCTGGGGGAGTTGGGCCTCCCAGCGCGGGGGAGGGGAGTACGAGGAAGACGAGGCCGGTCCCAGCTTGGCCTGGGTTTGACTTCAGCAGGTGTTCAAAATCCTCAAGCATCTGTCAAGTATAAAGAAGTAGTATTTTCATTCTAAGTGAATTCTCCAAGCAGCGTTAAATTTATACTTTAAAAGTTACACTTTTTGCGAAATTACCCTAGAAATTACCTGTAAAGCTTTTTCCTTGCAATATACGCCATTCAAATACAAATGTTTCTGTCAGTCTTTCAAGTAATTTTAGTGGTGGTTGATTCTTGTTTTGCAGAATTTCTAAAGCAGGCTTTCAATTGGCAGTTCTTCCCTTACGCTGACACTTGATTTTTTTTTTTTTTTTTTCTTGTTGACTGTTGCGAGTATATGGGAAAAAATAGTCAAAATAATGATCAAACACAAAGCTGCTTGCTTGTTTGGGTACCGTGGGCACACCATGGACCGTTTTTTACCATGTCAGTGCTTATTGCTGATTGTTTCAGTTGGTAAAGAAGCTGACCTTCCATAAGGCTTTCCTTGTAAGTCAGCTTCAAAATGAAATTGCTGTAGTTTCTCCCAGAGGTAGATCCGACTGGGGTTTAAAACTGTTTTTAATCGTATTCAGCTTAAACCCCATGCATTTCTGAATCTGGTTTTGAACACTGACATCCTTCTGGAGTAAACGGAAGCTGCTTGTCCTGCCTGTGGTCAGCAGTTGTTTTAGACTTACAGAAGGCTTGCTGAAAAATTGTTGGGTCTGCCATAGGTAAGTGGCGTGCTGATTCACCAGTATTGCTTCTGGTCACTGAATCCGTAATGTGTAGGCACTGCTCAGTATACTAAGAAAATGTATACTAACCATAGTAAAAGTTTACGATGCTTTGATCTGATGAGACAACAAACTCCTTTTTCAGCAAAATGGCTGTAATATGAAGATGGATTTTTTAAATTTTATTATAGAAGTGTGCACACTGGTGTGTGTTTCCCTATACAAATTTAAAAATAACTGATAAATCACTCAACGTTTTTTTTCTGTATCTTGTACAACTGATACCATGCACAATGGCATGAAGTTAGAATTCTTTAAAAAGTTGAAAAGTACAGTAAAAATACGAACTCTGAAAACGTTTAACATTTTTTCTGGTTTGAGTTGTCTCTGCAAGTTCATCATGTGGAATATCTACTTTTATATCAGTGCTTTTGTTTCTCAAATACTCCGTTAAATCCCAGATCTTCTTTGAAACAAGAAGAAGAAAAGAGGCTCAGAGTAGAAGTGCTGTGTGAGAAAAGGAGAGAAGACCTCCGAAGGAAAGAAGATCAATGTTGTAAAGAGATGGAGGAGAAACAGAAACTTGAGTTACAGTCTAGGAATTTAGAAATGGAGTTAAGAACACTGAGAAGGCTCTTGAAACAGGTCTATTAAATAATGAATTAAACTCTTTGTCTTATTTTCTGCTTCTTTTCAATTGTATTCCAGTATGCCTAGAGAAGGAGGCGCTTTGTTCACGGAAGAGGCGTTGGATAACAGTTGTCAAATTTTGAGAACAGTAGAGTACAGTTGGTTCACAATTGGGTGGTTGTTTTTTTTTTTTTTTTGCTTTGCAGTTTATTATTCCTTTTTTCCTTTTTCAAAATTTAGGTTTCATTTGTATTTCAGGCAAAGCCTGACCTTTTTTTGAATTACTACAAAACATCCTGTATTTCGCCTTCTTAAATTTTCATAAGAAAATTTAAATTTATTTATTTATAGGTGGATTATCATAACGGTGGGGAATCAAAAATGTTTTCAAGTATGCAAGGGAGAATGGGAAGATGTATTGCTAGCTCTGTTTTTTCTTAAGATGCAAGCAGTTTTATTGTATTACTGTAGGTTGAAGAGGAACGTGATGAAACACAGAGACAGCGCTCTCAGGAAAAGAGGGCCAGAGCCCTTCAAGAAGGAATTTTGAACAACCACCTTGGGAGACAAAAGGAACTAGAAGAAGAGACAAGAAGATCTATAGGAAAAAATTCAGAGGTAAGCAGATTTTTTTTCTAATAAATTACATTTCACCATGTTTGTTTTAAAGTCATAATAAATCTTACATAACTTTTTCTGTTTCCTGATGTTTATTTACTGTTTACCAGTGTAACTTATCTGGGTAAATACCTTTCTTGTTTTCTCTTATGTCTAAAAGTTCTGGAAAGCAGCATCGCTCCTGTATGTACCTGAATTACTTGTGCAAGTCGGAAGCTAATAGAAGACACTATTTACACCGTTTCTTAACCTATCTGTTATTTTCCATTTCATAGACATTTTGTCATCGCTTTTTAGGCTTTCTAGCAGTGAAACACCTAGCTACCTATGGCAAGGTTGACCAGGAAGAAAGTTGTTTGACAGTGTTTGTGTTTCCATTGCTTTTATTTTTTAATTAGTTATTCCCTTATTGAACTTACTTCAAGTATGCCTTTCTTTGCCACCTCCACATAACTAAAATTTTATGATCGACTCTCAGCAATGAATTCAACTCTCTGTAAGAGTTAGAGTAACTGGAGGAGAAAAAGCAATCATAAACACTGTATTAAAAAAGATCTTGAAAAGAGTTTACTGAATTTCCTAAAGAATGTGCAGTGCCTTGAAGCCTTTTTGTTCTTGGCTGTGCTGCCCAATAAATGTAGGGTGAATGTGTTTAAGTGGGAAAAAGTTATACATACAATAAAGAGGAAATATACAGGACTATTGCATTCCGGGGGTGATTGAGTCTTATAGCTAACTTCCAGTAATACAAAAGGATAAGTGTTCAGAAGACATTTGAGAAGGAAAATACCCTTTCTGGCCTTGTTTTTACCAGATCTGTAGCACAACTAATTCAACCTTAAAGGCAGTATTATAAAGGCATGCACATACAAGAAAGCGCTGTCATTTTAAAAGCTTTGGTTGCTGGTTTAAGGGGGGAAAAAAACGTAACTGTATATTTGGGATGTTCATTTAGGTTTTAAGGCTATGTTGCACTTCCGTTGGGTACGTACGTTGTACATGTGCATGGGTTCACAGAGTAGCTTATTGCCTGAAACTTCATCTTTGAAGTCATGCTTCGGTACTAGAAATGTTAAAATGCAGTTTATTGCTGCAGGTTTTTTGTAGATTCATTTCCCAATTGGCTCTTTATTCATTTTCCCTGTCATTCAGGAATCCCGCACTGATAGAGAACAGGACCTGTTGTACAAGAATCAGTTACTACAAGATGAGATTGCTATGCTAAGGCTAGAACTCACTCAAGTAAGACTTAGGCACCAGGAGGAACAAGGAAAATATTTAAAGGAAAATGAGACCTTGAAAGAAAAAAATGAAGCTCTCAAAAAGGAACTTAAACTGCACAAGGAAGCATTAAGACAAATGTTTTTTCAGTTCAACGCGGAGCTGGACTTAGTAAAGAGAGAATCTGCAGTGCTGACTTCCAAACTTGAGCAGACAAACAAAAGCAAAGACAGACTAGAGACAGAAATTGAGTCATTGCGTTCCTCCCTGAACGCTGCAGTTCAAGAACTTGAACTTCATTTGTCATCAAAAAGCAATGCTGAACGAAGATTTCCCAGAGAACGTGATGAATGCCTTTGCTTGCAAGTCGAGCTCCATCGTGACCTCTCTGACGTGCAAGAAACCAACAAGAGCTTGTCTCTGCAGCTGTGTAAAGCTAAAAGCAAAGCTAACAGGCTAGAAAATGAGCTTCACCAGTTGAAGCAAATGCTCGGAGAAAAAGCTTTGCTTTTAGAAATGACAAAAAAGAATTAAGTCAAGGCCAGTGTCGGGCAAAGGAATGTGATCAGGCTCGACAACTTGAGAAAGATCCAGTAAGCAAACTTGTAATAAAACAGGAGTCCCTGCAGGAGCGATTGGCCCAGCTCCAGAGTGAAAACCTTTTTACTCCATCAGCAATGGGAAGAGATGCAGAACAAGAGGATCATGAAAGAAAAAATAGCGGATTATGGGCAGGAGCGTTTTAAAGACATTTTCAACAAACTTAGAGCTGATACAGAAAAGCAAGTTTATCTAATAGAAGAGCGAAACAAGGATTTAAATGCCAAGCGTACTGATTTAAGGGAACAAGTCTTTAAATACGAGACTGACGTAGTAGAAAGACAGGTAAAGTATATGCGTAGAAAGAACAATTTAAAGTTTGTCCGTTCTTGAAATTAGTTTGTTCCTCCAATGTATCCGGTGTAAGTTACATGCATGGGACCAAAGAATACTCATTTGTTCTGGTTTGTTATGTTTCCCTCGGAATTGCGGAAAGTTTTGGCAACGGGGATATTAGTCCTCAGATCTAAGCAGAGAACAGAAAAAAGGTACCCAAGTCTAAGCTTTGATCAAGAAAGGTGATTCTTCTCTAGAACTTTTTTCCATCTATTTTCCTTAGTCCATGTTATGCCCTATAGAATAGTCTAAAGTATTTGATGGTTTTGATGTAAGTATTGCACTGATGACATGAATGAGAGTGGTATAAAAGGAGGAACCATCCAATACACGAGGGCTGAGAAATGAAGATGCAGAGAAGTGAAGTGGTTGGGGACAGATTTATATGAAGCTTCTATAGAGGGGAAAAAAGAGGTTCTCTGTAAGCTGCTATCAAGATTGAAGAGTATTAGTAATGTCCAGCTGTTGATTTCTGTATGTGTTTTGAGGGTTCTGAGGGGCCTGCCTGTTCCTCAAAGTTCATGTCAGACGGTGACCTTAAGCTTTCTCTTCTATGATGTGTAGCCACACTCCAGCAGTACTGTCAATCATTGTAAACTGTGACTTGCTTTGTATTCTTACTACCAAAATAATGGGTTCCTTTTGAAGATCATGTGAGAGAGTGTGTGTGTGTATATGTATATAGCTATATATATATAATGAGCTATCCAGATTTTTGTAAACCTAATCTATCAGTATTTCTAAAACGAGCTGAGTAAGAAGACTACAAGAGGATGTGATTCAACATACCCTTAAAGTGTATCTCAAAGGAGCTTTCAGATATTTGTATTCATTTAATTGTATTTGTACAGTGAAGAAACAGAAGAAAGAACAATCTAACACAAAGTCCTGCCTTCAGTCACCAGGGTAATATTTGCAGTCAAACTGTGGCTCTTAGATCACAACAGATTTCTTTGGGTTTTGTTAGAAAAAAATACCCGATTGCAGTGTGTTCCTGTGTATTGTTCAAGGAAGAACAATACCTGAGCCTTTTTTATGTGTTAGGAAACAGGAATCCTCATGAACAGCTGCTGATAGTCAAAGGTGCTCAGCTGAGAAAGATGACGAGAGGTCATCATCTGTGCAGATGCCTGCTGGTGGCAGGCAAAATTTCATACTTTTGGGTTCAATCTAGACAGGTCTAACCGTATAACAAAATAAGTTAAAGGCGTATTTCGTGTTCTTAGAACTTTCTTCATGCTAATTTAACTGTTTCGTTAGGGCATGTTTGGACAACTGCAGCAGGAGCTTGCTGATGCACTTAAAAAGCAATCTATGCCAGAAGCTTCACTTGAAGTTACTACGCGCTACCACAGTGACCTGGAGAGAGACAAGCTGCGCTTGCAAAAGGAGTTGGAAAAAACGGTGAAAACTAAGGTAGTTAATGTCTGTAACTATATGAATAAATCTGAGTGTAGCTGTTGAAAGCAGGAGCGAATGTTGTCCTTTTGCACCACCTTTTGCAGTGTTCTTACGAAAACTGAAGTATAGAGGGAACCAGAGGAGCTTTGCAGGAAAGCTGTAGGGTGATTCTGTGTGTGTGTGCATGTCATCTTATCCCCCAAAGTTGTAACCTCATCCTGTCGCTTCTAGAGTATTCCTTCTTCCCACCAGCTCCAGCTGCTGTTCTTGGTTATGGTTCCTAAGGTGTGTTTTACACTCCACGCCAACCTTGGCCATAGGTCTTGGATGGGTGGAGGAGAGCTTAGGCCTGTTTCTGTGTAAGTTACTGCATTCTCCTGCGCTCTTGTCTTTTCCGGCCACCTTACTTTTTCTTCTGCCACTGTTGCTTTCACAGACGCAGAAGCAGAACATGCTGGCTCTGACATCCAAGGACTTGCACAGCACGTGGGAGGAGCACTTGAAGTCAAGATCCCACCTTGAAGAGCGCGTTGCTCAGCTGGACGAGGAGAAGGCTGAACTGTTGCAACAGGTGAGCCCAGAAAATTCTCCAGGCACCGAGCCAATACCCAGGAGAACCACATGCACCTTCTGGTCAGGTTCTTACGTATCATTGTTTTCTGTTATCCCTGCCATTCAGGCTGCGAGTACCTTATCGTTTGGGGGTCATGGAGGAAGCAAATAAAAGCTAGATGGGTATCCTTGTGTAAGTTCTGGAGTGGCTCTGTTGGGAAGAGTTCCCAGTGTGGTTTGCTATCAGTTGAGCACATCGAGCAAGGCCACAGTTCCCAGTTCTTCCTTGGATTTTGTGTGGTCATCTTCTGACCCCTTGGTTTCTGGGCAGGTTTAAAATGCTTGATGTTTCCAGTGCGTGTGTGGAGGAGCTGCTGTATGTTTTCAGCGTAGCGGGAGCTTAAAAGCCTTGCCGAAAAACATACTGAAGGAATGCTGGGTAAATGAACGAGTGCTTGGGAAACAAGCAGCGCCTGCCAGTTGCCAAGGGACAGCCTTCCCCTTTTCTCCTTTTCTGTAGAGGGAAAATGGAAGTACAAAGTCAAAACAGCTGCCAGCTCTCCTCTGGTGTGGCTGAGAAAACACCAAGAGGAGGAAAACCAGCATGTGGCTAAGTAAATGGCCACACAGAAGAGGTGGAGGTAATGGCCGAGGGGAATAAAATGTTGAAGAACTCCAAAAGATCAGATTCCTCCACAAGCCCCTGCCTGCTGGTTGCTGGAAGATCCCATGAAAGCTTTGGATGGATCCATGTTCTCCCATGAAGTGCATACCTACGTAATCCCTACTATGAGCAGAGGCACTGCCAAAAGTGTTCTCCAGCATCTTTTCCACCTGTTATGTCTAGAAGAGGATGGCCTTTGCTTCAGCGAGGGCATCTGTTTCTGTAGTTACGTATTGGTCTGTTTGATGTGAAACCTGAAGGGATGGAATATCCTCAGGAATTCCGTCCCGTGGCATTCTGTGGAACGTGGCTAACGGATAGAGACGTCCGGCAGCTTCTCTGTGGAGAGCGCTAGATGCACAGACTGTACGTAGGTAGTTTTCCTGTGCTCTGTTTGTGTGATACACTTTCAAAAGAGAAAAGAAAGATGTGAGAGTGAAAGAAAGGAAGTGAAGAAGCTGGTAGAGTTGAAACACCCAGCTGAACTACGTCTGGCCCAAGAAATGAAAAGAAACCTCGATCTGCAGAAAGACTGTAAGAGGGACGGCTTTTTAGCGTGGTGAAGAGGTATCCCTGCGTAGAAGTCATGTTTTATTAAACTTTAGTGTAAAAATAGGTGTACCTAACTGTGAGCAGATGCCGGCCTCGTGTTAGTTCTTGCAAGGTACTTCTGTACACCAGCCCCTAGTTTTCACTGGCTGCCAAAACAACTGCAGGTGCAGGTTGCCCTGCAGTTCTCCTGGGAAAAAGGGAGTCTTTCATTCCTCTTTTCAGGTGAAATCTGGACTCTCCAAGTGTATGTGGCGCAGGAATACTGGTTTTTCCTGGTAATTCCTGGTGTGTCAAGCACGTTAAAGATGAAGCAAGCTGTGTCTGTGCTGTTTACATGAGAGTATGTGAAAAAGTCCAGTTTTGTTCCTTTGCTTCATTGTTTTCATGACTAGTTTGCTGTGCAGGTTGAAGAGGCTGCTGAGCAGAGCTACGAAGGAACTAAGGGTGTATGAGGAGAGAGGGGGACTGTCCCAGCTTAATTTGCAGGGAGAAGTGAAGAACAGGTATTCTGAAGTGGTCAATGAAATTGGCAGATTAAGAACAAAGGTGAGCTTTGCTTTGTTTGGGTTATTGTGGTGTTTTTTCTTGTGAAACCTTTGTTCTTTCTTTATACTTCTTTTCATATTGTTGACTTTTTTTCTTGGCTGTATTTCTGAAATTATTTGGCTGTTTTTTGATGTTCCTTCTATGGTCACAGTAGTAGGCGACTGTAATACTGATGTAGCTCTTAGGGGTAAAGACGGAAGTGTTACGTACACAGCAGTATCTGCGAGGGCACATCAGGGGTAGGCTGTCCTGCAGAGGAAGGGCAAAGCAAGAGCCACAGCAAGGCTGGCAGGGTCTGTGACCACACAGGCCAGGGATCAGCCCCACAGGCCCTCACCAAGAAGAGCAGAAGAGTTCTGGGGACAGTTCTGGGGACAGTAAGCAGAGTCCTCCAAGAGTGCAGATCACCAGGCCGGTCCATAGGGATGGGCAGGTCTGCAGTCCTACTGGGCCGTCACGTCCATGGGTGAGGGTCAGGGCTGAGAGCAGTGAAGGCCCAGCACAGGCCTGGCTGCAGCTTGAGGCCGTGGCAGCATCGTCGGGCTCCGACGGATGCATTCCCTCTCGGAAGAGAGGGGAGTAACGCCACCATCACTCGGAACAGCTCTGTGCAGTTGGCCTTGCCCAAGGTCACCCCCTGAAGCCTGTCTCGGGCACGAGTTGAGCAGGAGGCAGGTGGGGGTTTGCTTTTCGGAATGGTGTCTTTGCTTCCCAGGGCACAATGCAGTGTGAGGTGGTGCGGAAGAAACCCTGTAACTTGTTGCTTACTAGTAGCTGACTCAGTCCGTCTTTCCTGGTCTTAGAGACCCATAAATGGTTTTGAGGTTGCTCTGCGGCGAATGAAGAGACGGGACGCAGCTTGATGCAAGCAAATGTCAATTTATTGTACAGAAGCACACGTTTTTATACACTTACAGAAGCTGCGCGTTTCAAACTAATTGGTTCTTGAAGCTAAGCCTTGCATACTAGGCAATCACTGATTGGTGGTTAACTACCAGCAATTAACAGCAAGGTGTTACCTTTCCTTGGCGCCATCCGTCTCCCACTCCCCTGTGCTCTGCAAACATGCCTCATCATGTTAATTGTTGTCTAGACAAGCTCGAGCACATTCCCCTCAGCTAACTGCCACGC
The DNA here is from genome assembly GCF_023634155.1 of Falco peregrinus. Taxonomy (NCBI): domain Eukaryota; kingdom Metazoa; phylum Chordata; class Aves; order Falconiformes; family Falconidae; genus Falco; species Falco peregrinus. The sequence continues at coordinate 463,244 of NW_026599622.1, read as the reverse complement.
GTGGTCCTAGTTTCCAGCCCGCTCCTGCATTGCTCTGGCCGTTCGGTAGCATGTGACCTTTAGCTGCTTCTCCGCTCATTACTGAGATAGCTGTGTTTCAAAGTTATGCTCCTTTTTAGAAGATATTATTGTAGAACGAGTCAACTGCCTTGAGAGTGGCTCATTTTTAGTTCACAGGTTAGCAGCATATTTGTGTTCCTGTTGGAAGAGTTATTTTGAATGACAGGGAATGGAATTACGTTTGGGCAATTTTAAATAAGTGTAAAGTTTCTACGTATTTTAGAGACTTTCAAGTGTTGACTCTGCTGGTTTCCCCCACTTTTTTAAAAATAAAAGATGATGGGATATCATGTTTTATGGTTAATAGGTATAGACGATGGATGTTTCTGGAGGGGGAAAGAAGGGGATAGAGCTGTAGTTGACCATTGGGACCTATGGGAAGTCTGATATTTCCTGGAAATCTTTTGAAAACAAACTGCAGCTTTGACCTAAAGAGACTGTCTTCTGCCACCACTGCTGCAAAAGCGGTGTTCTGAACCGCTACTTCCAGATCGTTTAGCGTAATGGAAGAGAAGGGTACCCGTTTCTTGCCTTGTCAGTTCTGTGACAAAGCTTTGACCGTGTGACAGCATGTGACAGTTCCTCTGAAGCGTGACACATGGTTCTTTTTCTGATGAAACCAGAATGTGGCTGTGATGTAACTGGGTATGGGTGTGTTTGATTTCCTATGATCGTATGAACACCTCGCAGAAGAATAGCCCTGGTGCTTTTCAGCATAGCCCTGCGGGTGTCATGCCGCTGGTTTGGTACCTCTCGGTCCGTGACCCACTGCAGAACTGAGGAAGGATGGGAACCTGAGGAATGCTGTCAGAAATTATGTGAAAGCTGTTCTTGTTTTAAAAGAAGAGCCTGGTTTCACTTTTGTGATAAATAGTCTTGATGGCCAACTCCTTTACCAATTTTCACAGATTTGACTAATTTTAGATCCCTCTGAGTTCCCTGGTTTTTTCCCCTTTCCTGTCTACAGGTTGATGAACTTTCCCAGCAGCTGGAGATAGAGCCTAAAAAAGGCATGCAGCTAGAAGCACAAAATCATGATTTGCGAGAGGAGTTGTCCACCATGCGTGGGAACCATGAAAAACTGGAGAAGAGCAAAAGCCAGCTGAAAGAAGAGGTGGCTAATCTCAAACACCATATGGAGACTAACATGGTGGATCGCAGCCAAATAGAACAATCCAAAAGAGAGGTGGAAGAGTGAGCTGAACAAGAAATAAGACAAAAACGGCAAGAAGTCAATCTGATTTTGCAGGTAAGTTCATTTCTTATGTGTGTCTGTTATAGACTTCTGTTTTGGTTGTCATTTTTAGGGGCGGGGGGTGGTGCCTGATTCCATGTGTTACGCTGTACTTCTGTTTTTCCTGAAGGGCAGTGGGAGAAGGGAATATGGTTGGGCAAGATGCTTTCATGTGCGTGCAGTGTGCCTGCAGGCCCTGAATCAAAAACTTGCCAAGGTAGAATTTCATTTTGCAGTTCTTGGAGGGGTATCACTGTCCACTGGTCTTGTTCTCATTGTTTATCCTTGAATGGGTATTGCAACTTAGAGTTGTCACAGCCAGGCATACACATCTTCCTTAGTCATTGCACAAGGGGCAACGCTCAGAAAAGAAGTCACCAAAGCTGCAGGGTGGGGGCTGGGGGTGCGGCATCTCCATAATTTCTTTGAGGAATGCTATGCCCTGTCCTACAGAGATTGTGTTCTTCCATCAGTAGCTTTGATGAAGAATAGTGCTAAGATGGGGGTTCTTTCTGAATGAAAAGAATCATTTAGTGTGGTAGTTCCAGGGTTCTGCCCTGGTCGCTGATGGCAGTGAGGAGGCACAGTTGCCTCGCTGAATAGAGCTGGGCCCTTGAAACTGGGTACGTGCAATTGACTGGCGAGGGGAGTTCTCTTTTTCTTTGCGGTGGTTGAAAGTGTGTATCTACTTCAGATGCAGGCAGCCTCCCAGGACAGATTAGAACAAATCAGAGCCAGTCGTCATGCTTTGCTGACAAGCCAGCTAGAACACAGAATTGGAGACCTCGAACGTGAATTGGACAGGATAAAAAATACCCAACGAGACAGTATTTTTCAAAAAGAATCTGTACAGGCAGAAGCGGAAAAGTACAAAGACCTGTATCTGGAGGAAGTTAAAAATGGAAGGTGCCTAGGAAATAAACTGGAAGGGTAAGTCCATGCATTTTTGGCGTGATAATAAGATACTACTTTTTCCTCAAGCAGTTTTCTTCGTTAAATACCTTTTCTACATCTGGTCAGCATTATGCATAAGAGAGCATATTTGTGGTGAAAGTACCTTAAGGCTCCCCCCTGTTCATTGGAACTATCTTCGTTTCTCTTCAGTGTTCCAGCAGTAACACCACCGATCATGGGCATTAATAGGATATTTTTGAAGTTGAGTTTGTTTTAACAGGCAGCCTTTTTGCCAGTCTCTAATCTCCTCTTCTTATTCTAAGTACGGCAGAAAAGAGAATGTCATGTCCTTTACTGCTTGAATAAGGATAGGCCCTTCAGAGAACGGCATTTGGTGCTATGAAGAAGAACAACAAAAATCTTATGGCTTCCATTTTAGCCGCATGTCATAGGTTTCAGCTTGCTTTGGGAAAGGAAGGGAAGCCCAGAGTTCTTACGCCGGTGATGTACCTTTCAGGAAGAGCTATGTAAACACACGGTGTGCACAGACTGCTTTGAGGCCTTAATGCTGAGAAGTCCAAAGAATTGGTTAACTCTTGCTGCTTCCTGCAGGTAGTGTGGCTACCTAGAAATAGGCTCTTCAAAAAACCTCAGATCAAATTATGGACATTTTTTTTGAACTCTCTTAATCCCTTCCACTTTCAGAAGTCAGATAATAGTCAAAGACCTGGAGGGTAACTTTGCGGAAGTGTTATTACCAAAGATAATTCTTTGTATGCTTCTGAATGTTTCAGAGCTAATGAGAGATGAGCAGAAGCCAACGCTAAGCTCCTTCAGGAGTGCCATGGAAGCAAACCTTTAATTGCAAGCAGCGCTGTCAGTGGTCCAGTTCTGTATTCAACTGAACTGGGACATATTAGCAACAATCCGGCACTGAATAGAAGTCTAAATCTAGGAGGAAGCTTCCTAACCCCGACCGGGAATACGTTACCATCAAGAAACAGAGTTGAAGCCTATGTGGCTAAGGTAAGCGTTTTTAAATACTGGTCTCAACTAGTGTTGAAGAGTATCTGTAAGCAAGGTTGTGCTTTTCAGTCTAAAGTTAGAATCCATTTCTAGTTCCAAACCATATGCTCTAATATGCTAAACCAAATTGCTCATCAAACCAGTATACAACTAGGTGGTAGAAATGAAGACTTCTGGTCATTAGGGTTATAAAATTTCCAGAAGCGCTCAAAGACCAAAAAATACTGAGTTCTAAATGATGAACTGCGTAACAGGTTTTTTTTGCAAGTTCTCTTTTGCAAGAGAAACTGTGGTGAAGAATACTGTGGCATAGGAAGCTCCCAAATAAGCTCTTCAGTAAAATTTAATGCGGATGCCCCATCCCTGGCAGTGCTCAAGGCCAGGCTGGGTGGGGCTTGGAGCAACCCGGTCTAGTGGAAGGTGTCCCTGCCCATGGCAGGGGGGCTGGAACTGGATGATCTTTAAGGTCCCTTCCAACCCAAGCCATTCTGTGGATGACCTTTTTTAAAACAGCTATCTTTATGATGAGTGCAAAATCCCATCAGACTTCTTTGTTTGAGACACCTTTTCCCCCTTCACTGATGTTCATGCTAGCAGTTTCTTCACCGGAACTGGTTTTAGTACAATACCAACAAAGGGATGCTTCAAAACTAGGATGGTATGAACAGGGCACGTTACTTCTCACTTGAGTGCGGGACGAATGCTGTGCCTCGGAGGCATTTGATTTTGTGGGTCCTGCTATGTGGTGTTATATGTAACTGCTCCTCAGGAAGTCTACAGAGCTTTCTAATTTGGTAAAAAGCTGCAACCTCTGCAATACCTCTGGTCAAAATATGCCCTGTAATTAGCAGTCAGCATGATAGCACATCCCTCAGAATGGTAAACGTGATATCATGAGACTTGGAAACAGATGTCAGTAGTTGTAATCGGTTTCCCACCTAGCATAGGACTGAGGCATGGGCAAGCTTGCCTGTTCAGTCAGTGTCTGTCCCTCGCACATTCTGTTGTTGAATGGATGTGAGAAGCATTTGGTCACCTTTAGGCCTTACCCTGGTTCAGTGGTCCCACCTACATTGGAAAGAATCCATTTAAAATAACGTGTCTACATACTGCACCTGGTTTAAGAAAAAGAAAAAAACCAAACCAAACAACAAAACAAAAATAGACAAAGCAGTGTGTAGGTAGTGCGTAGCAGCGGCAGTTAAGAGATGAACTTTTCTGTATCGTTGCGAATGTGGTGTTTGTGTCAGAGGGGTGGACATAACACTACCTAAAGAACGTGGGAGGCAATTAGTACTGTACCACCTGCAGGGATTATTCTGCACGCAAGCAGCAGAAAGGAGGCGAAATTCAGGGATCCACTGCAAAACTGAAGTAAGAAGAAAGCCAGGACAAGGGAACAAGAGGGACAGGGAGCAAGTGAGGGCAGGGAAAAAAGAGAGAGAGACGGGAGCGAGATGTTACAAGAAGAAAAAGGCAAAGGAGGAAACCATCCCACTTCTAGGAAAAAAGCTGTCCTAGTTTAAAAGAAAAGGGTTTAACAGTTGTGGTTTCTTTTTTTGAAGAAGAAACAGGAAAAAAAAATAACCTCCCTGTTACTAAATCCAGCTGCACATCTTTTTATGGTATTTCTTCCTGTAATCACCAGTTAGGGAACGACTGAGACTAATTGTAGTGTCACTGCTTGTAGCCTCGAGTCACCTGACGTTCAGTGTATTCAGGGAAGTCTTAAAACCTGATCTTCTCTGGAGTCCTTCAGAAGAAAGGAACTGAGTTCTCAGAGGTGCAGTAGTTGCTAGAGGACTAGGTGAGTATTTCGCTTAGAACTGCGGGCTTAATTGTTCTCAGTCGGGTGCAGTATGTCATGTGCATAACATGCATCTGAGAAAAGAGGATTGAATTGCAACATAAGACTTTGAAGTCAGGAAGTAACAAAAGGGAAAAACTGCATGTATCCCTCTGCATACAATAATGGGTGGCAAATCTCAATCAGTTTCCAAATGCAAAATCACCAGATGCACAGTCTGTGCTGTCATTTCCGCAGGAGTCCCGTGCCATTCAGGAGGCAAGTTGGAGCATGAGGGAAGAAATCAGAGATTATAGTGTTAGTCTATTTTGAAATGCTTTGCTGGTTGTGCTGCCTGGTATTCTGTCTGTTCACCAGACTGTTTCAAAGCAGAAGAATTTCTCTGACTCTAAGCCTTTTCTTCACTTCACTGTTTACTTCAGTTATGCCTCAGCTTTGTTTTGCCACTAACCTGGTTCCCTTCTACAGAATTTGCCTTGCCTTTAAATTCAGGATGCGCAGTGCTGCCTTGGCTGGAGATGGCAAATGCTTCTGCCACTGAAGCTCTAAATGACAGGGAGTTAAGAAGCTGAAATTGCAGTGTGCCTCAGGCAGTCCTTTTGCACTACTTTTTTTAGTCAAAGCTCTCTGCAGATTTGGTGTTCCTTGTAGTAGCTTCCTCAAGGTGAGAAAGGCTATTGGAAGTAGGGAACATGCCAGCCATTCTGAAGAGGAAGATGTTTGTGTAAATTTCGTTTGTGCACAAGCTTTGAAATAGCTTCAGGGGCAAAGAGGTGAAAATAGTTCACACTGCTCTTATTCAAAATGATGGTAATCATTGGTCCTGCAGCTGTTGGAAAAAACTGGTAAATGATGCTGACAAGAGGAAGGAGTGCTCCACTAGCAAGTGGACACAGTTTCTTCTTTAGACTTAACTAAGGAATTTGTTGTTTAAAGGCTTGAAAGATTGCACCGCTTTCCTAAACATGAGGCATGACTATCAGTGATTACACTTAGAGCCGTACATGTTGAAGATGGTAGTATCACATGTTCAGTAAAAAATGAGCGTGTTATTCTTAAAAGAGCATAAAGAAATGTGTTCCATTCCAGTATAGCCCCTTCCCCTTTATCAAATATATACGCTACAGAAATGAATAACCTTGAAGTGCAAAAGGATCTTTAAAAATAGAAAAAAGTTCATATTGGCACAAGCTTATTAACCAGTAGAATCCCAATCCCATGCAAATGTCTTCGGGGGTTTTTGGTGGTTTTTATTTGTATTAGAGCTTCAGTAATGTGGAATAAATTACAAGTACTTGACAAATTCTGTGCATGTCATTAGACAGTGACTGTAGCAACTAGCAATTCAGCATTTCAGACCTGCTCCCTTAGTCCATAGACTAAGGCAAGGAATGTCTCCTGCAAGTGCTGCAAGGAGGTTTTGGGACTGGAGTCCTGCTGTTAGGTTTAACAAATGTCAAGCTTAAATCCTAACAGCTGTGCCAAAGGCTGGTGAAAATGAACGTGCGTGTCTTGACAGACAAGAACAGTGAACTCTGCAACCAGGGTGAATCAGTGGGTAAATGAAACCAGTTTAATGTGGGAAGGGAAATGTCTGCTTCCTCTTCATCTTTCAATTTCTGTTCCATTTCTGATTTGGCTTTCTGCACTCTTGTAGCAGTCTTTGTTGTTAGCTTTTTTACTTGCTTCATTTACATGTAGGCCACGTTCTTGTTTCTCACTGAAGACCTGTGAACATAAGGCCATTTTTCTTTCTTCTTCAGCTCCTTCATCAAAAATCTGTCCCTCTCTCTTCTCTGCAGCCAGATACATGGCAAGGTTTGCAGCCAGCATTGTTTAATGTTGGGATGGTATTTTATACTGGAAGTGTTGTCTGTTTATGCTGTTAGGTTTTGATTTAAAACTTACTGATGTATTCACATTTTCCTAACACTGCGCATATTTTGAACTTTAGTTTGTCCAAGTGAAAGAATGACTGCTGCAGGGGACTTCTCTGCTTTATGTATTTGTAGTGCAAGGGCTTCGGTGGTAGTTAACCGTCTGTGAGGTGTAGCGCAAGGGCTTCGGTGGTAGTTAACCGTCTGTGAGGTGTAGTGCAAGGGCTTCGGTGGTAGTTAACCGTCTGTGAGGTGTAGTGCAAGGGCTTCGGTGGTAGTTAACCGTCTGTGAGGTGTAGTGCAAGGGCTTCGGTGGTAGTTAACCGTCTGTGAGGTGTAGTGCAAGGGCTTCGGTGGTAGTTAACCGTCTGTGAGGTGTAGTGCAAGGGCTTCGGTGGTAGTTAACCGTCTGTGAGATGATAGTCTATGGATTTAATCTGTTATAATGGAACTTTGAGCTCTAGGAGTAGGCTGGTTTACCCTCCTTGCCACTTCTGATATACAAAAAGTTCTTGGTGGTCGCAGCAGTTGTGTCTAGGAACTCAACTTCAGAACAGTACTGGTACTCCAGACTCGGAGCATCATTTCACGGAGTCTTACAGGATCCAGCTTACTCTGTGCTAAAGCAGCCTGTGTGGATAAGTAGTAAGTCAACACCACTTTCTGAAAAAGAACTGTTGAGAAGGTGCCTGCTGCAAATGAACACCTGGTGTGTTACCGCCTGAAGAGGTGTGCAGTGAGGTGAGAAGTACCTGCTCAGGAGGTTTGGGACACTCAGCTGTGATGCCTTTCCCAGGGGTTTGGGGGGAAGGAGAAAAGTGGAGGCAAGTTAAGGTCCTCGGAGGTGTATTTTGCCTGGCTCTTCATTCATTCCCTTTTCAGAAATCAGTGTGTTGGCTTTATTTCCACCTATTTCTCTTCCCTCAGACATGGATGAGAATCACAAAGACGTTGATGGAATGAATAAGAGGAAAACAAGACCTTTTTCTTCTCTTGATTGATTTGTACATGTTGCGGAGGGTCCTGTGGACCTTCTAGTCATTGTGAAGACTCAGGAAACCAGGGAAAGTGGTTTCTTCTAACACCACTAAGTACTACGACTTTGCTTGGGCTTGGTCCTGGGTTTGGGCCGTATTTTGGTCTAGGCATTAGTTTTCCGGCTTTTCTCTGTTACCTGTGTCTCGTCTCAGGAGTTAGGGGGTCCTTTCTCCCCGGAATTTTGCTTCTGCTTGTACCTGCTTGAAAACAATTAGAGATTTGGGGGGTCCTTTTCCATTGTTCATGCAGCTCTGTTGGCACAGAGTATTTCAATGAAGTATCACGGAGGGGTGCTTCTCCTGCAGGATCCGGTGAATTTGGTCCCAGCTTTCCCTGTGTTCCTGGAGAGAGAGCCCTTCCCTCCGCTTCGCTGGTTTACAGCCCCGCTCCTCTGACCCTTGCAGTTACTGCCTGTTACTGCTGCTCTTGTGAGGGTAAGCAGAGTGGTTTCCTTCCTGAGGCTCTTGCTCTCTCTGTCCTGTCGAGTACCCTGTGCAGTGTTTCCGTTCTTGTTGTTGTTGTTATGCTGCTAGGTGGGTCTGCTCATTTCATGAAATAAATGCTCCTTCCCCCAGGAATTCAGTACTAAAATCAAGAGAGTCACAGAAGGAGTGAGGGTGGAAAGGGGCCTCTAGAGATGATCTAGTCCGACCTCACCCCTGCTCAAAGCAGGGTCAGCCGTAGCAGGTTTCTCACTGTTCTGTCCAGCCAGGTGTTGTACATCTCCAAGGATGGACCCTCCACAACCTTTTCTGAGCAACTTGTTCCAGTGGCTGTCCATGCTTACAATTTTTTAAAAAATAATAATTATAAAAATCCTTGTGTTAAAATTTCCTCTATCTGGATTTGTGCCTATTCCTCTTGTTCTTTTGCTTGGCACCGCTGAGAAGAGTCTGGCTCCATCTTCTGTACTCCCCCCACCAGGTACTTAGACGCATAGATAAGGTCCCCCTGAGCTTTCCTGTTCTCCAGCAAAGAAACAGTTGCAGCTCTCAGCCTCTGCATATAGCTCACAAGGTCCAAGCCCTGCAGCATCTTCATGGCCGTCGTAGCCCTGGAAGCTGTATGATACGTGTTTGGAAATTCACTTCTGTGTGTCACAAATTTGATGGGAAAAATGTAGGAGTAGCAAGTACCATCAAACGTAAACAACAGCATATAGCGCTTGGACTGTGACTCTTAAATTAGGAGATGTGATTCCTTCTTGTGAAGGCTTCTGAAGGCAGAATCATAAGTGAGAATAACTTAATTGGTAACAATACCCACTTTCTAGGGGAGAAGAGGCGTAAGTGCTCCTTTGCAGTGATCCAGGCTGATTCCAGCTACATAATAAACCCCACAGCACTCGCTGCGTAGAAGCTGTAGCTGCGGTTGTTTTTCTTAGTACACAGTTTGCAAGAAAAAATTGTGTGTGCTTTTATATTTTTATAAATGTGTGTCGTGGTATTTGCAATAACAATAAAGAAGTTTTGGCGTCATCTGTAGGAGCTCTTTCAATTTCCCATCTTAAGGTGGAGAAAAGAAGAATATTGGCACACGCTTTTTTCTGTACAAATGGTGTATGTCAATCCTGCAGCAGCTGCTGGTGCAGCTCTTCTCTCTGTGAAGTTGCAGAAGCCAGCCTCAACTGGCTGATTTGTCCCTGTGGGTGGCATTTGTACATATCTCGGCATGTAGCTGACATCCTGTTTGTGTGTTTGATGATAAACTTCAGCCGTACCTTCACTGCTATAACTGCGCTAGGCTTTCTTGCTTTCTTCCTGTGTATTTTGTTAAATGCCCAGTAATAATCCAGCTGGCGAGTTACAAATTGTTTTGTTAACGTTGCTGAGCAATGAGGCAGCTGCAGCCCGACTGACCAAAAGTTTCTCTTCAAGAAAAATCAAACCCCAAACCAAGGTGTGTCTACTTGGAATTATATTTTTAGGTTTTCTCTCATTATGTGTGGATTTTAAGAATGTTTTAGAAGTTTAATATTAGAAAAATGTGACTGTTAAAGTATTAACTATATTTTCTGTATAATTCTAGGTACGGCAGGAACTAGATGAAAGAATCGCTAAAGAACTTAAACAAGGTAATGTGTCACTGTTAGGGGCATTTTTAAGGAAAAAGAGGAGTGTTCCTAACTCCTGAATGTAATGGCTTGAAAGCTGTCAAGTTCCTGTGCTAAGCACAGGGAGGTTTTTCTGCTAGCTTTCCAGTTTAGACTTGAATGTGAAAATTTCCTGCTTACCAAAAGATTGTGTAGAATGTTATGCAGTTGCCTGAAAAAGACAAGTGCAGAGAAAACTAACCCGCTTCCTCTACACGGGTGCACTTGGCTTAAGCTGAAGTCACGTTTTTCTAGAGTGAATCCTTGAGCACAAACATCAAACGTAAAAGAAGCCCTGAGAGAAGACGTTTATAGACTTCAGCCATCACTGCTTCTTCCATGTGCGTCGGTTGCATTCCGCACTACATCATACCGCGCCCATTCTCTGCTGTTGGGTCTGGATTTTTGCTGTTTCTTGTCCATTGCTTGTATTTCTAGCTTATATGTTGCAGTCTTTTTTGAATAAGCAAGAAAAATATAATCAGTGATGAAAGATACCCTTTCTTTGGGAAAAGATCATTTAGTAGCACTTAGGCAAACATCAGATGAGTTGAATGCTTTTAACACATAGCATGAAACATGCTCTATAATATGAGGCCAGGTGTCGAAAGAGGAATTCCACCTGTTTCAGGGTAGTCGTTCCTCCAGAGTCACTGCTTTGCTTTGCAGTGACTGGTGCTATTTCAAAGCAGGAAGCCCCTGCGAGAATTTCCTTCTGTTCCTGCATGCTTTTGGTAATACAGAGAGTGTTCAGCTGTAGCTTCACAGCTCGTTCCATGTGTCCGAATGGACACAAAGCCGTTGCATTTCATCCGTGTGCATTTTGAACCTGACTGTGCATCTGCTAGGTGTCATAGAGTGCGTTTGGTTTCAGGACCTTGTCTGAAAAATGTGGCTGGAGAAGAGCAGGAAAGGTGGGCTTGCTTTCATTGAGTATGTGTTTTTGTGGAGGAAAGAGGGTTTTGCCAGGGTGAGTTACAAAGACGCCCCTCAAAGAAAGTGCCAGGCTAGGAGACTTGTCCTGGCCTGACTGCATTGCAAAGGTGTTTGCGTTTTCACCGGCGGATTCTTTTTAAGTTTGTCACAGAGAAGGCAGAAGCTGGTTTTTAGGAGCAGAGTTCCAATAAATCACTGCTTTGAACATTCAAGGAAAACAGATACTGGAGGTTCGAGAGGTCTGCAGGGGGGCTCAGTTTAGCACTGGTGGAAGCAGGAGTCATTTGTGGATTCCCTGAAGATGTTCAGTGTGTGGCCTATAGAATTTCTGTCACTGGCTTTAGAAATACTGTTGGCTGGTAGGCAAATGTGGAAAAAGATTGTTTCTTCCTTTGTGCCTAGCCCTTTGATTGTTATGTCCCCTTGGAAGTTTTTAAATCTCTTTCTGGACTGTAGTCTCTCCAGTTATCCATGATGTTTTCATAGTGACTGATTTGGCCCTGTCTAGGGTAAAAGCAACACCGGAATGTTGTTTCTCTTCTCCCTAGCCACTGCTGAACTTGAAGCTGGATCTGCTGGAGCTTCTCCCATGGTATCTTCTGACGGATCTTCAGAAAGTATCCACGTTGACAGGATCCCCTTTGCAGGGCAGTACAGGAGCACCGCGATGTTTTAACCAAAAATTACCTGATTTGAACAAAATGCTGGGAAAAAAGCTCCGGAAAGGATTTTGTTTACATAGTGCGTCTATAGTTTCTCATCCCACAGTTCAGATGGGGAAAATGTGTTTATTGCAGTCCGAATGTGAATTCTAAGTCTATTAAATGGATGTCAAGCACATTGCACTTGCCTGTTGGTTTATTGATGCATAGGTGTTTTATTTTGCACTCGCCACGAGAAGCACACCTATTTTTGTCGGACTAGCAGAATGACTCACCTTGATTCTTGAGCGTGACAGAATTGTCAAAATGTTTCTTGTTAACGTAGAAGCATTATTTTTTCTCCACTGATGTTCTGTGTTTTAACAAAAGCATTCCCTTTGTTCTGCTTAATCCTTTCACCCTATGTGTTTTTAATGTTTCCAGTGTTACTTTAATGCTTAGGACATCATTTGATGTGATTTGAGCCTGCTGCTTCAGTCCAGATGCCGTGACTGCTTCTGCCGATAAAGTGAAATCTTTACCAGTGGTCATGCTGGAGGACGGGGCACTTCACGTTGCTGTCACCTTATGCGCCTTAGGTTTAACATTACTGTGAGTGTGTAGCAGTGCAGAGAGAGCTATGTGGTGGGTTTGGTATGTTTGTTTTGGATCACAGGACCACGGAACGGGTGAGGTTGGAAGGGACCTCTGGAGGTCATCCGTTCTAGCTCCCCCGCTCAGGGAAGGCCGCCCAGAGCTGGTTGCCCAGGACCATGCTGGCTTTTGAGTATCTCCCAGGATGGAGCCTCCATGGGCAGCCTGTGCCAGTGCCCAGTCACCCTGATCGGAAAGAGGCATTTCCTGACGTTCAGCCCCAGCCCTCTGTGTTTCCGTTTGTGCCCGTGGCCCCTCACGGTATTCATCTTGGGGTTTGTGTTAAAGGCCGCTGCAGCTGTAGACGTTCCCAGTTACTACATCGGCAGCTGCGCTGTACCTGAAACACTTCATGTGCGGGAAAAATGAATGTTAAAATACTAACTTCCAGTCTCCTCAGTACTTTCCAAACCTTGTATGATAGGGCAGCCAATCTTTTTGTTGCTGCTAGCAGCTGACGATACGGTGGCGGTAGCCCAGATGGTAGCCAGTGTTCTGGGACATTTGTGTCAATAAAAGAAGCAGGTTTACTTATTTCAGGGAGTTACCTGTTACTGAAGATCTGCGTTGTCATTTCCTGTGCACAGAAGTCAGTAGTGATCAGAAGATGACAGAACAAAGTCCCAGTTCTGGGAAAGGAAGAATGGTTGTCCCGAGATCAATTAAGACTGGAAAAATCTGGGGGGTTTACCCACTAATTCAAGGACCTGAGTTAACAGGCAGTGAGGAAAGCAATGAATGTTGCTGTGACGCTGTTCCTCTTTATATGAATACATATTTGTGAAGTTAATATACTGTATTTAATTCCAGGTATTCTGTTTCAGCTTGAAATTTAATAAACTTTGTCGTCTAATATATGTCTTTGTTTTATCGTTCCCCTTCTTGACATCGCTTTCTACCCCTTTCCCTAACCGTACAGCTCTCCAGAGCGCTCTGCTCCTTTCAGCTCTGTTCGCCGCTGCACCTTCAGCCTGTCCTGGAGGCCAGGCAAAAGGCCAGCATGTGTGTATGTCCTTTTCCACAACTGTGTTAAGGCCACAGGCTGGTGTTGGGGTACTCGTGATCAGTTCCCAGACTTTCCCTGTATTTTAGAGCAGTCCTCCTTGTGGTTTGGGCAGAAGGTAGCAGGTGAGCTTCTGGTGGCCGTGGAACGCTGGGAAATCGCACAGGTTTTGATCCCCTGCAAAGGAAAAAGGTGTAAAGAAACTTCTCCAGCCTGCACCAGAGTGGTCAAAGAGAAGTTCAGCTTTTGCTGCTTTCTAGTGTCTCTCCACAGAGGAAGCAGGGACAGAACATCTTGACATTCACGTTGTGTTGTCAGTCACTGTGATAAACTCAGACGTGGCCTGTGCTCAAGTTTCTTCACCGCTCTCTGCTGCCAGCTCTTAGTGAGAGGGGAGAGCTCTTGGCTGGTGGAGCAGCAGAACAGAAATTCGGTGTTGGCATCTGCCATAACCGGCATTGATGGCAGTTATGGTGAGGCGTGAGGGCGGTACAGAGAAGGCCAGGCAATTCCTGCGCTCGAAAGTCCATCCCCGGTGTCACTGTGGGGACACTCCTGATGAAGCAGGAGAGGGCATGGCACTTAGGGGAGGCTCTGAGGCCTGGAAGACAGGGAATGTCTGTCCCATCTTCAAGAAGGGCAAGCCCGAGGAGCTGGGAACTGCAGCCTCACCGTGCTGCCTGGGAAGGTGGCGGAGCACGTACTCTGGAAGCCGTTTCCAAAGATTGGGGACAAGAAGTTGGTAGGGAGGAGTCAGCATGGGTTTGCACAGGGTGAAATCATGCCGCACTAACCTGGTACCTTTCTAGCGATGTGTGAGTAACTGAGTGGACAGAGGAAGAGCAGTGCGTGCTGCTTACCTTGGCTTTAGCAAGGCTTTCTCTGGCTTGTGCCCCAACAGTCAAGTTCAGGTTCAGGAACTTCCTGATCTCTTTCCGAAGAAGAAAGCAAGCGTGTTTCTTGATTTCTTTGCTCAGGTACATTAGAAACCCTTTGGGGTCAGTAGCTCCAAGCAGGTTGCAGATCTTTGCAGTCAGTTGTATGGAATAAACAACTCTGTTTCAGAAAACCTTATTATGCCAGTTGCTTTTTCCTCATGAGCAAATGTGTCAGGAGTTTCCCAGGTTTTGCTGTCTTCAAAATACCACGTTGAATTGTGGCTACAAAACATGAGTTTTTCAGTTTCTCATTGGCAGAGCAGTGGTTGAGTAGTGCTGCTGCAGCACTAGTATGTCTACCCAGCAAGGCCTGACTCCTGAAACATCCAGGCGTTTGCTTATGATTCATTGCTGATCGCTGCCACTCCGTTCCACTGATGCTCTGCAGAGGGAACAGTTTAGAAAAGCCTTGAAAACAATTCATTAATGCAATAAACATAAAGGACAAATCAGAGACAGGGCAGCTGTCTTCTCCTTTTTGATGTTCCAGCACAGGCACTAGAAATGGGTAAGCCCTTGCTGAATGAGGGATGGGTGAGCTGCAGCTGCTTGTATTGTCTGTGACAGCCATGAAACACTACATTCTTGAAATACAAACGTGAAAATCTGGTAACTCATTTCTTTTTTTCTCTATAAACCGACACCTTCCTGCTGAAGTTCATCATTTTCATATTGACCATCTTTGTGATAATAGAACCATGAACTTGACCTGTCTTTGCCGTGTTTGATCACACAGTCTTATGATTGGATGAGAAGAAAAATCACGGTTACCTCAGTCATAACCAGTGGGGATTAATGAAAGGGGAAAAGATCAGGTTATTGTATTTTCTTGAAGAGAAACCTTGGGTCGTTCTCTGCTTTCTGTTGCAATACAAAGATTCCACGAAAAAAAAAATCTCGGGAGGGGTGGAGAGAGGAAAACTTTGAGCTCATGCAGCTGGTAGGACAGCTTGACCTACATACCACTGAATACTCCATTGGAAAACTCAGGAGAACCGTCTATTGCTAGAATTCTCAGTTATAGTAGCTGTAATACTTTTGTGACTCTGAAAATGATAAAATAATTCTTGAACATAAACCAGATTTTAGCTGAGAGAAGGAAAGATTTACACAGTTAATTTACTACTTCCGTTTATGATACCTGCTTGTGTATCTTTTAGCTACGTAAGGGTACCAGAATGGGTTTGACTTTTACATAGCAGCCGGGGGGGAGGCAGCGGTGTGTTTTGCCAGAACATATTTTTCATTGGTAAAGCTGCTCTGCTCAATGAGAGACTATCACCAGAGCTGTCCGTTGTGTTGGGTTTTTTAAAGTGATTTATTAATCAAAGATGTATTGTCTGGCAATTTTTTATAGTTATGTGTTGGCTGCAGCAAGTGCTTTTGGACAAAAAAGGAACAAGAATATTTTTTCATTCTCCATTTTATTTTCAAGACTAGAATTCTTCAAAGCTAATTTTGGTATTTTTAGTTTCAAATCAACATTTTCAGAGCAAATTAAGTTGTGTAAAATTAAGCAAACGGGAAAGCAAAACTGTTTGCAGTAGTTTGCTGCTTTTCTTGGTGTGGTTTTGGCTTTGGGCAGCCTCAAAACTGTTTGGGTTTGCTTTGTATTGTTCTCCACCTCTTACTTTCCCCCAGACATACTCATTGAGCTTGGACAATCAGTGACTCCTACTGCTCAAAGGCTGTTGTCTTACGCAAGCAGCTTCTTTCTTACAGACTTCCATGAAACTCAATTTTATCTTTTTTTCTTTGTCAGTACTCCAGATTAAAAGGTTAACAGGAACTGTAGAGTTACATATAGCTTTACAAGCAAGAACTTAAATAGTTAGGCATACTGACTGCAAGGGGGAAGTCAGGATAAAGAAAAATGTAAACCAAATAATACTGTGGCTAAGAGATGAAAAACATATTACTGTTACTGCATTTGCGAAAATGGTAGCAATTTTTATGGTAAGTAATATTTTTTTCTCAAAGTGACTACAGTTGAATGTGATTTACAGAAATGAGCTGTGGTGTTTTGTTGGGTTTTTTCCCCTTTTCCCTGTTAGTGGGCAGGAAAGAATCAAAGTGCAGGGAGTTTTTTATTGCTGCATTTGAGTATGGTCTTTTCGAACAACCTGCCTGCCAAGTTTGTTAGGAATCTTACTTAGATGGCACTGTTTGTTACACTTGTTAGAATATTGCCAAATAGTAGCTTGAAATGTGTAGGTGAAGTTGCACTGATAGCTGAGCTGATTTAACAGCTCAACAGTGCCAAACAAAAATCTTCCTCTTTTCTGCCGGTGTGCCTTCCACCTCCCCTTGTATAAGTTTCATTCAGAATGCTCTGAGATGCTGCAGCTCACTAGACTGTTGGACCAAAGAAAAGTTCTTTGCTAGATTGTGGAGCTGGATCAGCTTAGCACAAGGGCTAAAGAGCACCAAAAATGGCTTAATGCGGAACTAAAAGTTGGTGCATGGGGACGAAGGAGGGGTTTAGGTTTTGAAGAGGATCTGATTCTTCATCCTTTAGTGGACCTGAGCTATTAAGTTGGCTCCAAGGTATGCAATGCTACCGTTTGAGAAGCTGAATTGTACAACATGTTTTTCAGGAAAAAATGTTGTGCCCAGAAGTTGTGGTAAATTCTTCTGAGTCCCTGTCATGTGTCCGCCTGCCCCCCCGTCAAAACTAAATGCATGATCTGAGTCGATCTGTCCTCTTTAAGACTATACATATTTTCTTCTGATCTGTTTCTGTTATTTTTTAGAAAGTCTTGTCTTTTTTTGTTGTTGTTGTTTGAATTGCTGATGCAGTAGCTACCAGAAGGCGGAAGATGACCTCACCAAAAGCCAAGAAAGGCACAGCATCCAGAAGGGGAGTCCAGAAGTAAATTATAGATGGAACAACAAATTAAGTTGCTCTTTGCCTTACCTCTGGGTTGTCTTTTTTTTTCAGTTACTGTAGCACTGGAATCTGTTTCTTTCCTTTTAAAGTGATGAATCCTGAAATGTTGTTTGTACCTGTTTTGAAGAATACATGTTTTATTAAAATAGATGTTTATTAAATAGCTGTTTTATTAAAATATTTGCATGATTTATGAATACTTCAATACGAATGCAAAGTTTTGCCAACTTTGAAGTGAGGATGTGTTTTCTTTATATACACAAATTCATGTCTTAAAGGCAAACTAAAGTGCTTTTTTCTGCTTTATAATGTAGAAATAAAGCTTTATTTACTTTTGTTGTGGGTACTTTATAAAGAACAGTGGTGTTGCATCTGATTTCTTCTAATTTTGAGTGAGTCCTATTGAGGGCCACTTAGATGTACACCAAGAGGAAGTCTGAAATGGTAGAGACACCTTTTAAATATTTTTCAAGCGTTTGAATTAAAAAAAGAGAATGTAAGACAAAAGTCACGTCCTTGCATTCCAGTTTGTTACAAAATATGTGTAAACAATTATTTGGAGAACAGGTAGTGAATGTTAGTTACTTTTTTCATAGTATTTGTGTTTGTGTCACTTTTCTAATTACTCAGATTTTCTCTGGAAAGGAGGAGACCAGCATTTCAGACATAGGGCCCAGGGCAAAGAAAAGCACAAACCAAAACCCAAGGTCCATTCTCAACTGCCCCCTCAGGTTTTCTTTTTATGTTAGTGAAAAGCTGTAATTATTAATAATTTTGTAAAGTGTCTAGTTCCAGTGGAAGCTTGACTCACATGTGCTTCTCATAACAAAATAATGGTTTACCTTTTTTTCATAGTTGAGAAGCATGTAACCTTCCAAAAACTTTCTTAAAAGTACTTCCTTGCCTGGCTTTGAGTCGTTTTCAGAGTTGGAAGTAAAAAAATGCAGTGTTTAATTTTGGTGTGAAATACCACTACTTTACATTTAGATACTGCAAAAAAAAAAAAAAAAAAAAAAAGTTAGGGCATGAACATTATCCTTATCAGGGAGAGTGCTTTATGAAGTTTGGCAAACCAAAATGAATGCATGTGAGCCAGTGGGTGGTGTATTTGTGTGGATGTCCAGTGCTCTGCTAGCTTGATTTTATGTCTGAATCGTTACTGAAATAAATATGTTGTAGCATAAAATGTTGAATGAATGCTGAGGTTGTGTTTTGAAAACAAGGGAATCCATTTTTTCTAAATAAAACTGGAATAACATATTTAAAAGTTCGTTTCTACTCTGACTGCTATACAGACTCAATCAGCAAAGTGTGGCTGGTGACTTTAAGCATAGCATTCTTTTCATTTCAGATGCAAAAACAGGACTGCTAAAGCCTCTCGCATATTTAAAACTCCTCAAACCAAACTAT
Source organism: Falco peregrinus (assembly GCF_023634155.1). NCBI lineage: Eukaryota > Metazoa > Chordata > Aves > Falconiformes > Falconidae > Falco > Falco peregrinus. The sequence continues at coordinate 444,744 of NW_026599622.1, read as the reverse complement.
CATTTTAATGACTTCGTTTAATCATTTTGTTCAAAAAGTATTTCACACTCTTCCGAAGAACTGTTGTCAGGAAAGCATATGGTATTCTCTTGCTGTCTTGCATACTCAAAGTTAATGTCATCCTTTTGTACTTTAGTTGTTTGACATTTTAATTGTTTTAGTAACTTATTTACCAGTAAACTTTCTCTCTTTATTTTGAAGTTTACAAGGAGTGTGTTTTCTTTTGAGACTGCCAAAGCCAAATGCAGGAAACACAGATATTTCCATATATTTGAAATGTATGTTCTGAGGTGCAGATTTCGTAAGCCATCCCTGCCTCTTCCCACCCCAAAAAAGTCCTGGAAAAAGTTTGTACTGGCAAGTGTTCTGCGAAGAAAAAGGGTGCTTTCCACCCTAGGTGAATGTTGTTTCAGGGCTTGCCGTTGCTCACAAGAGACTGCAAAACTACAGTCTTGGCAAGCAAGAACGTCTTTGGCTCACTGTGAACTGCAATGATGTTTTAAAGTGTGGGATGGTCAGGATAAGCGAAGCGGAAGGCTGTGATAATCCCTGCAGTGCTACTGTACATACCGCGTGCTGTATGTGCTTGCACACGTGTGTGTTGTTTTGCAGAACAGGGATAGGGAAACAGTAGGATTTTGTTGCCATCCCTGTTTGAAAGTGAAGCCCCCAACACAAAAGAAGCAAGCTGCCTTTAGACTGCATCTGCTGCTCCTGATGGCTCCAGGTGTGTGTAAATATTAGAGAACAGCAGGGTCCTGCATTCCCAGAGCCACGTGAGCAGTGCCGTGAAGACAAGTGTCCTTACTGGTATTGCAGTCATACTCCCAAGCTCTCCTGCTGTTTCCAATCTGCGCGCACAGCCGTGAAAAAAACGGACTGACATTTCCAGCACAGCAGGGAGACTCTTGAGTAGGGAATGTAAAAGACTCCGCTACCTATGTTTCAGAGTGGCCACTATACATGATAAATCTTCACAGGAGAGCTAGTCGGCACTTCAGCTGATGGTGTAATGAGGCTATTGATAATGAAGCACGGAATGCTTCTTTTAGCGCTTGAACGCTTTGCAGACAGATTGTTTCTATTTTTTTTCCTTAATCGAAAATATCTGGCGAAAGAGTCAAATTCAGGATGGGTATAAGATATTTTTTAGATGGTGCTGCTTTGCTAATTTTTACAGGAATATTTCCCAATAAGTTAATATAAAATGATAAGGTAATTCCCGATGTCTGTTACAGCTAGCATTCAGAAGGGGGTCAGTTGCTTTCCTGAGTAGTTTGACAGACTTTACTCACTGTTTTATCCTGGTGAGCTGCCAGATTTGGGATGCCATAATAACAGTAATGCAATTAGGTTTTCTGCACATTGTCTGGTCGACTTCTTAGTTAAGAGTTTCTTTCCCTTTGGGAATAAGACTAGACAGACTGTCATTTGCTATTACTAATTCTGCTTAGCATTATCACTGGAGCTTTTTTGTAATTAGCTATCTTAGTTGGCTCTTAAATTTTAATAGCCAATTGAAGCTACATTTTAGCCAAGTTCCCTATCTAAATTGCATTCAGTCCATTAACAAAGTTGGTTCAAAGGCTCTTAAAACAAAAGCCAGTAGATGTGGTTAGCACTCCCATGTTTGCAGCAGTAGCAGTACCAGCCTCCAATGAACATTCTCAAGAAATGGCACTTCCTTCTAGCAAAGGAAGTGAACAAAGAATGACCAAAGTTTGTTTTGGGAAAAAAGGCTGATTATGCAGAATACTTGTAGAAAAAAAATAAAATTGAAGTGCGTCATTTCTGGAAGAAGGTGGGGGAGATGCAGAAGGGGGAAATTAATGGTTCTGCTCAGACTTGACAGGTTCTGGAAAAGCCAAATAAATGAAGTTATGTTTTTCTCCATTTCAGCTGATCAAAATTATTAGCAAAACCATCTGAAGCACCTTCTGGTGGAATTGTCGTCTTGCTGAGTTTAGTTTGTAAAACAACCTGCCAGACATTAAAAAAACTGTAAGCGTGCCAGCACATAGGCTCAGAGCACCGCTTCTCTAGTTGATAGACCCTATAATTTTCTTTTATACTGAAGACCATGGCTGGATACCTTAGCCTCCCAAATAATTTAATGTAACATCAGTCTGATTTTTTTATCCCTAATAACACTTGTTTAAATTAGATTTTTCTCCTCTTTTCTTTCTTTAAGGTGTAGACAGGAGATTAACAGCCTTTGGATCATCCCGTGACAAATAATGGCTTTCTCAGACTTTTCTGCTTTTAAAAAAATAAATAAATCTTTACTGTTGTGAAGACATCAAATATTAATACTGCTACAGTTTTAATACAGAGTCTACTAGTTGCTGATGAGTTTTTTCAAGGATGGTTTGGTTTGCAATGCCCTGTATGTGTGATGATAGGTAAGTATCAGTGGCTTCATTGCAGGAGGTGTGAGGCAAACCCCAGATTATGTCTGAATAATCAGTGTGTGTGTGTGTGTATATATATGTGTGTATATATATATATATATATGCTTTTACCAGCATATATAGTGGGACATCTAAATTAGAGTTTCCAGAGTGCACCACTTCCATTGTTCAATAAGACGTAGAGCTGGAGCTCTTTGAACGTGAGTTGGATCCTGTTGCTTGTAGCTGACCTGCAGTATCAAACCGACTGGAGATGCTCTGTGGCAGTAAGTGCCGGTTCCTTCATCTCTCTTGCTGTTCTGGGGTGCTGGGCTCTCTGTGGTGATGCAGTACTCAAAGGGAGAAGGAATCTCATCTGTCTGAAGGTTGATTTTCATGATGTCCTTTCTCACAGGTAGGGAGAAAGCAGATGTGGTGGGATCAACTTCTCTGGAAATTCCTAGAGTCCTAGTTGATCTCATGGATAGCTTTATGCAACCGCATGCTAACTCACATGCATTTCAGTTTTCTTCCCCCATATTTTCAAGACTGAGCAACTGAAGATTTAGAAAGGTGATTCTATGAATTCTTGCTTCATTTTAGGCCTTCTTTATCTCTGTAGATGATACCTCTATAGCAACAGTTTTGGGGGTTTGTGTGTCTTGTTGTCTGGGTTGGTTTTTTTTTTCCTTTTCTCCTGAAGTGATACATAAAAAAGGGAATATACTATTTCTGTGAACTGTTTTGCCTGGATGCAGAGTAAGCCGGACAGCTTAGAAAAATGCAGCAGCTCTAATTGGATGCTACAGACTAGTTTTTCTCTGCACTGATGTGCCATGTTTTTAAACGTGAAGTCAACCCGCTGTATTGCACTTGTACTTCTTTCTGGTTGTCTGTGTTTCATCTTATCTCAATCAAAACCTGTCTTCTTTCAGACTAGAGCATATCCTGCTCATATAGGCTTTCATGCCAGATTTTAATGCCCTTGCATCTAGGTCTACTGCATACAAATAACTGAAGCATTTTCAAATGGACCTCAAGTTCCACAACTGCCTAAGCTGCTGACAAGTGAATCCTGACAGCTTTTTCTCCATCATTGTGAATGCTGCAACAAGCCAAAATTGAGGCTTTGCATTTTCTCAGGGATATCCCAAACAGTAAAAGGGTTGTGGAGGAACTGTTATTTGATGGGAGAAAGATTGCCTCCCGTATTTCTGCCCCTTGTGTTGGCAGGTCAGCTTTCCAACCCTGCAGACCTTAGCTGCTGTGATGGGTTTTCATAAGTATACTCGAAAGAAAAGTGACAAGAGCACAGTGAGACAGCTGTGAAGTGTAGTAGAAGTGAAAAGAAAATAGACGTTTATGAACTTTCCGGAACTAATTCCTTTTGCCGAACCACTCCAGACAGGAAGAAGCTGGCACAGTGGTAATCTGCATCTGCAGCTCCTGAGAGAAGGAAAATGCTTCTTTGGCAAATGGAGCAAGAAACCTAGAAAATTAAGGATTAATATGTTCATTTATAGAGAAGCAGTGAGAACACAGTAACATGAAATACAACCAAGGAGGATGCATTTAGAAGACAAAAGAGCCCTGGAAGGGAAGGTACTTAGCTTTGTTAGAATGCAAAGTATAACACACAGTCCTTGGAACTGGTGAGTTGCACAGCTGAATGTTAAAAGAAATTAGTTCATACCACAAGAAATACACGATCTGTGCCTTGAAAACCTGAAGGTACTTTTCTTTTCTGCCAGGAGAGGAGTGGAACACTGGATCTACTTGAAAGTAAGTAACCCTCCAGCTAATTTTGTCTATCTGCTGCTAAACTTCAACAAAAATAGTCTTATTAATAAACTGAATTCCTTTCTGAAAACAGATATATCTATAAAAATGCCTTTATTCCTGCATTCTCACTAATCTGTCGTTATGGAAATGTTTCCTTTGGAATGGTGAAGGTGGATCTGCACTAGCACATGTGCAGTCCCTGACTCACTTCTAATAATGCTTGGTGATAGCCATAGAGAAAGGTATAGAGTAAACGGCACCACATTCAGAAGACAATATGGTGCTGAAAATATCTGGTCATGGTCTAACAGCTAGTTCCTTTTGTCACCGATGGAGCTGATGATCAGTAATTTGTAGGATTTGGGGCTTTTTTAATCAGTGTTGTCAAACCTGGGATGAGGTGGAATTTAAAACTCTCTCTTATCCAGACCAAATGTTATTTGATACACCACTTGAGAGACTGACAACATTTTTTGCCTCTGTTATCTTCATACATTAGCTGGTTCCATGTGTGGCAGTGAGTTACCTCACTGATTGCTTATTTCCTTTCCTCAAGTCCAAGCCCTCCTAAAAACAGCTTTGAAACTTGTCATCCATTTCTGGTGTAAGTGCAACACAAGGTTTTCTCGAAATCTGACCAGAATACTTTTTTCTCTGTGTGGAAACTATTCTGTTTTGGGGATGAATTCCATTGTTTCTGTGGAAAGCTTGAGTTTTCTGAGGTGGTAGTGCCCAAGATATCATTTGAAGCCAGTAAGAGCTGCAGTTCTCCGGTATCACTGAAAATCAGGTTTATGTTCCTCTAAAAATACACCCCTTGCCTGCAAGAAAGATGATGATATTTTTGGCTGTTTAGCACACTGCTGATGTATCTTTAAGAGCAGTGATAGAAGCAAAATTGCAAGAGAGGCCCTAAAACAGAATGAGCAATTTGTTAATGAAATTGCATGCTGCAAGACTGTAACTCTTAAGCTAACCCACAGAACTTGTGCTTGAACTTGACATTCCAAAATTAAAGGTACTGTGAGCAAGGCAATGAGGAACCACAGGCGTGAGAAACACATGTATTGAAATGTGTCATGTTTTTGCTGTGTTCTTCACAGTTTTTGCCTGTTGGCTTTGTTTTAAGCTCTTTCAAGAGGTGGTTGTCTTCTTACCCATGTGCATAGTACCTCGGGTACTAGGATGTGAGATGTTGAGTGCTGATGGTGAAGTGAATTTTCTTTTATCAGGTATTTTGCTTACTTCATGTCAATATACTTCTTCCTTCTGCCTTCCAAGAGAATTTTTTGGTTATTCCAACCAGTAGTTTAGCTTTATTAGACTAATTATTTAGCCTCATTAAGCTAATTATTAGCTTTATTGAAATTGACATTGCCCTGAAGAGCACTGAAAATGAGAGGAGCCATAGCAGACCTGAGGCACTGGCAGGCATTGAAACAGGCCAGGTCACACCAGAGCGTTGTGCTTAGAGCTGAGGAAATGGAATTGCTTTCCTGGACAGGCTCTCTGATTCTTGCCTAGGGTTGAAGTTCCAAGGTGTGGGCCTTTCCCACAGCAATGGTTGCCTTCTTGCTTCCTCTTCACCACAAAACAAGACAGAGCCATCCACCTTGGCTCTTCCCTTCATCTCTGTCAGTTCTATTCAATCTGATTTCTTCCCCCTTTAAGTGCAGACAATGTTAACTGCTAGTTGATGCACTTGTGATCATACAACTGATGTCTAATCAGAGGCGTGCTTGCAGTGTTCAGAGCCCTGGGACCAGAAGTAAGAGTCCTGCACAGGTACTGGGGAAAAAAGGTGGAGGAATTAAACTTCGATATGTCTTTGATCATTCAGACTCTGAAGAAACTCGGAACAAATCATTGCTGCATCTTTCTGTTTTCAGAACAAGGTTTTTGAGAGCAGTCAAATTCAACGTTTACTGTTCTGGAAATTTAAACAGATCACTAAAATACATTAATATTTTTGCTTCCTCCTCATCAAAGTATTTGATTACCATTTGATGGTTGGAGGACTTCACAGTCAGAAACCTTTTGCCTCTCACTGTTGTATCGTTTGCAAAGAAAAAGTAGAGTTCAAGACCTGCCCCAGCATTCATGCCTACTTTCTAGCTCCTTTTGAGAGGTCGAGGGGTGTTAAGAGTAGCACATAGCCTACAGAGGGCATACACAGAAGTGATACCAAAAGGAATGTGAACTGTTTCTGAAATGTCTAAGAGCACCTCTGATGCGGAGCACAGTTCTGAGAATTAGGGCATGCTCTTCTTCTACAGTTCTTTGCTGTGGAAGAAATGGACAAGTCAGTGGATTAATTATGTAAAACTTGTATTTAGTTTTGCTTCCCATTAATGTGATGAGGATAGCATGCATGGGAATTTATTTTTACATTCAGGATGTCTCACAGTGAGCCTATTTTACCAAAGTTAAGATTCAGTCCATTCTCCGTCTGACTTTTCTGTTCTTATCAGCAATCCTGACACTTTACTGATGAGATATAAATATGAAATGGAAGACTCTACAAGCTCAAATGCAGCAAAAGAGCTTTTTATAGGGCTATTTTCCCCCTTAAGCTGCTCTGTTCTGCCTACCCTAAAAAACAAGCAAGCACCAGAAGAGAAGAATTAACAGCAAACAAAATGATATAAAGGGAGACATTTTTCACCTGTCCTTTTTAGAGGGGTAATTGAAAGAGACAGAAGTCAACTAAATTTAGTACACTAAACCAATGTACAGTGCTGTGAGTTCCTCAACCTAGTGGATCAAATACAGTTCTTTAAATCCTTCCCATTGCAAATGCAAGGAGAGAGAATAAAAAGAGGCTTTGTTTTCAGAGTTGTTATTCAGTTAACTGTAAAATAATTTCCAAAGATAAAAAGATGTCCTTAATGCTTTACACAGTGTGGATTCAGGTTGGAATCTTTTTGTTCTGCAAAAAGTTTCCATCACCAGAATCTCTTTTCTTCCTTGTTCAGGCATTTGAAACCCACATTCAGACCTGTCAAGTCTTACACTTGGAGAATGAGACTCATTCAGTTGATTCCTGTCTCACATGTTTCTATAGATAGCCTGGATACCAGTCAGAGAGCAGATTTGCTTTACAACAAAGTTAATCTAATGGGTTCATGGGGTCAGTAGCACAGTCCTGCTTCCTTCTGCTGCTCCCTAGTTACGTGTTCCTGCCCCCTTTACCGTGCCAGTGTTGCTCATTCGAGCCTGTGGTGAGCTGGCTAAACCTGCTGAGTGTACATCCCTTTTTTTAAACAGGGGTCAGGGTGGTGGTGGTGTTTGTTTTCAGAAGGAAATTTTAAAGGCCCTTTTTATCTAAGAAATAAGTATTTTTCCCTGGCCCGTAATACTTTAATGTCATCTGTTACTGGACTGGACGTGAACCATTCTGGTACTGGCCAAAAGTAGTTGTTGGGCAGCTCTGAATACATGTTCTGTCCTAAGAGCCCTACACTCTCTGAGAAATTCCCTTCTGCCTTCAGACAGTAGAGAATTAGCCAAATACCCGATCAAGCTGCATCATTGCCCCTCATCACTGGTATTTGCCTATTGAGAAATACACATCATAAGTTGCATGTGAAAGTCAATTATGGAAAGCAAACTTAGGCAGGCCAAAAGAAGAAATGAAATCCCCTCAATTACCTCCATTTTCTGGCATTGCTTGTAGTACTGGAGCCTCAAGCATCACTAGGTGTTGTCACTCTCAGCATGGCACTCGCACCACACTTTGCTGCTCTTCTGCTAAGCAGGTCACAGGGTTAACTCCAGAATGTCCATTTCAAGCCATTAACTTTGTAATCAGAAGTGTTGGGGAATATGATGAACTGGTTTAGAAAAATTTCCAGGGCTGTCAAGATGCACTTGGCTTGCCCCATGACTCCTAGAGACATGCAGTGGAAGCTGAATGATTGGGAGGGACAAATTGGAACCAGTTTGCTTCCTGGCTACCCTGTATGGGTTCTTGTATTACAATAAATGTACGCTTATACAGTGGGTGGATTTGATTTTTCATGAAATGGATTACCAGTAAGTCTATGAGGTGGTCATGACATTATCTTTTACAGTAACATTGAAAGGAAACAAAATACACATCCCTTCACAGAAAAGCAGTGGTCCCCAGGAAAGTCTTTTTGTGTTGGAAGGATAATGAGATCCTTCAGAATTTTAGGCCTTCACCTCAAATGTGCATGCCTGAAGCTTTGTGTGTTATAGTTATGAAGGGAAGGCATTCTTCCCACAAGTGTACTACCTGTTGGAGAGAAAGAGAAATTACAAAGAATGTGGAGTGTAAAATCAGTCTTGATGTTTTAAATAGTATTGACCGGGGACTCTAAAGATTTCCATGGACTGCTTGATAGAGTAGAAGGAGACAATAGAGAATTTTCTGCATGCTGGCTTTGCAGAAACATGTTCTATATTTGAGTGTTTTATTGAGTGCAGCAACAGAGTATACAAAACATTTGGGATCAATAATGATTTCGTACACCTTTCTTCCAACGTTCCTAAGCTATTTTTCAAACATTGAGCCTTATGGCCTTAGGAGGAGGAACTCATATCTAGCTCCCAGGTACCCTCTTCCTTTTAAAGGCAGGGAAACGGGACCAGCAACACTGTTCATATTGCGCAGCACTACATGCTAAGTCAAGTGGTAAACTGCGTATGAAATCCCCACCCAGCACGTGCCACTTCATCTCCTGGTCCTTCATACAAGTCCTGAAAAGCATTTGTTCCTTGTTCACTGACCAGCTAAATTATTTAGGAGCAAAGTGTGCCCTGTGGAGGCCTTGTGGAGTAAACCAGCCTCAGTCTGTTCAGTCAAAGCTAAGGAGCTATCTGTAGTGGAAGTTATACAGGTTCTTCTCTAAACTCCTTTATCTGCCACGAATGAAGAGCAGTGTGGGTATGTCCTGCATTATTTCTCTTGGTCAGTTGCTCTTAAATACCAGGGGTTGCATTGAACTCGTCATGTGGCCTCCCCTGGGCTGGGAATTACATTAATCACCTTAAGATAGTAAATGCATGTGCTGCATCAACCAAGCATTCACGTGGCTGACAATTTCCCTTTACAAAAGCCCTTTAACAGTTAAAATATAATTACCTGGGCAGACATGAGATGATTGACTGACTAGGTTGTATCATCACCTTAACTGTAATTCTAGGACTCCGCTAGCGTTATGAAGGGCAGAAATCAGCACATTTCTGCCTCTTTATCTGAGGGAACTTCCTAATGCTTACAGCAGGGTGCTGGGAGTCAGCATGGTGCTGGTTTCAGTGTCTGCCTCTGTTGCTGAGACTGGATTTGGTTTGGAGCTTTTCTCAACTCTCTTTAAGAAACAGGGAAAACTCAATAGTCTGTTTCCAATAACTTTGTACTTTATAGTGCAAAAGCAAATTCTGATTCTTTAATTATTTGCAACAATAAGTGCAATCTCTCTCATTACATTCTTGAAACCTTCCTCTTTGTATGAGTATGGACATTGAGCTGGTGTATATTTTCTTGGCATTTTGAGGATCTAGTCTTTTCAAAATGATAGCTGTTATTTTATAGGAAGCTGCTAGTACATCATTAATAAAAGATCAGGTATGTTTACCTTTCGAAATATTTATTTAAAATTTGTCAGTTTTCTAGTAATTCTATGATTGCAATAGGTTCATAAGTTTGTGGGAAGAATTCTAAATATATATTTATAGAGGATGTTTTCTCAAAAAGGGAAATAACAATGCTCAGCATAAGGTTAAAAAGCAATAAAGGTCTTCCGTTGTTTTTACAAGTCTGATTTAAATGAAAGGTGTTTTGTAATGCTAGTAAAAATAGCTTGAGATGTACGCAGTCTGAGCCTCCTTCTCCACAAGGAGCATTTACAAAAATGTAGCTGTGGGCCTTTGCCTGCATAAAGAAATTTCTGTCATTGCTGGACTACTCCCTGACCTTGTAGTCTTCTGTGCCACATTGCAGAAAAAATCTTCACGTGTATTCAGGACTTAAAGCCAGGTCCCGCCAATAAACCACAGGCCTCGACTGACTCCAGTGGGGACCAGTGGTGTAGTGGAAAGACCTTTCAGTAAGCTGAGAAGAGCCCAGAGCGGGGGTCAGGGCCGAGTGGTTGTACTGACGGGAGTCTACATAAAGCTGTAGAGATGTGCCACGAGTCGGGTCTGCAGAGAACTCCACTTGCAGCCAGTTTGTGGCAACGAAGAAGAGGAATTTTGCTAGCAAGTAGTAAGAAAGGAGCTACAAACTGTTTTCAAAAGAAAAGCAAGCTTTAAGCAAGAGGTCTTAGTCTTCCGCCAGAAGGAAGAGGGCTCGGTACCGGGTTGGCCCGAGGCCTCAGGCCGGGCTGCGCCCCCCTGGCACGGCGCAGTAAGGGGGCACACAGCTGCAGTCAGGAGCTTCTTGCAGGCCTGGACCTGTCGTGGTTTGAAGGTGTGTTTTTGAAAGAATATTTGCGCTCGCAATTAACCTTCTCAGCTTCTTGCTTCTCTGTTGCGTTACCTCTGAAAGGGTTAACAGGGGAAGGAGCTACACAGCTGAGAGACTTCAGAGGGAAGGGGGCCCCAGGGCTGGGAAGGGCTGTGCCCCCCAGGAGGGCCTGGGCAGAGGTGGGGCTCTGCCAGCTGGGTCACTCATCTGGGAGTATGGTTCAGAGGCCCCAGGCCAGAACGAATAACCGACTGCTCGTCCCGTACCCCCTCCTTTTGCCTTTTCAGTGGCGCTAGGGACCTGTTGAAGCCCTGGAGACTGAGGGGTGTCAGCGCAGAAGCCCGTGGGCTGAGCGACGCCATAGGCGGGCAGCATCAGAGGCCTTTCAGCCTTACCCCGCACACATCCATGGAAGAGCTCCTTCTCTGAGGCCCTCTGCACCCTCCCTGTGCCATGGGTCCCGCCACCCTGCCATCGGCCCTGGACACCGTGTGGGAGAGCCAGGCTCATGGGGGGACTGCTGCGCCCACAGCCCCTGCCAGCTGCTCACTGGTCCCTTGGCAAGCACTGCTGTTCTGGAGCTAGTTTGGGGGGTTTGGGGGTTTTTTTTCTTTTGTCTTCGAATGCCTTCAAAAGATAATTACAAGGAGTTAAGGCCATTCGCTCAAGTTACTTTTAATCCTCACAGTGGTTATAATGAAGTGAGTACTGCACATCCATTTTACTAAAATAGAGTACAAGAACACACTTGACTTTCTCTCTGCAGACGAAAAAGGACAGATCGTTAAGAAAACAGATTTCCTTTGGAAGAGCTGCAGACTGAGTCTTTTAGACCAGCTGAGATCTTCGGTAAAGGGCTTTTGGATGCTTCCTTTCCCCCCGTTTGGTGCTGATCCCAGCGTCATTGCAGGTTTTATCTCAAAGCAGACGGGCTTACTTCCACAAGAACACCAGTAAAAGCGTGCTAGTGAATAGGAGAGATGTCCATAAGAGAAAAGGAGGTAGAAACATCCCTTACCATGAACAAACACTTTTCTGAAGATTTCCACTTTGCAATACTGGCAGGTGCCATTCCCTCATGGTTCAGGTGAGTGTTGGGGATTTGGGCGTTTAGGTGCTGGCTGGCTTGCCTCAAGCTGAGTGCCCAAGGTACTGGTAGAGGACAGATGTTTTCACATTCAGATCCTCCTTTCCCAGTTCTTGACTGCTCAGAAGTGGCAGCACACACGCAGATGCACACTCACTCACTATTTCCTGAAAAATTGGCTTCTCAGAGCTGCTCTTGAAGGAAGCGTTGTCGTGCAGTCTCTTACAGAGGAACCAACGACAGGGATTTAAATCAAGCCCTTCCTGTGTGTCGGAAGAGTACGTAACTCCCTATCCAGAGTGCATTTTGAAGCTGAGATTACATTGCAGCTTTCAAGCTAGATATGTTTTATATAAAATAATTATGCGGTCTTGTGTTTAAGATACTCACTCAAGTTTCAGCCTTTGGTCTAGGAAATGCTTATTTCCCAAAGTGGAACAATGTCCCTAGGAGAGATTCATACCTCAAATAGCCTTATTGCTTCAGGGCTGGGGTGCTGTCCTGGGAGACTGAAAACAGGGCTGTTCCGTTCCAAGTGATCTACCCAAGCACTGCAATTTGTGAATAGAAGTCAGAGGTGACAATGGGGCAGGTTGGCATCAGCACTTTTGTAACAATTTAGACTTTCATTTTCTCTGCTCTCTTTTTTTTTTTTTTTTTTTTTTTTTTAAGGGGGTGGGGGGAAGTTACCATAATGATTCATTTCAGTCCAAACAAAATGCAGTGATTTTATCTTTGCTACAGAAAACACAAAAATATATTTGGTTCGGATGCATTTGATTTTTGTCTATTTATTCTTTTGTTTTGGTTCACCTGGTAAATAATATTCTCAAATATGATTAGAGGAGTTATGCAGAGATTCATTGAGCAGAAACTGGTTCATAATTTCATAAATCTTTGCTCAATTGACTTGGAATTGTCTGTCAAAGCTTTGATTGACATGACAACATTATGATGCATTTTTGTCCATGGTGACTCATCCAACATCCTTTGCTAGGATGGAAGAGAATTACATTGCTTTTTCATATCTACTGAGGGGTACAAACACCAGGAAGGGATGGGGATAAATTACTAATATGCATGAATCTTTTGCTTTTGTGTCATCCTGCCATCCATCATGTCTTTCCCCAAGTTTCTTAATGTCAGGACTCACTAGGATGAAAGTCTTAAGTTAAAGGTAACTGGGGATTGAAGCTCTTGCATCACCTTAACACAAAAGCACCATCGATAAGGTTTTGCTTCACTGTTCTGCAATTCAAGGGGACTTTGAAGTCCACGTATGTAAATGACCTAAGTAAACTCTGAATGACCACTAAAAATAAACCTGTTTGCTATTTATTATTTTATAGCACTACTGAATATGTTTGTTACTTCAGAGATGTGAAAAGAGAAGACCTCATCCTTAGTTGTCTCTGCAGAGCATTTGCAGACAAAGAAGTCAGCATGCACTGGTACGATCCTTATTATAATCATACTACTACTCCACTACATTTTCAGAGTAATGAAAATATATTCTCCTTTTGGAATGACGGGATTCAACCCTTTGCCCTGTGTTAAACAGATAGTAGCTCAGACTAAGTGGTTTTAGTAATCCTTCATCCTTTGAAAAATGTTAACCAAATCTACTACTCCGAGTTACAAAAAATGCCATGGCTGTATTAAGGTGTTTCACAAAAGAACTTTTGAACTCTGGATTATAATGAAAAGCTCATTCAGAAAAGAGCAAAATAGTTAATTTTGCAGTGAGAGTGAAACACGTTCTTTGAATTTCCCAAAGAAGGTTTTCCTGTGGTAAACTCAGCCAGGTGAGATCTCAGGAGGAATAGTAACCAGAAAGTGATTCCGGTGATGTTTAGACTTGCAGTTTGCTGGTTTGAAATGTGCCACATAAACTGACTGACAAAAATGTTTATTTTCAATTAGGTGTCACTGATGGAGCATCTGTACTTCTTTGAGAGGGTGCAGTGCACTCCAGTCCTGCATTGTTATGTTCTGCCACCGTTAATTCAGAAGTCAGTGCTGATTTCTGCTTCACGTTCTCCTATGGCAGCCTATTTAAGGCTTTAATTTGCCATGACACAAGACAGGTATCAGTCTATTTCCTTTCCTTTCTCACTGTATCCCAACTTGAACTGAGCTTTTGGTGGGCTCACCCCGTGCTTCCCTTATTATCACATTTAAGGCATCCAGGTGGGGAGACAGAATGGAATAAGACACCACCCCTCCATCTGTTAAAAAACAAGAAAAAAAAGAGAAATGAAATACAAGGGTTTATTGTTCTTTAGGTAAGAACAGATACTGTCTGCATGTCAAGGCCAAACTATATGCTACTAAATCTATCCTTTGAAGTCTTCCATTGGGCTGACCAAGGATAGATGGTAAACTGTTACCATTCGATATGGGATTAGGTCAAGTCGAAGTTCAAGTTTGAAGGTAACAGCGAGAGTCTCAGTTCAGCTGTCAAATGTATTAGTTTATATAATGAATAGCACATAGTCAGCATCTTTGCTACTGTTCTGCTAGTGGGGAGATTCATTTAGCCACAGATCTCCACACTCTTTAGAAGTCTAAAATGGCAATACGTATCTGTTCTAACTTAGTATCTGAATATCAATGCAATCTTTATTCTTTTGGAGAAGAAAAGAATTTAGGTCTAGGATGTACTGGCCTAAAATAGAAGACAATTATTTTTTGATGCATTTTCATCAGTTGCCTCTGTGTTTCTGTTTTCTTTGCCTATTTGCTAAACGCCTATCACGTGAATTTATCAGGACATTTAAGCTTTTGAAGATACTTCAAGGACAAAATGCTTAAAAGTTTTTATGATGGCTGGATGAAAAGTGGGATGATGCAAAAAACAAGGGTTCCTTTTGTCACTTTTCACTAAGCTTGTAGAATGTAAGTTATACAGAGATATTATAAAATGGCGCATATGCATAGCGTCTTAACCATAATGGAAAATGTGTGTCAAGGTAACACAGTTGATTTGGTAACACATCTGTAGCGAGAATGATGTTGCTGTCTGCTGGGAGAGGGAGGGAAGAGAGTAAGACATTCTGCCCCTCTACCCCTTGCCCTTAACATATTCTTATCATGTCTGAGACATATATATATATATATATATATATATATTTAACCTAGGAATAAGGAGATTGAGGTCAAATCTCTATTCTGTGTGCTACTTTTTAAATCCCCAGGGAATCTGTCCTTTTTTGAGTAAAACGGTGAGTCTAGCCTATAGCAGGTCAGGGAAAGGCTGCTGAGTACTTCCTTCCCTTCAGTTTCTCCTGCCCTTTTCGACTGTGGCACTGAAGGCCGCTGCTGCTTGGCAGCCCCCATCTCTAATACAACAGCCCAACATTCTTGTTGAAGCTGAGTAAGCTTGGTTTTGGCTAGCTAACGACTATGAAGTTGTTCTCCTGAAGTAAGTAGTGGAGTCATAGTATACTACCATGTGTGGGTGAGTGTCCCATAATCCAGGGGAAAAGTGTGTCTGAGCTGCAGCAACAGCAAACTAGTTGTCCGATATAACAGTTGAAGGGCAAATCTCGCGTTTCCCCTGTTCCAGCCCTGCAGTCCTGCTACTTCCTTTGCTATTTGGTGAGTACAAGGACCGTTGAGCTGACTGGACTGACCAAATAGTGAGTCTCCCCTTGAAAAAGACCGTTACTATAGTCAGAGGGCAAACACCCTAAAAATCATTCTTCTTGTTTAAGTTTTATAAGAAATATATATACATATATATAAATATAAAGAAATATTTAAAGAACTGTATAGATCTGTGCTAGAAAACCTAGGACATCTACTTACAGGTAGTACAGTAGAACTCTTTCTTAGTGATTCAAAACAATCCATCCAAAACACAAGCCGAGGAAAAACTTCTGCTGTTTTTGACTCAGTTACTGTACTCTTGTCAGCAGCACATTGCTGGAGACAGAAGAGAAGAATTAATGTCTCCTGGAAGAACACAGTGTCCAAAAGAAACGCAAACCCAGCAGCACTAAATTTGCACCCCAATCTAGAATGTTAACTGTGTCCTCAGCAGCATCAAAACAGGTTTGCAAATGCATGAAATTTATAACTATTGCATGTATTGTTGTGATGACATAACAAAAATAAAAGGCATACCCAGTGACTAACGTTCACTCTGATTGAATACTTATTTCCATTGAATTTTAAACTCGCTGGGGTAAAAACTTGGGAAAACAACTTCTTTCTGGAAAGGATCCCTTTAGCAAGTGTTGTGACCACTCCTTCAATGGTTTTCAGTTCATTGGTCCCCCTAAAGAGTTCTCCAGTTAAGCTCATTCTATTATGCACGTGTGAAATAGGGGTTTTTTCTAGCCTGAAGTTTTCTTTTAACCTAAATGTAGATAGCTTAAATTGATATCACCTAGGCTCTTTTACCTTTATGCTACTCTCCAATAGCCATGATGTTTTGTTTGCCTGTCAGATGGGCGAAGTGTGTGGTTGTAGAATGGTAGTGCTTTTTTGTCTGTGGGGCACGAAAACAAGGGCGTATTGGAACCCTGCAGTTACAGGTCTGAACGTTAAAGCTTGATCTGTTCATTTAATGGCAGCATTTAATCCTGGCACAGAAAGGCAATTCTGAAGTCCCTGCGTAGGTGATAGTTCAGTTGAGTAGCTTAGCAGCAGGCTACTTCTAGATCTAACAAAAAAGAGTCAACAGAATAGTGATTTGAGTTTGAAAAAAAAAAGGGGCTGACACACACCAGAATACAGCAATATTATCCAGAAATCCTGTGTCTTTGCATCTCACGTACATTCTCATTGTTTCTTCACTCCTTTCCTGTTTGCACAGGTGAAATGGACCAGCACTTCATCTGGCAAGTTGTTTTTCTTCCCTTCCTCCTGAAGGGGAGGCAACTCCCTGAAACTCCTGGAGAGCAGACAGAGATAAGGAGCATTAGATGCAGGAGCTGGAGCAGTATCAGAAGACTGAGGCCTATGAAGTCTTTAGCAGGAGAGCACAAGACAGACAAAAAGGCAAATCACACAGACAAGGTATTGAATGGGACAAAAAGATGTGCCTGGAACACCACAAGATTCCCAGCTGGTTGTGCAGACTGACGCTCATTTACAGCCTTTGATGTAAAGGCTTGTTAAAACGTGGATGCTCATCTCAGGGAGCTCAGCTGTGGACATGCAACAGAACAGTTTTCTTCCTGCAGATCCAGGTTTCATAAACGTGACATATACACTAGAAACAGCAATTGTCATCAGCAGTGACCAAACCATTGATAATTGTTCTCCATTGTTCTGGTATTGCTTGTTAAAGAAAATGTGTTTTGAATTCAGAAATTTAAAGTGCTGAAGCAGCTAAGTGGCAGAACCAGGCCTCGTCCCCAGTATAGCCCTAATCCAATCCAAGGCTGGTTTAACACCCAGTCCAGTTAATCAGTGGGAGAACAGAGAAACAACAGATGATCAATTTGTGCACACAGGTGCTTGCAGAAACGCAGGTGTTTCTAGAGAAATCAGTAGATGTGACTAGGAATTGCTTGTTCAAAGACTTAAGTGTGCTTGAAGGAGTGTGTGAGTTAAAGCAGGCAGAGATCAGGATCCGAGGAGGAGCCTGGAACCGAGGCAGAGACTGGAACCGAATAGATCAGTCAGCTGGGACAGGGTCAGGTGGTGGATTTGCAGAACTGACAAGACCAAAGGAAACTTCTAAAAACTTCGGACATTGACTAATGATTTGATAAGTGTATATAAGCCGTGCTGTATCCCTTTGCTCTCTGCCACTCGCTGGGGTGGTGGCCCAGCTCTGAGTGGCGATTAAAGCAAACCAATTATAACAAAGTTGTGACTATACCAAACCAATGCTGCCAGCAACTAGGTGAGATCACCTGATGAGACTTGGACATGGGTAATTCCAGACACAGAGCTGAAAGTGCTCTTGCGTTTAAATTTAAAAAATCGCATACTGGTGAGGAAGGTAATGAATTCGGTAAGAATGGAAAGTACACCCGGCATTGAAAGGGAGGTTGAAAACCTTGCTGAGGTTTTAGAGAACTGGGAAAAGATACCCCTGGCACAGGCTTTGCTGAAATGAAAATTCATTCTTTTGTGCCAGGAGGAATGGCCATTCCTGACTCGTACTAGAGGAGGACCCATGGATGTGTGGCCTCCTAGAGGAACTTTTAAGCCTCATAAACCAACAAATCTGAGAATAATTTTAGAAGACTTTGGCAGCCAGGATATTGATTATTGGTATATACGGTATAATTGGGCACAGCAAAAATGTAAATCACCTAGAAGAAGGGTCCTAGCTAATGCAACTGCAAATTATTTTTTTTATTTGTTAGTTGTTTAACTTAATTCTCACCCTCACGTACCCTTCCCCTGAGTTGTTTGCCTCAGTATCATGTTTGGAGAGATTCTGTGGATTAGTTAATAAATGTTAACTAGTTATTTTGCCCCTTCCAAATCTTTCATCTTTGTGCATTACATGCCCAAAATGTGGGTGAAAGGACAGGATAGAGGCTTTTCTATTCTAATGTACTTTATAGGCTTTCTTTCCAACTAATCGCCACCAACAGAGAGAGGAACAAACTCCAAAGCAGGGAACATCTTGAGATTTGCCTGTGGCACACTGTGAGCTCACAGGAATAACTTAATCGCCACTCATCCTCTTGGCTTCATACTACAACTATAGCAATCTCTGGACAACACTGTTTTCTTATGGTACATACGCACAGCTGTTCCAGTGCTTCTCTCTCCCCAGATCAGCGTGTCCCTGACATCAAGTTAGTTTCAGTTTCCCTTCTGGAATTTGACTACTACTTTTAATTAAACAAGGACCTCACGATGAAGACAAACTACAAGAAGGAGTGTCAAATGCATCTATCAAAAAAAAAAACCCCAAGCCACTTTCTTGTAGAACTTTAGTTCCTTCATGTTTTAGTCACCAGGAATCAGTGTGGGATGGCACACGACGTATAGTCTAAAGCAGTAAGCATAATGCCTTGAAAGACACCATGTACTCCCAGAGGAGTACAATGTCACTTTCCTGACTCACACGGGAGAAAATGAATTGTGGCCGCTGAACATCCAGCCTTCAGAAAAAGACGGAATGCAGCACCAGCCTGCAGACAGGGCTGGCTGACCGGAGGGACGCGTGCTGCACTCCGTACACGAGGCCAGCCAGCTCTCCCCAGCCAGCTGCGTGCAGCTGTGCAACACAGGAGAAAAAACACAGAAGCACTCCAGAGATGAAAACAGCAAATGGATGAAAATTTGTGATCCTATGCCAAAAAATCTGAGTAGGTAAGGCATACTTCAAGGACAAACCTCCATGCTTTTGCTTCGTTGACAACTCACTGTTCCTTCATCTCCCCTCCTCGGGCTTCTGCTCAGCGTTTCCAGCAGGATCAGAGGGCTCATTCTGCAGCTGCCGAACCTGGGACAGCTCCTCCGCCCAACGTGGGTTATTCACTGACTGTCAAGTTCCACCACCGAACGAGCTCGTCTGACAAAGCCCGAACAGCAAAACCCTTGAACCGTCGATGCCCTGCCTGGCAGCCACCCTGACAGCGGCAGCTGCATTTTACCCGAAAGAAGCCTCCTGCAGCATGTGCGCTCCCGTGAGGGGCCCGTTCTCTCTAATCCCCCCCGGAGCAGTTTCCCCCCGTGCCCGGCCGACCCCCCCCTGCCGCGGGGGCTCCGCAGGCGCCGCTCCCTGCCCGCACCGGGGCTACCGGCACCCGCGCCAAGGCAGCGCCCGGCGCACCGGGCCCGGCTGAGCCGTCACGGCAGGGCCGGGGGCGGGGGGCGCTGCGGGCCCGGCTGCGGGGGAGGGGCTGGGGCGGGGGGCGGCTGCGCGGGGCGAGCGGGGCCGCGGCAGGCTCGGGGGGGCTCTGGGGAGGCGCCAGCCGCCGCCCCCCCGGCTCTCGGGACCCCCGGGCCGCCCCCCCGGGGGCGCGGCGGAAGGAGCCCCCCCTCGGCCCGCTCGCCCCCCGCGCCGCGCCGGCAGCCCGGGCCCCGCCGCTCCGGCCCGCAGCGCCGCCAGCCCCCGGCACGGCCCGGGCAGCGCGGCCGCAGCCGAGTGCCGGCAGCCGGCACCGCCCGGCGCTCCCGGCACAGCGCGGCCGCCCCCCGGCAGCGCAGCCCCGCGCCCCCCAGCGCGGCTCCGGCCCCCCCGGCCCAGCTCCCCGGCCCGGCCCGGGCCCCGCCGCCCCCCCGGCGCTCTCCCCCGCGCCCGCCGCTCGGCGCCCCGGCCCCCGCTCACCTGCCCCGGCGCGGCCGCTCCGCTCCCCGCCCCGGCCCCGCCGCCGGCAGCCGCCCCGCTACAGGGAGGGGCCGCCGCCGCCGGCCCCGCTGCCCGCCCCGGGGTCCCCCCGCCCCGGCCCTCAGCCGGAGCCCCGCGGGGAAAGGGGCCCTGGCCCGACCCCTCCCCCGGGCTCCCTCGCAGCCCCTCGCCCGGCGCCGAGGGGGCGCGGACGCAGCCGGGGGGGGCGGCGGGGGGTTACTCGGCGCACGGGGAGCGAGCCCCGGGAGCGAGCCCGCTGCGGGGCTGGGGGCCCCCGCGCCCCCCCCTGCCCCGGGACGCCTCGGCCGGCGTTCCCCGAGCCGCGCTCGCCGTTCCGGGGGGCTCTGCGACGCTCCCCTCCGTGCCCGCGCCGGGACGGGCTCCCCAGGGCACGGACGCCCCCGGCCCCAGACCCGCCCCCCCCCCGGCATGTGGGCACATGAAGGAGACCCCAGCGGGGCGCGGAGGGGCTGGGGCGGGGGCGGGGCAGGGGGCAGCTCAGCTGAAGGGGGCGCCGGGAGCCAGGTGAACTCCTGAAATCCCCGTGGGGCCGCGGGACAAGGTGGCACCGTCATCGCAATCCAGGCTCACCGACCCCAAAAGGGGGGTCCTAATACCTGCTGGTCATGCAGGAGGTATTGAGGATGCCTTTTCAGGGTGGCCCGAAGCACGCCCTTGCCGAACCAACAAAGCTAAAGAAGTAACCAAAGTACTATTACAAGAAAGAGTACAGAGATTTGGGGTTCCAGCAGTAATCTCATCAGACTGGGGGCCACACTTCATTGAAAAAGTCATTCTGCAAGTTATTAAATTTTTAGGAATAGACTGGCAGTTACACCCCCCATATAATCCACAAGCAAGTGGTCAAGTGGAAAATGAACCACCTAATTAAGCCGCAAATTGTAAAACCTGGACAGGAGGCTGGTTTATCTTGGCCTCAGTCGTTGCCTCTGACGCGCCTGAGAATTAGAACCAAGCCCAGAGCTAAAGAAGGGCTAAGTCCTTTTGAGATACTGTATAGGAGACCTTATAGTATACAAACAGGAGCGGAGCGTCAGCCCGAGTTGAGAATGAAGTACTTACTGATTATGGAAGAAGCATGCAGAAACAGCTTCGAGACGTAGTTTTAGGAACTGGATGGACCTGTGCATAACATGGAGCCAGGAGATTATGTATGTGTCAGACCTCTTTCAGGTTCACCTCTGGAACAGAAGTGGGAAGGTCCTTTCCAAATACTGCTTACATCCCATACCGCAGTCAGAGTTAAGGAACAAGCATCCTGGATCCGCCACACCAGAGCGAAGGCAGCCCCTAAGTCGCGATGGGAATCAACACCTACCAGACCTCTGCGGCTTCGGATCCAACGGAAAGACCGTTGATCGTTTGTATATTAACAATGTTCTGTACAGTAGGAACTCATTCTTGGGACCAGAATCAGTTTGTAAAAGTAACCCATAATGTAACGAATGCTTTGAATCTGGCAGATTGCTGGGTATGTTCAGCATTTTCCAGAGGTAGTAGAGAATTTCCATTATACGGTGTAATGGTATCACAGGCAAATTGGAGCTGGCCATTTAATCATAAAGGATTTGGTTGTTACAAATCTCCAGATAGTACAGCAGGACCCTGATATGAAGTACAGAAATCAGGAAATTCTACGATAATTAGAGGGAATGATGGGAATGAATGCTCCACTGACAGGATGGCTCAGTTTAAACTACACTGCTCTGAACTGGAGTGTATGTGGCCCGCCAATTCTAACACCAACTAATACAAAAGGAAAATATAGTATTACCCCGAAATGTGGGAAAGTGCATCTAGATATGCTCGCTAATCAGACCTATAGCTGCTTACATCAAGGATTATGGTGGTTATGTGGAGATGGCAGGGCCAGGAAAAACATACCTAAGTGACGGCAAGGTGAATCTGGGGTAGGATACCCAGTTCCCCAAGGCAGAATATTTAATCATTCGCATCCTCCACCGGGTGTTTTGAGATCCCCGTGGAAACTGGTTAAATGAGGAACTAATAAGCCCCCGATGACCCAAAAGCCCCTCAGTATTCCATAGTTTTGCGAGATGGCATCTTCCTTCATTAGGGGTGAGTTAGAAAAAGCAATAATAAATATTTCTGCCACAATAGAACAAATGGAAAAACTCACCATAGGCGCTGTACAGGGAGTCCTACAAAATTTCTTCATTAAGAAATTTAGTACTTCAAAACTGAATGGGTCTGAACAGACTTTTAGCAAAAGAAAGAGGATTGTGTATGGTTATTAATCAAACTTGCTGTGTCTATGTTAACCAAGAAAAACGTATTGAAACGGATTTGCAACAAATTTGGATAACCCCCAAAATATTACATCAAGTATCCCTAGATGACACTTCCTTTGGATTTTCTGACCTCTGGGA
Source organism: Falco peregrinus (assembly GCF_023634155.1). Classification (NCBI taxonomy): domain Eukaryota; kingdom Metazoa; phylum Chordata; class Aves; order Falconiformes; family Falconidae; genus Falco; species Falco peregrinus. Next base: position 422,372 of record NW_026599622.1, on the reverse strand, counting down.
ATAGTTTACTTCTTGCCTGCCTCATTTTATGTGGCTGAAGCAGCCCTTTGTTGTAGTTATCATAATTATTGTATTAGAATTATTGATTTGTATTACGTTACGATGCTTTCTGTGCATGTGTAAAAAAAATAATGATAGCAGTTATGAAGAATGGAAGAAAAAAGGGCTAAGGCAAAGGCTACAAGATGGGAAATATTTTACCAGAATCCATACTAAGAATGGTATTGTTTAAGCAAAAGAATTTGCTAAGGGAAAAGAAAAGGGGGGAACTCGATGCGAGACAGCGCGGTGCCCCCCGAAAGCCGGGCTGCAGGCAGGAGCCGCCCCGGGGCCAGCAGCCGTCGGCAGGCGGGCAGGAGCCTCCCTGCCTGCAGAGAAGGGCTGGGGCTCGGCCCGCTCAGCGCCTCGGGGGGCAGCCAGGGCAGGGGGAGCTGAGCCCACCGGCGTGGGAATACGGAGCCTGCTGCAGGGGCCTGCGAGCCGCTGGAAGAAACGGGCTGCTGAAGGGGTAAGGCTCAAGGACACCGGGGTACAATCACTGTGGTGGGGGAGATCCCGACCCCCTACTCAAATGGGCCCCCGAAGAGAGCGAATCCCGCCGCCCGGGGAGCACGGGGAGTAAATTTAAAATGAACTCTACCTTTAAACTGCAGCGAGAAGGCAACTAACCAATAATTAGCTCGTAGGTGTAGGCTTTGGGCGGAACTAACCAACTTCACTGTGTAAACATGTATTGTGAGTAAAACTACGTGTGCAAGTCAGGAGGAGCGACCCCCCTTGCACCCGGCACCGCAATAAACACCCCGCTTTATAACTTACCCCGAGTTACGCAGTTTAATTCCGCACGTCAGACGGAATAAGCAGCCTTTTCACTAAGCAATTAGTTCTTCACCTACCATTTCCCCAGCCACTCTCTCACCTGAATGCGCTCAAACATCGACCTGCAGTAAAACTCTCCTGCAGAGCCTCTCTGCCTGCTCTGCAGCCTCAGGATTTCAGGCAGGGAGAGCAGTTCGCTGCTGCTCCTCTCCTGCCCCTCCAGATGCCTTTGCTCCTGCTGCTCCCTGCCTGCTGCCCGGGGGGGATGGGGGGTGATGGCTCGCTCCCACCCACTGCCTTGCAGGACAGAGACATCCACCGCATCACAGACAGGGTCGGCCCGGCGAGTCTCTGCCTCCTCTGTACATTGCTTTCCGGATCCTGCTTCCCACCTCAGCCGTAGGGCCACGAGGCACCAGCCTGGAGCAGGGGTACCCAGCCAGGCCTGGGGGAAGGGGTGCATCTCAGAGGCAGAGGGGCTCTAATTGCCCCGTTTGCAGTGAGGAAGTAGCTTGTGCAAGTGAGTCCACATCACAGAGCAAAATCCTGCCACAGGACCTGGGCTACCCAGGAGCACACAGCTAAAATGTACGGAGAGTGGGATACTGCACTGCCTGGTCCTCCTCCCGCCTCAGGAGCCCTCAGTGGGGAATTCCCCCGTTTTCTCGCAATACCCAGTATCCCCATCATCACCTCCACTCCAGCCAGTTCACACCCCCATGCCCCTTCGATGGGTGTGCAATTGCACCCGCAGCCCAGCAGCAGCACAGTGAAGCGGTGCAGTACCCAGGTGGGTGGATGCCCCCTCCGTGGGGCAGATCCGTCACACAGCTACAGCACAGCACTCCCACTGTGCCCGGTGAACAGGCGTGTCAGTACTCATTTCTGAATTTGCTGATCTTTTTAATGTGCTCTGTAGCCCAAGGCCTTATTTATCACCCATGCTATCCTCTGCACTGACAGCAGTGTGGATCTTCCTCGCAGGCTGTTGTTTTCTCATCTCACCCCTGACATCAGAGTGCATCAGAAATAACTATTTTTTTCCTCTGTGGCCTCTTAATGTGAGGGCAGCTCCCTGGCATCCCTGTCTAACAGCTAGGCACTGAGGCACGGGGAAATTACAAACCTTCCTTAGATCCTGGGCCAGGTGAGCCGTGGGTTTTGCTGGCAGACCCGAAGTGCGCAGTGCAGTGAGTATCTGGCTCTGCAGCCACAGAGGCAGATCACCAAGAGGTGCTGTGCCAGTGGAAAATGAGGGACGCACCCTGGCACGATGGTGGGGAGACTGGATGAAATGATCTTCCTATAGGCCCTGTGTAGCCTCTGCCGGTAACATTCAGTTACCCAGAGTGATTTAAAGAGTCAGTCACCAAGATTCGAGTGAGCGGAGGAGGTTATCTTTATTCGCCAGCGCTGGGTGCATGGGGGATCGCTCCACCAAAGTCATGCACGTCGAGGGGATTTTTCAGTCCCCTCTTTATACAAGCAACTCAGACCTATTCATTAACTTTCCAGGAAATCGTTTACATATTCATTACAATGCCAGGAACTCATTTACACATCTCACTAAACTAGTGACCATGATTTAAGTCCTTGTCTTTGCCACCTTTCATAAACAACAGGAACTTGGGACCAGATAGCCTTTTTAAAGATGACAAATCCAAGGACTTCGCAATTAGTACATCCGTCATGTTAGCAATAAGGGTCCTTGCACGTTTCCCAACTTTTAGATAAACATAAGTACATCATCCTATAGATAAGCAGTACATCATTCATCATTCAAGAGCATGAGGAGGGGAAAGATACTCAGCTGCTTTAAGGTTTCTATTCTACAGCACCTTATCTTCTCACTGCCTGTCATCTAGCACCCACAGCAAATAAGCAGGGGACCCGCAGAAGGCACCTTCCTTCAGTTTACAAACCCTGACCCATTCCTTGGGCAGATCGAGCATGAATGAGTGTCCCTGAGTCCCAGAGCAGCTGCATTGTAGAGCCTTCACTGCAATGCTTGCAAGGAAAGGAGCACCTCTCAATTCTTACTGCACTGTTTTACCATAACTAGTTGCCCCCAGCACCAAATCTTGTGCGTTTCTACTTGAAAAGCAGTTTAGAAAGCCCTAAATGATGACAAAGTTTCTTTCTAATTTTTTTGCTCCCAAGTAAACAAAGTGTTTTGTTTGTCTTGCAATAAAATGTTTTTGATTCATATCCCAAAACTGTCAGGGCTTGGTGAATCCAACATGGATTTTTTCCAGGATACAGAATGAAAAGATTGAGTTGTTCTCACTGCTCTGGTCTCCAGGAGGAGCAAAGAAAAGACCGAACTTGCTCCGTACAGGAAATCTGGCCCAGCTGTAATAATGATGAGGGAGAAGCGGAGCGGCACTTTCCTAAGAGCTATTCTTGGGCTAAATTCTAATATATTTTGCAAATGCTGGAAAGTAGTACCCCTGAAAGCCAGAAGGTCAGTCTTTCTGATGAGTGCTGGCTTCTTACCACTGTGCCACCACCAGGCACAAACAATACATATATTTCTCCTAAACTAACTCTCAGAGGCAGCTGTGGAAATAAACCATTGTCAGCCCAGCCTGAGATGAGCACTTGAAATGTTATCCCAAATTACTGTTTTGGAGGCAATGGTGGGAAGTGCCAAGTGAGTTGGAACTAGTGCAACCAGTTCTGCCTCTTACACAAGAGGTCATTAGCATTTGAACAAGGTAGTGACATGACACTTCACAGGCAGAAACCTTGCTTTGAAGAATACACAAAAGCACACACATCTCTCAGTTATTTGAATGGGGGAAAAGGTTTCTCTTGTCCATCCCAGATTTTCCAGGACACCGCTATGTGTGTTTACTTGTCTGGAAGATGTGTGTTGTATACCCACCCAAAAGTAACTCACACTCTGGTGTGGAGACAAACACACACACGGGTTACTGGTGACAGGTCTTTCCCAGTGTTGGTAGACACAAACTGTTGGGATGCTGTCAGGTACTGCAGTGCTGTCCCTGCTTGCCACGATTGAGAGACGGGACACAGCTTGACGCAAGCAAATGTCACTTTAATTAGCCGGATATCATGATTATATACACACAAGCAATTGTTACATCTAATTCTGATCGGTTCAAAAACTTGCTTATTCAATAACTATGTGGCAACTCCCGCGAGGATCTCACACTAGCTATTTAGCAATTCAGCAATAAAGACAACAATGTCTGCAGCTTTTGCACCACGTCCTTGAGCAAACTGACAAACCGACCACCTTATTCCTTGTATAGTCTCAACCTGATGATTAGTCCCTGTTTCTATACCCTTCAGAAATTTCTCATGTCCCTTTCACCAGGGCTTGTGACCCACAAGCTCGAGCACATTCCTTTCAACTAACTGACTGTTACTTGTGGTTCTGCTTCCCAGGCCCCCTCCTGCATCTGCTCTCGTCCAGCGCATCTGTGTGGTTCCCCCATTCCCAGCTGATCTGGTTGCCCACGTGCCAGGACCTGTCCAGAGCAGTTTTTCCCCTGTGATGGAAAGTGCAGCACAAGGCTGTGCTGCAAGTCTGGAAACCCCTCCATGCCCCAGCAGAGTACGGGACAGACTACCACAGCACAGCCCCTTCCCTTACCTCCTCCCACCCTTGGGGTCTGCAGCTCAGAAACGATCCCTTCCCCTCACGTGCCCTGCAGCTCAGGAGTCCTCATCTGAAATTTCAGGGGCAGAACTTATGAACGGAACTTCATCAGTCCATCTGCCTGGGCATGCTGGACTGGCAGAAAGGTATCAGTCCAGTGTCCAGGGCCTTGGTGCAGTTTGGTCCCTCACAGCACAAGGGTTGTATCGGCATGATGAACATCCGACGTTAGGGGCAAACTCCATCTGCTCCTCCTCAGGAGAAGTTTAAAGTGGTTCCCAAAGTCAATAGGAGTCACGTGTGCATATCTGAGGGTCTTCACTAATCCATCTGCTAATTAAATAATAGTTAAAAGCCATGCTGTCCACATGCACTGCAATCATTACTTTTCATAATTAGCTAAACGTGTAAGTCAGAACCACTGCTTCAATTTTTTTTTTGTCCGCTGCCTCAGCCATCGCTTGCTTTGACTGCCTAGGCTCTTCACCAAGGCAGAAAATTGGTTTAGCTGGCATTTAATGGGTCTGTGCTAAGTACCACTACATGCTGTGAACGCCTTGATGCCTATTTAATGACTCTTGCCTATTAAAAGCATTTTCGATTGAGAAAAAGAGATGATTTCAGGATGACATTCAGCAGTGGTCTGGAGCAGCAATTGAACAAATCCAACGAAACCCAAAGAAAATGGTCATGCCGCCTTAAGGTTGCTACAGCAGGTGCTTACAATTAGAAAGCACTCAAAGAAACCCTGGGTGTGGGCCAACACTGTTTACTGCGTATTGACACGCTCTTTCTTCAGCTAAACACGTCTGTTGGACCACTTGCATTGGTGCTTTCCCCAGCTTTGGAGAGAGAACAGAAACGGTGTGAGCAAGACAAGAGAGCCACGGGCACAGGGAGACTCCTACCTGTGTGTAGAACACTGGCCCTTGGGCTGCTTTTAAGACTCAGCCCAGTCCTCACTGCCTGGAGCACGTTTTCCAACAGAATTCAACTCCAGTTCAGATAAAAGTCTATGTTTTGGGCATTATTTTGATGTGGTGTAAGGAGACAGAGACACACACACTAAAATTAGGCTATGGCTGGTTATCAGCCCAAAGAGGCTCCCTAGCACCAAAGTAGGGTTGGGTCCTCTGCTAAGCTGAGCAGAACTGCCAGTTGGACAACTCAAGCTCAAACTTCTCTGGAATAAGGCCCCACGTTTTTCCTGAATGAGTATTATTCCCTTGCCAAACTGCAGTTCTACTCAGACCTCAACCATTCTGCCTGCAGGCTTCTCGGGAACAAACATAAGTATTACTTTTATAATGGGGAAAGTTTCTTTTTTCATGCTGCCCTAACTCAAAGCCAGCCAATGCAATTTTGCTCAAGCTTTCAAACAATAATGCCATCTCAGAAAATGTCTACAGATTGTATTTTTGAATGACTCCAAAACCTGGAAGCCTGTGTCTACGTTGCAGGAGAACAGACTGCCCAGTTACACGATTGCTTGAATACTCCCAGATCATCCCATCACATGTAGGCTCTCAGCTTCAGCATTGAATTTAAAAGTGCAGCAGCTTTAGGCATCCCTGGAGGCCACAGTACAGGCAGGGACCTCAAGCAGAAATTCAGATCTTTGGTGCTGAAAACGGTCTCCTGGAAGTGCTCACCTGCCTCCATTCCCTAAAACTGGAGCCTAAAGCAACCATACTCCTAATGCAGGTACCACACCTAAGTGACTAATGGGTAACTGTTGGGCTCACGCTGACTGTGCAGCTCACCACCCGGGGAAGCCGGGGGTCTCTTTGCCTGGGAGGGGTCCGTGTTACATGGCTCCCAGCAGCAAGCGGCAAGGTACAGGTGTCTGGCACTGCACTGAATGATGATGTGCACATATATATCTCCAGGGCGACCAGGCAAGGCCAGAAGAAACTGACGCTCAGGCTGAACACAGGTAAACGAGCCCAGCGGTGGATCTGGAAAAAATCTACACCTAATCCTGCCCAAGCCTGAAGGTGCTTAAATTCCATAAGTATATTCTTTTTCACCTGCAAGAGCCCCGGGCATTCAGAGCAGTGTCAGTGCAAACCCCCAGCCGGCCTGGTGGTGCAGGGGAGCTGGAAACACGAGGCACAGCTACGCCCGGCAGGACTTGGAGAGGACTCTGTTAAATAAAGTCCCCTGAGGTGTTCAGTTCAGTAGGCATTCTCAGGACAGATCTAACATGCACCAGCTGGATGAGAGTCATCTGAAAGCTCAGCTGCAGCAGCCGTTCTCACTGAAAACGTATCCAGAGGAGACACAGGAGGTATGCCCAAGCTTCCAGAATTCCTTCAGCAAGTTGTGAATGAGGCATGAGATGAAAAATCTCTCCCCGGTGGACAACACACAGACAAAGCTCAGCATACACTGCCCTTCCCTTTTTTGTTCCCCTCTGCTTTAATCAAGGACACTCCGCAGTCAGCTTGAATGAAAAAAAAAAAAAACCAAAAGGAAAAAAAAAACCCTTTACAAATGCCCATCAAGTCCAAAAGTGTCAAGACTATAGAAAAATGGATGGGGAAAACCCCTTGAGAAGGTATTTAAAATATTCAGTACATATTAAAAATTTCCCTTTTTTTAAGTTCACTGAAGCTCCCTCTAGCAAGATCAGCTCCTGCTTAGGGAAAAGTGTGAACTGTGGTTATTTGTTCAAAGGTAACCTTTCCCACTAATATATATAAAAAAATAACTGAACCAAGTATTTCAGAAGTTGTAAAGACTGTTTGAATCTGTGCTTTGGGTTTTGTTGGTTTCTTTCATCCTAGTTAACACTGAACGTTTACTCTTGCCTCTTCCAGACGTAGCCAAACAGGCAATCAGGGATATTCTCCAGACCTTGGGTCCCACTGCTGGTGACTGTCTGCCTGTTTTACAAAGTACTTGGAACACCAGGTTAACCCGGGACGGTACAAAATACATGGGCATCAGGTGAACCAGGTCTGGACCTCAGAGCCCAGCTAATTTCCCAGATCAGTAAATGGCTTTTGAAACAAGCACTACCTGCAAGTCCTTCAGGGTTGTCTTAAAATTTGCTCATTTTGTCTCAGGTTTAGTGAATAAATAAGCTTCTCTAATTAGTGGCAACATTTCCTTTAATGTTCTCTATACCTGCTGAATGTAATCTAAATGCTGAGATAATGTTATTCTAACGTCTTCAGGAGCTGGCACCTCTGTAACAGGGACACTGACTGATCTGTGGTGAACAGCAGGAGTAGGTAAGCACTGTGAGAAAGCAAATCTCTTCCTTCATCCAACGCCTTTGGTTGACTAAATGCATGGATTGTTTTTGCATTTGGTCACAAGTATCAAGATCTCAGCTACACTTTCCATTCCAGCTGTAGCAGTCGGGGACTTGTACTTCTAAGTTTGTGCATTTGCTTTACTCCTAAAAACATCCTGAAACCCCTCCATGAGAAATACTTCAGTCACAATTCTTCCTCTTCCAAGTTCCTGAACCTTGATTTTCAAATACATGGCATCAAATTACGATTCCCTCATCATCAGAACTGTTGCAAAGAAATTACATGCTTTTCTCCCAAGAACAAGGTTTCAACAACTGTGGAATAAATCTGGACAAGTGGCTGGTGTAAAGGCAAAGTATCTTTCCAATGGTAGAAAATACTCATTGCACTTACCTGCCTGAAAAAGTGCTGTGTTGTTATAGCAAAGACATCAAAGCCACAGCTGGCCCTTTTAAGGTCACCTTGAATACTGCTTAATTTCTGGGACTGCTCATCACACTCTTCCTTCAGTCTCTGAATGAACTGCTTTTCAGCATCTCGACTCTCTCCCGGTTTGGGGGAGAATCCCCTCTTTGGGGTGGTTGGCCTCTGCTTGGGATGTCCTACAAAGGAGAGAAGAAAAGACCATCAGGGTCCCTTTATATGTATGGATATGACCTTCCTGTGTTTCTAAGGCCCTTGGGACTCAGCCCTATAAAAGAAAAAAAGGTCTGTAGCATTCACACAGATCTGTAATGACTTTCAAAAAAAGCAAGAGCACAGCGCAATATGTTTCTGTAGGGGCCAAAGCTCAAACCTTTGTAACAGTCATCTCACCGCAGGCTCTGAGCCTGAAGGTCTGCTATGAGCCGGGGAGAGCTCTCCTAAGAACGTCTTACTGAGAACTGAGGTTGTTAGAGGAAGGTTCCCTCTCACCTATGTTAGACATCGACAACAACAGAGGTCTGCATCTTGATGCGTGATGCTGGACCCCCTTGGATAACAGTGAGAGAAATGGGCACGTCCGGACTGAGATTCAGCTTATCCCGTTGTGGATGTGGGAAACAGTAGGATGATGTCTACACGCTACACATGATTTCTTTGGCCACCTCAACCCCAAGTCTGGTGACTTGACAGAGGTCCCAGATGGCCTTTGTAGATTTCCTTTTGCCTCCAAATAGGACAATGTGGGACTGGAGTTGTCCTTCCCTGAATGCAAACACAGCATGGGTTGCTTGCTATTGGGATTCGCGACTTCTTTTCCTCAGCAATACTGCAGTCTACCTTGCCAGTCCCCCTTGCTCTCCCCTTTGTAACACTTCTAAAGTTGCAGCACAAAACAGATCTGTACAGAAATGCCCCCAGGTGCCACATGGTGATGACCGTTACACCACTGGCCCTGCATGGCTGCTCTCTCTGCACCGTCGGTCACAGCAGCAGCGCTGTACGGTTTGCCCGCAGAAATGGGCCCCGACCGACTCTGGCTCCTCTGACGTGCTCCAGGTTGGCTTGAAGCAAGTCTGATCCTGTATAAAGATGTGGAACCGCTGGTGTAGCTTGTGTTCAGGATATCAGCTCAAACACGGTGTCATATTCACGTGAATGGCTCAGGAACTAAAGCTCGCTCACGATAAGCCACTTCGGGGAAGTGAGGCTTTTATCCTAATTTAAGGTCATATCCTGCCTGGGTCAGCTACTCATTTCTCTGGAGATACTCGGGAGGATGAAGCAAGAAAGGGCAGTGTTCTGGTGGTGTCAGGTTGCTCAAGCCACTGCTTGGACCATCTGTTTTGTCTTTATCTTCTCAGCTTCCTGAGAACTGTCTGCAAACATCAGGCTGGGGCAACACCTTTGATTTAACGGTTCTTGTTGCTACCCTTGTGTCTCCTCAGTTGTTGCTTTCTAGCTCCTTCCTGAATACTGGCCAGGAATCCCTGGTTCACTTCTTGAGCTCCTCCCACTAGTATCAAGCTTTTAGCCGAGGAGCTCGAGTCAGTAAGAAAGGGGCAGAAAACAGCCAGACACCTTGTTCCCATGCGTTACTAGAAATGGAGGACATTGGTCTGGATAGATGAAAAACGAACACTGCTGTGCTGGCAGCAGGGGTTGGGTATGGAAGAAACTGGGAAAAAAGAAAAGACAAAAAAAATTAAATAATATATTGTGGTCTTACAGTCTTGTAGCACGCAGTTCCTGCAAAACAACACAGGAACAATGTCTCCAACTAGTTGTCAGCAATGAAGGTAACAGGGGACAGTCTTCCACTGTGGATGCTACCTACCCCTTTCCCAAAACCCAGAAGAATCTTTCCACAGAGATGCACCTAACTGTATGAGTTAGAACCAATTTATGAAGGTGAGCATTGTTCCAGAGGTAATCTTGTTAGATGTGCTTTAGATATTTTAGATTTTTCAGACTGTGGCCTGGGTGTGCAAACAGACCCTTAGGGCAATTTTACTACATCAGGCAGGGAAGCAGCATAGCTTTTCCAGAACAATACAGCAGGAGCATATTCCTACTTTTTTAGATCCCTGACTTGCGTGGAGCCACTGGGAGCATGTCTTCCAGTTTGCTGGACTGTGTCCTGGCTCCAGGCTAAGCTTACGGGGAACTAGCTCCAGAGATGCTCCCTCATGACCCCAAGTATCTCCTGCTGCAACCGCAGAGAGTCACGAGTGCAAAACAGCCTTTGACACAATTTCTGCCCATGACTGGCATTTGTAAGGAGGAATACCAGGCTTCCCAACATGTCAAAGCTAACTTTATGATGTTGCAAGTCCTAAATACTACAATGCGGGATGAGAGAGAGAGGACTTTCTGTCATTAAGAGAGTTCAACCAGCACAGCCATTGCCCTCTATCCATTTTCATGTCGGTTAAAGCCTGTACACCTCTTTGTTCAGGAATGCTATTTTCTTACAGATTCTTCCATTCATGTAAAGGGGCTCTCAGCTGGGCAGTAGGCAGTAGGTACTATCACAAAATAAGAGATTCATAGGAGCAACGGCCACAAATACCTGACTTTCTAGTATAAAAATCTTGGGTTGTTGAGGCAGCATGGTGATGTTACAACAAAAGGCATAGGGAGAAGTGTAAAGGGAAGCTCTTGAAATCAGTCCAGTTTTAATGAAAACAGAAACCCATCAGGTTGCTTTGTCTTTCTAGCTTTCCTGTGCACTGGAACATTTGAAGCACACATCTCTGTGTTGTCCTCGTCAGTATTATAAGCTGTCCTTGTAAATGAAATTGTGCTATTCTCCTCAGGGATGAATCTGAATTTCTCAGTTCATTTGGGTCTGAAAAGAGCTTACTAAGCTTACTCTGCCATTCGTGTCTCCCTTCTGTTGCTCTGCACAAAACAGGGTATGTATTAATGATGCTGGCCCTGATCCTGAATGTCCTTTTTGCTGATGGTGGGACCAGGGGGGAGACCTCGTGTATGCTGGAATCACCGAACCCCTTTGATCCACTTCAAAACTCCCAGGTCTTTTTTATCTACTTGTGTTTGAACTAGGAGACATGACAAGTATATACTCACAATTAACACAGTCCATGAGGATTTAGATGGGGAATGCAATTCGTTTGCCTTTTAACTGTCCAATTTTGGACATTTTCATAAGGGAAGTGAGAAAATTACTTTCAGAGGACTGATAACAAGCAATCTGTAGAGTGACAGATGTCAGAAACAGACGGCACCATCCTAAAATGGAGTGGATGCAGAGCACCTGCATCTATGTACACCTGTTCCTATACACATATTTCAGGAATGGGATTGCATCAATAGATAAAAGAGATATCGCTATGAGACTCTGCATCTCAAAACTCCTTGCAAGTCTGCAGGAGGACTGACCAAAAGTCTAAAGGTCAGACTCAAGGCTAAAAAAAATTTGCATGACAGTCAAAGACCAGCACTGATTTAAAAGAACTGCACGTGAGGAGGCCAGTAACAGAGGGAACACAAGCTAGAGACAGCACTCCAAGTTTTACAGCCTGTTTCATGGCCACATGTAGGTGTGGCAGTTACCTGGAGGACACGTGCTCTCCTATCACAAAGAGTAAATGCCTCACAGGTTTGTGATCCTGATGGAGGAAAGGCTGTGCTACTGCCCCTTAGCCCCAGCTACACTCACGCCTTGTCCTGTTTAATGGCTGCTTTGATTGTTTTTTGGAATTGTTAAATAGGTGAAAACATTGTCTGTTTGTTATTTCTGTTATTGCTGTTGTCATTTCATGGAATGCTAAAGGCTACTCTCAAAAAATAAAGATGAGGTTTACCTTCCTATTTGATCCTTACAGTGATAAACAATTTTAGGTTGCCATAATTTCAGACAACCAAGCTTAAGAAATCCTAAATCAGTCTGTGCAGTGGGAGAGAGGGCACTTACTCAACCTCTCATGACAATGAAGCAACATTTGAGGACTTACGAATTGGATATGCCAAAAATTTCAGCCTTGAAAACCACTAAGTGACCTGTGGAAATGCAGGCCTCCTTAGGACAACAGAAATACGCAGTACAAACATGCCTGTGTTTCATTTCGCTTTCCAGTTCCAGTGGAAGCAAATCAGCTGTTCTGTAACATGCTGCTACCACCACAATCAATTCTGGTGCTTAAACTGGAGTCCTGCCGTTGTAAATGCTGGTGAGCTGCTGGTCAGGCACTCTGCACAACAAATTTTTCTTTGCATCTCTCTTGGTGATCTCACCAGTTGCAAAACAGCCTAAAAATTGTATGATTCAGAAGACAGCGGTAAGTTCATGTTTTTACCCTAGTAGCTTCGTGAGGAGAATTCTGAATCCTGTTGGTGCTGGGAAGATTAAATTTAACCTCCCATTTTCTGGATTTTGTTGGGTGTGAAGGAGGAAGAAGAGTTTGAGTTTAGTAAACATGCAGAGACTCTTGATGAATGTTCTAGAAGCCAAAGAGCTGTTCTACATTTTTTTTACTTTACCATCAAATGAAGAAACATGGGGTTCTGCTCCCCATAATAACAACTCAAGCATCATATAGCTGTAGAGATGGCATTTGAAGTATTTAAGTAGAGTCTAAAAACTGAGGCAACAGAACAGGAGATAAACTGCAAGCACAAAGAAATCATTGGGACCATGCCCACGCATTTCAGAAGCGTTATCAGCCAAAGGCCAGCCTTAGAAAAGCCTTTAGGTACCTTATACATCTGTTGATGTACACGTAGGAAACATAAATAGAAATAAATTCCCTTCATCTTAGTAAATAAACAAAGGTATTCTTCAGAAATGCTAAAACCATGTGTTTGTACGCAATGTTGAGGGCTAAGCTGACAATGCCCCAATAGCACTCCGAAGGTTATTTCTATAGATAACCCCTTTTCCAGTCATGCACGGAAACAGCCCAGGAAATTCAGCGCCTCTGCAAACAGTGAGAGTAGATCCCAGGCAATATACAGTATACTCTCATTCCAGGTAGCTGAGGTGTCTTTTATTTCACTATACCTGTCTGTTCTCTTGTTAGATAAGAAAATTGTAATGATAAACATAAATGTTCCCGTGACCTTAAAGATGTAATAGCAACAACTCTTTGTTTTGACGGAGAGATGACTTCGCGGTTGTAACAAAGAAAACAAAAGTCTGTTCAGCTCATGCGTTGGTATGATAAAGCCTGCTGTACTCAGAGCCAGCTTAATGAACCTTGGACACAATCAGTCCTCACTTAATAGCAGGTCTCCCTTTAGTGTGTTGACAAGAGATGCAAAGTCAACAAGTTTAAATCTTCCCTGAGCAGTGGGTTTTGGTTCATAATTACCTGGTGAATGGAGCCTGGTGGTTGTTACCGCTGATCTCTTAGGGGGTGAGACAACAGGCCTGTTAGCATCCTGATCTTTTTGTACTTCTTTCTCCACACCTTTAGAAAAAAAAAAAAAAAGGTAGAAAGAAACCTGTTTTATAATTCTGTTTGCAACTGTGCAGAACTATGTCACTAAGATACATACCAGAATGGCGAAATACCAGTATTTCACCCATGCACACCCTGGGCTTTGCACAGAATGATACTACACAGTACTTCTGTGTTGGATGTCAACCTGCCCCTTCTGCAAGCGTGACTGTGTGCATGTGGCTGAGCTGACACGCACAGCACTAAAGAAGGTCAGAAGGTGCCTTACACACTATCTGGGTTCTCCAGCCACCTGCACGGTGGCAAATGCCATTAAGGCACAAACAGCTACATAGGTAGCCCATCCTTTCTGTTCTGAGCTCTGTGTTCTCTCTCTTTACCTTGCTGTGCATCCTCACCCTGGGCTGGAGGAGAAGCTGAGTAGGACTATGCAAAGCTGACTGAAGTTACCTGCAGGGCCCTGCTCTATCAGCTTCTTCCCCAGGCTAGGAAACGCCTTTTCTGGTGGCCAGCTTTCCCAAGAGGGTCTCACACAGGCAAGAGACGGGCTTCTGCAGAACCAGAAGCAGGCAGGCTGTGTCGGGGCTGTGCTGGATGTGGCGTGCCAGACAGGAGAGGGGGTCTCTGCCTGTGCACTAACTCAGCCAGGGCCAGAGAGGTGCAGCACAGGCAACGCACAAAACCGACAACACGCTGTGCCAATGCAGGATACAACAGGGCCACATCATTTTCTTGATGTCCACAAGGCCGAACCAAAACCTGGTTCATGCTCATCTATCACCCAGGCACGTTCCAGGCTGTCTGCCCTCCCCCCTCTCCCCTCTGTGTGTGCAGCTCTCCACATCACTCTTGACCTCTGCATTTATCCCTTTTTTCTGCAGCCACTAATTCTTCCCACTGACAGCAGGATGCCCCAGAGCTCTTGGATTACGACCTCCAGAAACTTTGCGCTAGCCTTTCCTCTTCCTTTAGTTTTCCAGAGGGAGGCAACTGGGTGTCTGTTATTATCCCTCCCATGGCTGGAGCTCTCTGGTGAGGGGCTCAGGGTGGTCTGTCAGTTGTCCAGGCTCTGCAGCCACCGACTGCCTCTTGTACCAGGGAGATCCAGCTTCATCTGGAAGCCGGAGCGGCCACCCAAGCTCAGCTCACCCCTCCCGCCCACCCACGATTCTCATCAAAATAGTTGTGGGGACTGTGCTGAGTGCAGGAACGTGAAAGACCGGCCCTGCTTGTCTGCCCATGGTGTGACAGTCAAGCCACGGGATTTCATGTGGAAAACACCGAGGAAGTAAGAAGAAAGAGCAAGGAAAAGGAAATCTCTGAGATGGTAAGGGATTTTTCTGTTTGCTTTCCTTTTTTATCGTTGGTGTTTGTTGGGGGTTGCATTTTAGTCTGCAGGACTGTGTCACAGCCCCCGGACACACAGGAGAAACAGACACTTAAGGCAAACAATGTTTGACTCATTAACTTGCCCTTCTCTTGAGTAAGTTCACAGACGGCTTGTAAGAAAATGTCAACGTCCCACAGAATCTGTAGTATCTGAAGCAGGAAAACACACTCCTATTTTCTTGCTGGTGCTTAAAGATGGTGACAGTCCAAAACCTAATGCTGTCTTCCATTTGGCTTAATGCATATGTGGAACGTCTATTTCAATAGTGGAGAAAAGTGATAATTTTATAGGGAGATCAAAGCTTCAGGCACACTTACTGCATGACTAGTTTTCTGCTCTTTCCAAAGCCACAGCTAGTCACAGATGCAGTATCAGATGCATCATTCACCCTTCCACTTCTGTCTGCATCGGGACTTGCAAGCAGTGAGCTGCAGACACAGCATTTGCCGCGCACCGAGCTTCATGTTTTCTAGCACCACATCTCAGCATTCCCTTGCAGAGTTCTGTGAAGAACACGTGCACACCCACCAGCCCCGAGCCCAGCCATCTGCAGGAGGATAGCACAAGAGAAAGTCCAAGACCCTCTCTGACTCCCTTCCACCACTCAGAGGCAAATCACACCATCAGTCATCAGGGGCTGGTAAAGACTGAACTTTTCTTCATACCTTTACTTTGGTCCATCTCCATTTTCTCTGCTGTTTATAAATTTGACATGTTGAGGCTACTGCTCATTTGTGATTAATACCTTTCACAGTGAAGTGACTAAGAATATAAATTTCTTGTGTCTGCCACCTACTACACTGTGCTTTACTACAGAGCAGGACATAAAACAAGTTTATGGTGCCATTTTATCACTAAGGACCAAGTGAAAGCAACCTGAGATGGGAGCTGTGAGAGAAAAGCAGAGCTTGTTTTATAAAGTATAGTTTATATTCTTACAGATTTGAGCATTACTTTTTCATGGCAATGAGGCTTTGGGTTTTTTGTGTTTCCAAATTAAAAATATGATGCACAAACAGGCCATACACCAAACTCCTCTGTAAATTTTGCTATGGCAAATGTCAAACAGGGACAATGGTAGGGAAAGTGTGTTTTCCTTTTGCTTTCAGGAGTAACAAGGGGCATATAAATACTTAACTACTTTTGGGTTTGGGACATTTTCAATAAGGAACACCTGGGGAACTAGTTCAGCTTCTTAACCTTAAGCACAAAGCAAGGAACAATTCCACGGTTAGAGCTCGGGCAGAAGAAAACAGAGCAAAGAGGCAAAGCCGCCCAGCAAGCCCCACTGTTCCGCAGGGGGCAAGGTGAGGTCTGCGGAGAGCAGCAGGAGCCACAGGCAGGTGCAGGCAGTGGTGCCTGGCAGGGGCGGCTGCATGGGCGACATCGGCCCTGGAAGGTGGGAGATCAGCGGGGCAAAGGTGGAAATAGTATCTCGACAAGGACAGAGGAGTAGGATTAATAGCAAGAGTGGGAAATGAGGATAGCCACCCTCCTTCAGTTTACAACATCAGGAGAGCTCCCAAGATCTGGTAGGGGCAGCAATGCAGCAACTGGGGAAGCGAGGAGGGGCTGCGTAGCAAGGGAAGAGCCAGTGCACCTGCTGGGAAGGGTACGGAGAGAGGGGCACATGCAGCTAGCAATTACTCAACTTCTCCTTCACAAGTAGAAGGGTCCTGGTGGCCTCTCTGTGGCCCTCATTAGCAGGGAGGGATTTGGGAAGCATGCAGCTAGCAAAAGAAAGGACAGTCCGCAGGAGCAAACCGTTCCCGTTCTGCTGAGCTCAGCAGCCACAGGGAAATCTTAGCTGCTGCCAAAGCTTTCAGTGAGCAGGAGCGTGCTGCGGCTGGACTAAGGCTTCCAAACAGAAATGACCTTACGTGTTTAAAACCTGTGTCTCAGCCTGAACTTTCCTGGCCTCAATATACAGCTGACGGGTCTTTTTGTAACTTTGCTGACTGGGATATCATCAGTTAGGCACAACATCTGCTGTCGCTTAAGAAGAGAAGCTGTTCCAAGTGTCCTGAGGGGAGCAGACCATAAGAAATGGCTGCACGGTGTCTAACCCTGTGTCCTGTTGCCAGTCGTGGCCACCAGCAGGTGCCTGGGGATGCAAAGCCTCCAGTGACACCTCCTGGTATGCACTCTTGCCACGAATGTGCAGCTTATGGACCTCCCCAGAGGGATTCAGGTAAATCTTTGCATTTAATAGCTCAACAGGATTTCCTGTCCAGGCTTTTACACAGTGTCCTCTTGAGATCGTGTAAATGGCCATCATTCATAGCATCCTACAGCAAGGCTTTCCACCAGTTTAACTACATATTGTATAAAGATTCACCCTGTTTTGTTCAGTGTGAACTTGCCTCCTGCGAGCTTCATTGGCTGAACCCTAATTGTCCCACAGGGAAAGAAAATAAACGATAAGCTTCTCTGGCTATTTATGCTTTTATATGCCTCTGTCACATATTGGAGCTTTTCTGGGCTGAAGAGTCCTGGTCTGCACAGTCTTCCTTCACATGGAAGATACTCCATACCCGTGATCTTTGCTGTTCTCCTATGAGCTTTTTCCCACTCTGTCTTTATGAGATGAGGCAAATAAAGCAACACATTTAATAACTGGGTGCAAAATACATCTAAACAGTTTCTCAGTTTTGTTAGCAGCTTCTGCAGTTCTTGACAGTTGCTCCATCCTGAATAACTTCATATTATTTGTAAAGATTGATACCTCATCTGTCATTGATACCTACTCCTAAGTTGCTCGTGAAGGCGAAAAACAGCCTTCTGACCATTTACTGAACGTTTACCCTTATCTTCTGTTCCCTGTCTTTTACCCAGTTATTTAACCATGCAACTGCCTTCCTCCTTATAATGTCTGAATTTCCTTAAGAGCATTTGGTGAAGGACCTTGCCAAAAGCCTTCTGGAAAACCAGCAGTCAAGCCCGTATCAATATGCTTGTCAACTCCTAGAACCTGCAGGTTGGTGAGACAGGACTGCTCATCACAAAAGCCACACGACTCTGGCTCAGTATCTGATATAATGGTCCAAATCTGCATTAGATACAAATTAAACTTCTAATATAACACCAAAAAATCCCAGACATTTGATGTGCGGAAGGAAGAAGACAAACAGGGCAGTCAGTAATCCTATTGGAGAAGTGCTTCAGCAGAGATGGTGAAAAAATATGGAGGATTAAGAAATATTTCAGAGGGAAATAGAAGTAGCAGTGATGAAATTTAACTTGGAGTAAGTAAACACACATTAGCCTAAAATAATCCCATACTTCAATTACTGAGCACAATTACTGTGCTCTGAGTAGGCAGAACCTCTCCGTAGGAGCAAACATAAATAGCAATATCAATTTCTGCCCAGCCTCCACCAGAAATTACAGAAAATACAGATAACACATTTTTTAAATGAGCAGAGGAAAATCAAACATATGACATCTTTATATTCTTCAGTGCTACTGTTGTATTTGAAATGCTTTGCTAAAGCAAAGATTTTAAGACACAGGGTGTAGGACAAGGTTTCAAGGACAAGAGTCCAAGTACTGATAGCCTCATGAATAGAGACTTGTTAGAACTTGTAGGGTACAAGCCCTGGGAGCAAAGGAGCAAGCTAACTGCAGACCCCTGAGCCGTCACAGTTGAGGAGGCAACCAGACGGACAGAGAAACAAGTAGCCAGATAAGGGAACGGATGGCGCCGATACGTAATCAAGAAAGCCGCGTAGAAAGAAACTCCCTAACTTTGGAATAGAAATTATTGCTAGGTCAAGATAAACTAATAAGTTCCTATTGTTCTAACGGTGTGCCTTAAATGTCAACCAATCAGTGTTTTTTACGCTTAAGATTTAACCAATCAGTGTGTAATATGTAGAAGGTAGAAACGTATATAATTGTAAGAAAATCACTAATAAATTGACATTTGCTTGCATCAAGCTGCGTCCCGTCTCTTCATTCGCCGCAAATTGGTGACCCCGACGTGATGCGTTTAAGGATATAACGTGAAGGGCTCTCGAATCGCCTATCTGAGCGACTTGCAGCGAATCCCACAGAACTCTGAATGATCTGCTGAAAGGAAGCAGGAGCCGGCCTGAAATCCCTCCGGAGCTGAGAGGTGAGCTGTGGGAAATCTGTAACGGGGAATCAGGCTTCGTCCCCAGAAAGAGACGTATATGGACTCATGAAGGGTCTTCTAGTCAGATCAGGGAGTCCGTGCCTCAGTCTCCTCAAATGGTGACCCCTATGGTGGTGTTCCCAAGCCTTGGAAGAATAAGGACGGAAAAAAGACAGCTCGTGGAAGAGGGCTGCGTTCCGGAGGAGACAGCTTGGCTGAACGATCGTCTTGCTGTCTGGACCAGGTGGACAACCTAAACCCCGAGGATAACACCTGTATTCATCGAGACAGGTGAGCAGCCAAGAAACTTTAGAGACTTTGAAAGAATGAAAGTGTGTACAGACAGCAGCCAATTGTATGATGCTGCCGCGGAGGGGAACTCCGTGTCGGGAATGCATTTAACATCTTGGTGGCAAATTCTGACTACTCTTCGCCAAGGGTGGACTAATTCTACTAACGGTGCTAAACCAGAGGAAGCTGTAAATTCCACTGACAGCGCGACTCTTCTCAACACACCGTCAGCGATGGCGATTCTGTCCACACCTCCTCTGCCCCCAAAGCTTCTGTCACTGACTGCAGCGACCCTCACAACACAGGAGCAAGCACGGGAACAGGACAACTCGGAGAATGATTCCATTGGCACTGATAAACCTTTTGATCCAGGTCCTATAGATCTGGAAAAGGAGCTAGACCTTTTCCCCACCCCCTCGTCTCTCCTGATGCATTGATTGTATTTTTGGGGAGGGTGAAAGGGAGTCTGAGGGACTGGTGGCAGGAATGCGAGTGGGAAACACTTAAGTGATGGGTTTGGGGAGTCGCTAGGGCATGTTCAGTATTTTGTCAGACAAATCAACCTGCAGAGTGGCAGCCTGTGCAATACGAGGCTGTTAAAGGGTTAAGCAAAGCAGTGCGGGAAGGGAGGATTCATAATACATTTGCTATGTCCCTTCTTGAAGTGATGGCAGAGCCTTATACGCTCACACTGCATGATTGGAAGTTATTGCTTTGTATGGTACTAACTGATACAGTATATGATGTGGTTATTTGATTTTTGTGAGCTACCTGTAGTGGCCTTGATTGAAAACCTTAATCAGGAATTGCTGTTAACTATGAGCAGTTGGCTGGAGAAAATAACTGTGCCGATTCTGTGACTCAGGCAAGGTATCCCAGGGACGACTGTTTGCAAATGAAGGAATGGCTATTAAGGCAGTCAGGATGGGGGAGTCTTGCCACAGTCTTGCAGGGTCCTAGAGAGTCACTAACTTTAATACTAACTTGATTGATTGGCTTCAGAATATTTTGCAACAAGTCGAACATCAGGAAGCTCAAGGGTTGCTTTTAAAACAACTAGCTGTGATAATGCCAATGAAAATTGTAAACGGGCAACTTTCACAATCGCAACCCCAACATGTGTCAAATGATTGTAACGCAGAACTCACAGCAGACTGTAATTCTCAGGCTGAGTTCTGGAATGCAGCATAACACATTTTTGCTTCTCTAATCTCTTCTGTAAGAATAGTACACGCTCTTAACTTGCTTAGTAAATTAGGCTGCTAGCTTGCTAAACAAAGTAATACTACAAATACTGTTCTTTTTTTTTCTGGCTTATTAACAGATGTTGATTCTGTCCATCATATGTCACTACAGAACCGAGTTGCTATTGATTTTTATTATTAACACAGGGACAAGAGTGTGAAGACTTTGATAGGATGTGTTATGTGAATCTGATTGACCACTCTGAATTAATTCACAAAAGCATACAAAACTTAAAAACCTTAAACAAAGATCGGCAACAGAGCCAGGGGCAGGATGCCGTTGGTGTCTTCTCACAGATGGGAAACTTTGGGCCATGACTGAAAAGTATTACAGGATTTATTATAATTATTCTAACCACCTTACTGATATTTGCCTTATGTCTCCCATGCCTTTTTTCCTGTATTCAGAGTTTAGTTGATTGTAACAGAAATCAGGTCATGGTCACCCAGCTACACACAACCTTTGCCTCGTCACAATTAACAAGCAAAAAAGAGGAGGACAGGGAATGTCTGAAAAGAGATATAGGAGGGGAAGACAGAATATTTGACCTAACAAGAGATGAGAGGACAGCTGGGTATTGTGAAGGAGACTAGGAAAGATAAACATGGTTGTCTAGTGATAAATATGTGTCTGCATGCTTGTAGTGATATACAGCTATGTAACTCCATGAATGATTTCTGCCCTGAGCCTGGTGATGCATACAGCTGTGGTTTGTGTCCGGGCTCAGACAGAGATGTAAAAATGGGCTTCTCTGTTATGGTAAAGTGTCTCTAGTTGCATATAAAAAACAAAACAAAACAAAACAAAACAACAAAACAAACAACAACAACAAAAAAGGGTAAAAGGAAAATTAAGGGAATGATTCAAGAGACACATTCAGAGAAATTGTGTCATGTTTTGAACTTTCTGAAAATCTCTGTCGACCATGCGGTGCCTCCCCATTGTGCGACACTTTGTGTCAATGGTGACAAGCAGCAAAAGCACGAAGGTGTCTTAGTACGCATGAAAGACCCTTGTACCGGGCATTGGTCGGGACCACATGAATTTTTAACTTGGGGGAGAGGTGATGCTTGTGTCTCTACAGATGAAGGTCCGCGATGGATACCTGCTCACGGTGTGCAGCCTGAGCTTAGCATGCCAGACCATGGGAGCGCTGCTGGCGCCAGTCAACCCAACAGCTAACGTGTGGTCTCCTTACTGAACCAGTCCTTGTTGGGTGTATTTCCTTGAAACTGACTTGCAGACATTGTTGCAAAAAAGTGAATGTATGTGAAAAATGAAGAATCTTACTAAAGCCTTGATATTTAAGACAAATGATTACCTCTGTATAATGTTAATCCAAAAGAAGTTGATATTGTTTGCATTTTGAATGTCGATAGTTGTTTTTATGTAGATGCTAATGTAGTAGGAGGCTACGATGGGAACGTGTCGCAGCCGTTCTTCTCTTCTCCGGAGTAACAGCAGGGAAAGCATTCAAGAGTTAAATCACCTTGTTTGGTAGGCAGTTAAGAACGTGAGTCAAATTGGCCACTATTACATACAAAACAGAGCAAGTATTGGCTTTTGTTGTTGGCTCAAGGACATGGCTGTGAGGATTTTGATGGTACGTGCTGCGTGGATTTTAGGCGCCCCATTGCAGCAACATGTTATCAAAACCTGAGAAAATGTCAGCCTTTTTGGCATCCATTCACTCAATTGGCAGTATCGTTTCTTTGCTATTGCCTTGGTTGCTGTCATGTTTGCAAGGGCCCTGCAGAACATGGCAAACCTGGTACTAGCTCTTCAAAAAACAAAAAAAAAAAAAGGGAGAAAGGGGTGTCAGTAAGTGTAGAATCGTACCGAACAGAGACAGTGGGCTGTTTTGACATTGATAATGTGCAGTTTTGGTGTTGCTTTGGCGATGTGCAGCTGAGATCCTGCAGAAGAGTTCAATAACTTTGAGGGAGTATGAGAAGAAACTAGGATGCGACAGAAACAAAGGAGGAATGCGATCTCACCTCTAGAATATAAGGAAACAGCATGACAGTAGAGAGTAGCCTAGAGTGAACAGCGCTAAGGAATGTGTTGTATGAATTTGACTGATCACTCGAACTCTATTCATAAGCAGCTTGCAGAGTTGAGAAAAAACGTACAGGCCATAAAGGTTGAGAACGGGTTAACGGACTGGCTACAGAGTTTAGGAATTACTGGAGGGTTAAAAGACTTGTTTCTGCACGGGATAACGATGTTAATTGCCATTGTAATCTTTTTAATGATAATGGGCTGCGTGTGGAATTGCTTTATGAGAATGATGAACAGATTGATAAAAGGGGTCTGGATCACTCAAAAACAAAAAGGGGGATTTGTGGAGTGGCTGGAAGACAGCAGACCTATAATGAGCAATCCAGACCAAATAACTTGGTTGTAATAGCAGGCCGCAGCTGTAGCAAGCTGCAGGTGTTGTGAAGGACATGTGCAAGGCCAAGGGAAACAAAGAGACTGTGTATTTGCAGAGAGGTAAGAGAGCTGGACAGAAAGATGAGAAAAAGCAGGATGTCTGCACAAGGGGGTAGCAGCGTGTGGGTGCCACACCGGGACCAATCAAATGGAGCGTGATGCCGCATGGAAAACAGCTAGGTGGTAAAAAAGACGCAAGAGGAGACTGATGTAACCAAGCGATTAATCAAGGTGTGGTTTACATTGAATTGTTAGTCCCTGACAGAAGGAAGAAAAGGGCCCCCGTTGTTATACATCATCAGCCTATTCAGGGAAGTCAAACACAGGCCATTCCTGGGTTATAGGTTCATTGTAAGAATAAGACTAGAGGCAACTGGGAAGGACCTGATCCTGTGTTATTTATCGGTAGAGGTTATTTTTGTATCTCCACAGGTAAAGGACCTATATGGGTCCCTAGCAAGTTTATGTGACCTGTATGTCAAGATCAGAAGATGGAAGAGAAGACTCAGAGCGAGCAGACAGAATAAACTGTCTATGTTGTAGGAGACGTAGACCGCGGGTATTATGCCAATGTATGCTATGTGGGGTAAAATGGTACTGTAAGCCAAAGCTTAAATGTAAATGGTGTAAAGGGTGTATGGACTTTAAATTGAGTACTGTGCGTTTGATTAGTAACCGGCCATGAAGCAAGAGAAAGCATATGGCTAGTGCAATACCATGCTGACTGGAGACAGTGCACATCATCAGAATCTGTGAAAGCACAGGTTTTTGGTGTGGAACATAGTAATCCCATTTTTGTACCTGAAATTTGGTCTGTTTTAGAGCAGGATTCGGAAGAAACTAAAAAGATTTGTTTAAAATGATTTGGATGGAAAAGAAATTGTAGAAATTGTAGGAGTAAACGTGTTTGAGTGGTGGACTTGGTTGGCGGTCTTGATGAATTTTTTGCCTATAGGCCAAACTATTTTCGATGTTTTGCCTAGAACAAACGTATGGGTGACGTGGGCAAATATCACGGGAATAACAGATTTTTGTTTAAGTCTACAACAGCCAGACAATCCCTTTAGAACTTGTTTAATTGGTATTCTCCTGCAAGAGAATGAAACAAATTTTGATGGGTTTTGGAATATCAAAGCAGTGAATCTGACTTCCAATCAGAATGGTACATGTATGAGTCCAAATAGGCAACATGTTTGGCCTTCTCTGCGTAATGCAGTGTGGCAGAAGACGGTTATTGAGAATTTAAATCAGCCACATCATTTACCTTTGCAGGAGTTAGACTTGTTGGCTAGCGTTTTACCTGTTGAATATGTCAAACTTATTGCAACTGATATGGTGAACTGTACCCACATGTCGTCACCACTTCAACCCATGAATGGCACTGGAGCAATTTGGTTTGGTGACCCGTGGCAGTTATGGCTAACACGTCAAAGTGAACCAGGGTTTTATACAGGGTTTCAAAATCTAACCAGTTCACCTATTTGGGGTGAGTTGAAAATTGGGGGTTTCCATGTAAATGTATCACGGAGTTATCAGTTGCCACCGCGAGTCTTTCTGATATGTGGGGAAAGAGCGTGGCCAGCGATTCCTTTGTATCCTGTTGATGGACCATGTTATTTAGGGCGTTTGACTTTGTTTGCTCCACACATGAAAGACTTATTAAAAATGACTCAACAATCTCACAGATCACGAAGGGCACTGCGCACCTTTGATGAAACATGTAATGACCGGGTCGATCTACATTCTATGACAGCAAATGTCCTAGCCTCCATATTTATGCTGGGGGCAATGGCAGCATTAAATACTAAGAATATACGAAGGTTAGCATGCTGAGGAGAGAAATGATTTAATCTTACATCGCAGATTTTAAGTTCGTTATTGTTTGATGTAGATAGTGTTAGGCATGCTACGTTACAAAATAGAGCTGCAATAGGTTTTTTGTTATTAGCACATGGACATGGTTGTGAGGATTTTGAAGGGATGTGTTGTGTGAACCTTTCCGATCATTCCATATCGATGCACAAGACGTTGTCACAACTGCAGGGAAACATGAAGCATATTCTTGCTGAAGATAATCCTTTCGATAAATGGTTGAGAGGATTTGGGATAACAGGTTGATTAAAGACGTTATTGATGGAAGGAATACGCTTTGTTATAATCATTGTTGTAATGTTTTTAACTTTTAGCTGTTTATTTTCTTGTTTGAAGAAAGGTTTAACATCTATTGTGAAACAGACACGGGTTGTCCAAAAAGAAAAAAGGGGATATGTAGAAAGATTTTTAAAGGACTGAGCACATATGTTACCATTGTCTGGGCTGGACAACCCAGGCCTGTTAGATGAAGCTGCAGAGCAGCTTTAAATTGTCCTTGGAACAAGCAGTGTGAGGAAGAAAACAAGCTATGCACAAACAAGAAGCCAGGTGCAGAGCAAGTCCCGGGAACCATGAAATCAACACACTCTATTCGGCACACTCTGATCAGGCGCCTGCAGCATGCTCACCAGTCAGCGAAATGGACGCCCGCGTGGGCAGAGACTTTTATCCAATCACCTGTGTGTAGAGCCGCATGAGCGGTTGGATTAAGTTGTAAATATGACCTGTTTGTTTAATAAAGTGAGCACGGCATGTAGCCATATTGGTGTGATTGTCATGACTTGGCCAACTCTCCACAGGGGACCCTCTTCAGCCCTTCTCTGGACACAC
Source organism: Falco peregrinus (assembly GCF_023634155.1). Lineage (NCBI taxonomy): Eukaryota > Metazoa > Chordata > Aves > Falconiformes > Falconidae > Falco > Falco peregrinus. Next base: position 396,628 of record NW_026599622.1, on the reverse strand, counting down.
TTTAACACCTCAAAGTTTATCTTGCAGTGAGGGGCCCAAAATGGAAACAGTGTTCAAGGAGTGGCTTCAGCGGTGCCGAGTACAGGGGGTTGATCACTGCCCTAGTCCTGCTGGCCACACTGTTTCTGATACCAGACAGGATGATATTGGCCTTCTTGGCCACCTAGGCACACTGATGGCTCATGCTCAACCATCTGTCAACTTGCACCCTCAGGGTACTTTCCCAGCAGGCAGCCTTCCAGCCACTCTGCACCAAGCCTGTAGCGTTGTGTGGGGTTGTTGTGACCCAAGTGCAGAACTGGCACTTCTCCTGGTTGAACTTCATACAGTTGGAGTCATTGAAATCATCCAACCCATGCAGATCCCTCTGGAGAGCCTTCCTTCCCTCAAGGAGATCAGCCCTCCCACCCAACTTGACATTGTATGAAAACTCACTGAGGATGCACGCAGTCCCCCTGGCCGCATCATTGATAAAGTTCTGAAGCAGGACTGGCCCCAACACTGAGCCCTGGGGAACACCACTCCTTATGGGCCGTCACCTGGATGTCACTCCATTTACTACCACTCCTGGGGCTTGGCTGTCCAGCCAGCTCTAACCCAGCGTAGAGAACACCCATCCAAGCCATGAGCAGCCAGGTTCTCCAGCAGAATGCGTGGGAGGTGGCGTCAAAGCTTCCCTAAGGTCCAGGTAGACAGTATCCACAGCCTTTCCCTCATCCTACAGGCCAGTCATCTTGTCACAAAAGAGGATCAGTTTCATCAAGCAGAACCTGCCTTCCATAAACCCATTCTGGCTGGTCCTGACCTCCTGGTTTTCCTGCACCTCCTGTGTGATGGTGCTCAGGATGATCTGCTCCACAGCCTTCCCTGGCACTAACATAAGGTTGATGCACCTGTAGTTATCCTCCTTCCTGCCTGTCTTGTAGGTGGGCACCACTCTGACTAACCTTCAGACTTCTGGGACCTCCCCAGTTAGCCAGCACTGTTAATAATCATCCCTGTTGTGATGCAGATGAGGATAAGACCAATGATTATCACAGTGTTCCTGGATCATGAGATATTCATAGTCAAGGAAACTTTTGAAAACACCTTGTCCTTCCTGGACATCAACTTCAGCTGAACCACAAGTCCGCTGGTGCTGCAGAGACATCACAGGCAGCAATGCCCTCTCCTGCCAGCGCTCCACAGTCCAGCCCTGCATCTCTATGGTCCCAAGGACAGCAGGGTTTGCTCTCCCTAGGGACATACAATTTCACCTTTACAGTGACCTCTGTCCCCCACCCCAGCATGCTCTGCCGCAAAACTTGTGCTTGCGTGGGACCTTGGGCACTTGGTATCATTCATTTTTGGTTGTGGTTACATGTCTGAGCTTGGCCCAGGTGAGACAGGTGTGGTCCAGCGCATCTCTGCTCTGAAATAACCTAAATCAGGGAGGGAAAGGGGACAAAGTCTTATTTAAGCAGTGTGAGGAAGCCTTACGATCAATAACCTCACATCTTATTGGGGAATTTAGAGATCCTGTGGGTTTACATGGTAAGGGTTTGGGAGTGGTCATGGGGTTTGTAGGACTGGCAAAGGTGAGTTGAGATCAAGAGCTGACTCCATGGCCATAACAGCCACTTTCATTTGACTTCAAAATGGACCAGCCCCTGCCCAATGCTGAGCTAATAAGCAATACCAGTGGCACCTCTGTGATAACATATGGAAGAAAGGATAAAACCCAATGTGCAGCATCTGTAAGAGAGAGGAGTGAGAAATGTCTGAGAGAAAGAACCCTACCAACACCAAGATGAGTGAAGGAGAGGGTCTGTGAGAGAGAGTTCTGGTGGGATCCTACAAACCAATGCTCAAGCCACCATCCCCAACATTCACAGGACAGCACATTGACAATGCTCCTTTAGGTGTCTGCAGGTTCTTTGCATCGGTGGCTTAGCACAGCTGCCAGATGGGCCAACAACTGTGATGCTCACCTGGATCTGAAACCCTGTGTCATCTGTGCCCGCCTTGGCTCTAGGAGCAAAAAAATGGTGGAGTCTCATCTCCCAGGGGAGTGAGGCAGGAGAGCAGCAGAGTGCACGTGCCAGGCCTCAGGGTGGCAGGCTGTGATCTATGTGGAAGGAGTGAACATTCATTAGAGTTCCCTGGAATTGCCTCACACGTTTCTAATTTGTTTTGCTATGGGCTGTTGGAGGTGGCTGTTCTTGCAGAGCAGCAGTGCTGAGCTTTGCCACCTGCCTTGGCACTTGGTTCCATCAGTGTCACAGCTTTGCAACCGCTGCCCTGCACAGCAGCACTGCCTGCTCATGGCCATGCCTGAGAAGGCTTCCCTGGGCAAGAGCATATATGTTAAGGATGTGATATGTCCCCATATGTTTGGAAAGCACTGTGCCATTTGACACTTAACTCTATGCATATGCAGTTTGGATAATGGAGTTTAAGGAACAAGCTTCTGTGCCCATAATAAAGAATTTAAAGAACGTGAAAAATATAGGTATGGATGAACTGATGGGGGACGGCAGATATTCTGCTGTATATCTATATCTATATCTATATATCTCTCTCTCTATATATATCTATCTCACAGGTACAATTGCCTCGATGTATTATTATATAGATGCGTCACTGGAGGCCAATTTCACCGTCTTCCCAGTCACATGTACAAAGGCCTCTGGGTCAGGGAGGCTGGAAGTGGAGATGATACAGACATTGTAGGATCATCAATATTGTCACAGATACAACAATAAATGCACAGGACATTTCAGAGAGGATCTAGAAATGCCTTGTGAAGGGACATTGACACTTATTGCTGCTGAAAGACACCTGACTGCATCAGCTTCTTCAGTGCGTCCTTCAGTTCCTGGTTCCTCATGCTGTAGATGAGGGGGTTCAGTGCTGGAGGCACCACCGAGTACAGGACTGACACCACCAGATCCAGGGATGGGGAGGAGATGGAGGGGGGCTTCAGGTGGGCAAAAATGCCTGTGCTGACAAAGAGAGAGATGACAGCCAGGTGAGGGAGGCACGTGGAAAAGGCTTTGTGCCGTCCCTGCTCAGAGGGCATCCTCAGTACAACCCTGAAGATCTGCACGTAGGACAGCACAATGAAAACAAAACAGCCAAATGCTGCTAAGAGACTAACCACGATAAGCCCCACTTCCCTGAGGTAGGTGTGTGAGCAGGAGAGCTTGAGGATCTGTGGGATTTCACAGAAGAACTGTCCCAGGGCATTGCCGTGGCAGAGCGGCAGTGACAGTGTATTGGCCGTGTGCAGCGCAGCACAGAGAAACCCACTGGCCCAGGCAGCTGCTGCCATGTGGACACAAGCTCTGCTGCCCAGCAGGGTCCCGTAGTGCAGGGGCTGGCAGATGGCCACGTAGCGGTCATAGGCCATGACGGTGACAAAATAATACTCTGATGAAATATAAAATACAAAGAGAAAGGCTTGGGAAGCACATCCTGCATAGGAGATGTCCCTGGTGTCCCAGAGGGTGTTGGCCATGGCTTTTGGGAGAGTGGTAGAGATGGAGCCCACATCGAGGAGGGAAAGGTTGAGGAGGAAGAAGTACATGGGGGTGTGCAGGTGGTGGTCACACATTATGGCAGTGATGATGACGCTGTTGGCCATTAGGGTAGCCAGGTAGATGCCCAGCAAGAGCCAGAAGGTCAAGAGCTGCAGCTCCCGCGTGTCTGCAAGTGCCAGGAGGAATAACTGGGTGGTGGAACTGCTGTTGGACATCTGATACCTTGGAATGTAAGGACCTGTTCAAAAGTCAGGGACCTGTTAGGAGAGACTTCTCTGAGCAAAGTCAAAGCCCTTTCTCCTAGATCTGCCCCCACTGCGCCATGTCCCCCCCTCTGCCGCTCCTAGGAGAGCTCCCTTCCGAGCCGTGGCTGGAGCTGTGCTGAGTGCTGGCCGAGTGTGCTGTGAGGAGCAGGGGCTGTGCCCGCTGGCTGCCCAGCAGTGAGCCCTGCTCTGCAGCAGGGGCTTCATGGGAACCGTGGGGGCAGGGGCCAGTCCTGGCCTTGCACTGGCTCAGCCCAAACTGCTCCCAGTGCAGAAGGGCCTGTCAGCATCGGCTCTGCCCGTGCTGAGCAACGGCCATGGCCAGAGTCAGGTCAGGAGGGGTTTGTGCTGTGCTCAGGGAGAGCAGCGTGAGTGCTGAGAGGCAAGGGGACTGTCTGTGCCTTAGGGCAGTGTGGGGGAATCCGGTGAGTCCCTCCAGCTCCTTCTCAGCTGCCCTGCACTTGCAGCTTTCTGTGATAGAGTCCAACTACACTGCCATGTGTCCTGGTTTAACCCTGGCTGGAAATTATGTACCACAGGGATGTCACTTAATTCCCCCTCACCCATAAGTATGAGGAGGAGAATCAGAAAGGAATGTAAATCTTCAAGTTTGAGATTAGAATAATTTCACAAATGAAGAACAATAAAAATGAAAGTACAATAAAAATAATGAGAATAAGTTATAATGAGAGGGAGGCAGTTGGGGGTAATAAAATCCAACAGGAAAAAAAAGAAAGGAAGGAAGGAAGAAACAAACAAGGAAGGAAAGAAAGGAAAAAGAAAAAAAGAAAGAGAGAAAGAAAGAAAGAAGGAACAAGGGAAGACAGTGATACCCAATACAACTGCTCACCACCCACTGACTGATACCCAGCCAGTCCCCAGCATCGACTGGCAGACCCCAGCAAACCCCACCAAGTTTATATACCAAGCATGAACATGTTGCATCACATTCAAACAACCAAAAATATCAGTGCATTTTCAAAATTCTTCTCACAAGTCCTTGCTACTTAGATGAAAATTAACTCTATCCCAGCCACAACCAGGACACTTTGTTACCCTAAAAAGCAACCAGACACTGCTGAGAGCAGAGGGATCCACTACAGAGCACAGAATGGCTCGCCCTTTCTCAAAGTCTCAGCACCCCCCTTCTAGCCAAGGACACCCATTGTCACAGCGTGCCCTGGAAGCAGCATGCAGCTTGGGTGGACACCCCAAGGAGGTGACCAAGGGTCCTGACTATGGGAATTGTTAAAGGAGAGTCAGCTCCTTCCCCAGCATCACACACTGCATTGCCCACAGCTTGACAGCTTAGAGGAAACCTCCTTGCTGTGCTCACATCGGCACAGGAGGACTCACAAGGTCTGAGCCTGAGCCTGCAGCTGAAACTCCCATTCCAACAGAGCCTGTCAGTTATCCCACAATCATCTGAGCAAAGCCAGGAGAGAGACAGATGGACACTCTGGAATGTCTTTCCCTTCCCCAGCTGCACAGCACCTCCCAGACCAGAGCAATGCAGGGCAGCCATGCTCAATGCCTGGAGCTGTCCCTGCCAGCAGCTCTTTCTCTGGCCCCATGGCTCTTCCCTGCCAGCGCTCACAGAGCCCAGCTCAGCCCCTGTGTGCCCAGCTCTGCCCTGCAGCCGCTCTCTGTCTGCACACCTGAAAGAAAAACAGGTCACCCAAACCCTGATTGAAAAGGAAAGCTGACGCTGGTTTGATCTGGATGCTGCTGCAGAGTGATGGCACTTGCTGACCTTCCTCCTAAACATCACTGTGATGCTCTGAGAGTCTCTGCCCCCGCTCTGACCTGCACAGCGGAGTTTCCATTTCTACCAAGAAGAGCAAGATAAAAGTGGAAGCAGAGATTCAGGCAAGAACAGACTCCAGCAGAAAACCCCTGCCATGAATGTGCTCATGAAAAGTCACCTTGGAAATGACATGGGCATGAGCAGAAGCTGCAAGCAGCCCTGACCAATGCAGCACCCACGCAACAGCACGAGAACATTGCCCTGACAGGGTTTGCTCCTTCCACCTACAGATTCTCCCCGCAGCCGCACGGGAGCCCCCCGGCAGGCTGAGAGCTGCCCCTGGCAGGCGGCAGAGCCCCTGCCCCAGCACACAGCCCCCTGGGCTGCAGGGACCCTGCTGGCAAGGACAGCCCTGGGCACCCCTGCCTGCACAGCCACCTTCACAGCCCTGCAGCCGGCCCTGGCACAAGGCAGCCCACATGCCCTGGCCCTCCCACGCTGCAGCAGGGAAGCCCTGCTCTGCAGCACACTGGCCTCCTCCACAGCACAAGGCTCCCACACGGTCCCACAGGCTGGGGGGGCCCCAGCTGCTGCAGACCCGGCTAGGAACTGCAGAGGCATTGCCCTGCAGCCACACACTCACCGGCTCCAGGGCTCTGCAGATTTCTCCAGCAGGGAGCTCTCAGCATTGTCCCAGCCCAGACTGCCTTGAAGCTCTGGGTGCCTGGCTCCTCTGCCCTGGGTGCCTGCAGGCAGTGCCTCAGCCCTGCTGCGCTTTGCAGAGGAGCTGCTGGTGGGCAGAGCTGTCTCTCTGCAGTGCTGCCCGCTTGCCATGAGCTCCCTCCACGGCAGGAGCCCGGCCCAGCTCAGCAGCAGGGAGCAGCCCAAGGCAGCCCTTGCTCTGCCCCTCGGGGCTCCCTCCAGGTGCCCCTGGGGCTGCACGGGAACCTGCTGGGGAACAGCCGGATGCAATCACTGATGCTCCCTGCCTCAGCTGGGCAGAGACACTTCTGTCCAGCAGTGGCATTTCTCTGAGGAGATAAAGTTTTGTGCATCAGTATCAACTTTTGTTAACCCAGTACTAGAGAGGACACCAGGAAGACTGCAGCAAAGGATCTAAGCACTCTTAAACAGCGTGTGTGAGCGTGTGTGTATGTGTGTGTCTGGTGGTTCTACAGGCAGGGGCGGGGAGGATGTCTTCAGTGCTTCAGTAAGCATTGCAGAGTCAATTGAAGCCCTTCATTGCATAGTCCTACGGGTACAAAGACTCAGCTCTCCTTTTCCCATGCCAGGTCTCTGCTCTGAAGCAAAGCCACTGCACCCACGGGCTCTGGGACACTTTGTACCAGGTTTCTTCATGGCAGAGCTGGGCTGGTGCCACAGCTGGGGGGCTTCAGCCCAGATGTGCAGCAGTGCCCTCAGCCAGGGGCACACGCAGAGGCAAGTGGAGCCAGTGCTGTTGCAGACAGAGCTGTGACACTGAGGGAACCAAGTGCCAAGGCAGGTGGCAGAGCTCAGCACAGCTGCTTGGCAAGGACAGCTGCCTCCAACAATTCCAACACTCAAAATGGAGTTTATACTTGTGGGGCAATTCCAGGGCACCCGAAGGAGTGTTCACCACTTCTGCACAGGCCACAGCCTGCCAGTGTGTGACCTGGGGCCTGCTCTCTGCTGCTCTCCTGCCTCACTGCCCCTGGGAGATGAGACTCCACCATTTCTTTGCTTCTAGAACCAAGGTAGACATGGATGACACAGGGTTTCAGATCCAGGTGAGCATCACAGCTGTTGGCCCCTCTGACAGTTGTGCTAGAACGCTGATGCAAAGAACGGGCAGACACTTAAAGGAGCATTGTCACTGTGCTGCCCTGTGACTGTCAGCGGGTGGTTACTTGACCACAGGCTTGTAGGATCCCACCAAGCCTCTGTCTCACTGATCCCCCCCTTCTTCACTCACCTTGATATCTATAGGGTTGTTCTCTCACATAATTCTCACTCCTCTCCCTTTGTGTTTTGTCCTTTCTGCCTTAGGGTATCACAGAGGTGCCACTGCGATTGCTTTTTGGCTCAGGTTTGGGCAGTGGCTGGTCCATTTTGGAGTCAAATGAAAGTGGCTTTTATGTCCATGGAGTCAGCTCTTCATTTCTTCTCACCTTTGCCAGCCCTACGAACCCCCTGACCACTCCCAAACCCTTGCCATGTAAATACACAGTACCCCTAAATTCCCCAGTAAGGTGTGAGGTTATTGATCCTAAGGCTTCCTCATGCTGGTTAAATAAGAATTTCCCCCTTCCCCTCCCTGACTTAGGTTATTTCACAGCAGAGATGCACTGGACCACAGCTGTGTCATCAGGGCCAAGATCAGACATGTCAGAAAAAAAAAGCGGGTACCAAGTGCCCAAGGTCCCATGAAAGCACAAGTTTTGCGGCAGAGCATGCTGGGCTGGTTGGCAGTTGGCACTGTAAAGGTGAAATGAGATGTCCCTAAGGGGAGCAAACCCTGCTGTCCTTGGGACCATAGAGATGCAGGGCTGGACTGTGCAGTGCTGGCAGGAGAGGGCATTGCTGCTGTGATGTCTCTGCAGCTGCAGAGGACCTGTGGTGCAGGTGAAGCTGATGTCCAGGAAGGTGTCGTGGTTTAACCCCGGCCGTTAATGGAAATCTACCAGCAACTAAACACCACGCAGCCACTTGCTCACTCCCCCCCACCCGGAGGGGTGAGGAGGAGAATCAGAAAGGAATGTAAAACTTGAGGGTTGAGATATGAAGAATTTAAAAATTAAATTGTTAAGAGATAAGAACAACAGTAATAATAATGATAATAAAAATAACGATGATGATGATAATAATGACAACAATAACAACAACTAGGAATGGAAAGGTGGGAAAAAAAGGTAAAATCCAAAGGAAGGGAAAAGGAAAAAACCACAGCACTGTACTAGCTACTAATAAGAAAATAAACTCCATACCAGATGAAACCAGGACAGTATCCACCCCTTATTCCATACCATTTATGTCATGCTACATTTTCCCATACATCATCATCATCACTCCTCCTGTACTTTATATAAATACACAGATATCACCCCTTAGTCTATGGACCCTCCCTATAAAATCCATTGAGTTCATTTAGTCCATGATGTAAGGCTCCATCCGTTATCACAGCCTTTCTAGGCAAGGAGGACGGTATGAGGTGTTGAATTATTCCACGTTGAAGCCAGTTCTAATCCTATTACAGCTGCACTGATCTGGTTTCACCAGTCAATCTTTGCTGGTGTGGCAGTAGAAGAAGAAGTAAGGTTCAAATCTTCCCATCTAAAGATGGTAGAAATGGATGCCACAAGATTATCCAGTCTCTCCACGGTGTGGCTTCAGATTCTACCATCATCACCAAAGACAATATACAGCATTACGTAACAATTAACATCACTTAATTTATTGACTGTTTTCACCCAAAATCAATTCCCATTGTGGCGCACGTCGAACTTCCCCACCTTCCCGCACTACCCACCAAGTGCTCCCAGGCCCTTGAGCAAAAAACAGTCCCACAAATGGGTTTGCCTTTGCCTGAGGCAGGAATGACCCCGACTGCTTTCCCAAGCATATTTGTAAGGTGCACTACAGGACCTTTATCCCCCTCTACAATACACAAAAGCTTTGGCTGGGCAGGACCAGCTCGGGTAGCAGATCCTCTGGTATTAACCAACCAGGTAGCCTTTGCTAGATGTTTATGCCAACGTTTGAAAGTTCCACCACCCATTGCTCTCAGTGTAGTCTTTAACAGTTCGTTACATCGTTCAATTTTCCCAGAGGCTGGTGCATGATAGGGAATGTGATATACCCACTCAATACCATGGTCTTTGGCCCACGTGTCTATGAGACCGTTTCAGAAATGAGTTCCGTTGCCTGATTCGTTTCTTTCTGGGGTGCCATGTCACCACAAGACCTGTCTTTAAAGGCCTAGGATAGCGTTCTGGGCACTGGCATGGGGCACAGGGTATGTTTCCAGCAAATGGTGGTTGCTTCCACCATTGTAAGCATGTGTCGCTCGCCTTGGCGGGTCTGTGGGAGTGTGATATACTCAATTTGTCAAGCCTCACCATATTTATATTTCAGCCATCATCCCCAATACCACAGAGCCTTTAACCGTTTGGCTTGCTTAATTGCAGCGCATGTTACACATTCATGAATTACCTGTGCAATAGTGTCCATGGTTAAGTCCACCCCTCCGTCTCGGGCCCATCTATATGTTGCAGCTCCTCCTTGATGACCTGAAGTGTCATGAGCCCACCGAGCTATAAATAATTCACCTTTATGTTGCCTATCCAAATCTACTTGAGCCAGTTCAATCCTTCCCAAATGGGTAGGATTTAGGTGACATCCATCAGTGAAAGTATGGAAACGCTGTGGTGACAGCAAAGCAGGGCAGCGATATGGTGCCTACAGCCTGCACAGAAACAGGGGCAGGTGTCCAACCATGTGGAACAGACTGCGCTGGAGATGGAAAAGGGTTTCAGCAAGTCTGGAAAACCTGAAGAGAACCCAGCTCTTTGTCCCCTTGGCTATGGCAGCTGTTTCTGACACTGAGGCCTGTGAGAAGACATGTCCTCATGGCACTGGGGCAACGTTGCCTCCTTGCAGCCCCATGGGGAAGCTGGAAGTTGCTGTGCCATTGCTGTCCTTCACTGGGCATTGGATCCCCCACCTTCCATGGTCCCCAGGAAGAGCCCTGAGCGCTCTGTGTGAGGGACAGCACCGACCTTCCCACAGGCTGCAGGTCACGGCTTGGCCGTTCTGCTTCATCAAGCAAGCCAAGGCTTTGCTCAGCAGCAGAGCTGCCTGCACAGTGCCTTTGCCTACCCGCACTCACAGCCTCCAAGGACGGGCTCTAACAAGGCCATGGGGAGGCTTTCTCGGTCATGGCCCTCAGCGGAGCTTGTTAATGCTTCCAGGGACTTTGGGGTTTGCTTCTGACTTGGTGTTCTTGAGAGGTTTCTTCAGCCTCCTCTCATGATCTGAAGTTCACAGCACCACAGACACCCTGCGCTCATTAGGAATCAGAAAGCCCTGACAAGCCATGTCTCTCCCATCAGGGACATCTGGTCTTCAAGTCTTGCTTGCACAGTTAATGAGATAAGTTTCAGAAGTACAGTGACAGAGGAAGGCAGGTAATGACCACTCTGGAGAAGAGATAGAAGGCTTTTCCAATTCCTATTGATGCAGAGTGTCTCTTTAATAGATGTGGCCATGTGGGAAAAGCAGTCCCTGGAGCCAAACACCGTGTGGACAGCCTTGCCTCTTACTTTTCCTGCCCCACTATTTCTCTCCTTTTCTCCATGGGACTTACACCACTTTACATGAGACTTCTTCAACCAGCTCTGCAGCTGAATATAGCAAGTGCTTGGCAGCAATTATTGGCTGTTTTCCTTAGAGAACAGGGTGTTAAAGACAAATAAAAGAGGGATTGCTTATCAGGGGGTGTGTGGGGGGGAATGGGTTAGAAATTCATAAATAAAAAATATATTGCTTTGCTGTATTATTGCTAGTTCAAGCAGATACCCATGAGGTCTGTTGCCACAACTGAAGAGTTGCCCATAGGGAATATTAGAGACACTACTGAAAGACAGTCCAACTTTTCCTCTCTGAACCTTAAAGCAGAAGCTGCATGGGTAAAATGGATTGGAGTGGTCACAGAGGAAGAGGAGAAAGGCATCTGGAGATGAACTTCTTAACCCAGAGCTGTAAATGAGGAAACCAGGACGTCAGCATATAACAAATGTCTTGAATTCCAGAGAAGGTGTGAACTTTCTGGGACTCATGACAAATATTGGGATGTTTTCAAATATTTTTTACACATATATATGTAGAAATTCTTCCACTTTGATCTACATGTACATAATCATAATACAATACCATAATACAACTGGTATTAAGAACAGCACAGACTGTGCCTTCAGACGCCAGCTTCATACCTAATGCCAATCCATTTTGCACAGCTATAGGGGCTATTCCTCAAACTTCTTCCTGCAAAGCCTTCGTGGCACCTGCAGTGTCCTTGGCCATCTCCTCCATTCCTGTGGATCTCTTTATCACTGCCTTCTACAATTCAGCAACCGCTAACCAAGGAATGACCAAGGCCACAAGGTAAAGGTTAAGGGCAAGGGGTTGGCCATTCACCAGCAGCTTCCTGCAGACGACTTCTTCCAATCCATCTTATCCTGTAAGCCAGGGACACACTCAGCACAGCACAGCCTGAAGGCCAAGGGGTACATGGAGCACAGCACAGGCCTGCTCAGGTTTTCTGATACACTCATCACTAACTCCTCCATGTACAAAGGTCTTCTGCTCAGATTCTCTGAACCTCCTGATGAACGTTCCAAGGAGAAAGACAACTCCTTTAAAATGCTAAAGAAAGTGACCTTTATTTGAAGGCCTTGGTTGAAACGTAATTGGAAGATGATCCCTGTCAAACATGGTGCGAATATTCTCCTGGACTTGTTCTGAAAAGAAAGATAAGGCAGGACTTGTGTAAGATGTGGACGGCACCTTTGAGTTCAGTATGGGTGAAGGTGGTAGGGTAGAAAGTAAGGGAAGTCAGCAAGACAAATTCTAGCAGGGCTGAGTAGATAGGAATGATGACCCACGCAAAGCCTTTGGTAGTGCTCTTGCTAATGCAGCCCAGGATGCCATTGGCCTTATTTGAAAGGTGCAAAGCCAGGAGAAGAGGAGGCTTTGGGGACACCTAATAGCCTTCCCATAACTTCTTGGGTCATATCATCAAGAAAATGCAGCCAGCTTCTCACTGTTGTGCATGATGGGAGGATGAGGGCCAATGGGCATCAGCTGAAGCAAAGGAAGACAATCTTTCTCCCCATGAAGACAGACAAACAGTGGAGCAGATGTCCCAGAGACCTTGTGCCACGTCCATCCTTTGAGCTTTTCAAGCCCCACTTGAAGGAAGGCCTGAGCTACTCGCTCTAGCCCCATAACTGATCATTCTCTGAGCAGCACATTGGCCTGGACACCTCCTGAGGTCCCTTCCAGCATGAATGATTCTGGCTCTCAATCCACCATGGGTCTTTGTTGCAGTACTCTCCAAACTATCAAGCTGCAACAAGGTCTTTTACCATCTCATACCAACATACTCTTCATGCCAGTCACTCTGCTGCCTTCTATTAGTGTCTCCCCACACAGGGTACACTCTCTCTGCTTCTTCCTCCTCTCTCTTCCTTGGCTGCCCAACCTCTTAACAGAACCAGCCACAGCTGCACCTTATTTACATCAGCCATCCCACCGCCCCAGAAGGCAGCCCACAGCTGTATATTATTGATTTTAATTAACCCAGCTTCATTCTTCTACAGATCTTGCCTTCATGATGGGAGGGAAATCACTCAGAGTACCAGTAGGTGTTGAAGCTAAAGAGAAAGCTGGTCAGATGACATGTGACTTTCTTTTCCCATGCCAAGCTTTGCTGCTAAGAGGCAGGGCTGCTTGGATGGTACTTCCAAAAAGCCCTGACCGATTCCTTTCTTCATCCTTTCCTACCTTTCTCCTTCCTTTCCCATGTACAATTGCTTCTCCTTGACCACCCTTGTATCCTCCCACGCAAGCAGCACGCCTCTCCTTTCCCTTTCCTCCTTGGACATTGTCTGTCTTCCTTTGGGGATTCTCAGCTCTTCACCATGGGAGTGCCTACCATGGTCAGCAATACCATTGAAGAGCTGCCTCACTTCATTATCTGTGGTGTCCTGCAGTTCCTTATGCTGTTACCTTGCCAGCGGCACCACAGGGCAGGGTGAGCCATGTCCATGCACATATCAAAAGCTGGTCCAAGTAGCACCTTCCAAAACACTGCGATTTGGGAATTGGGACCTCAGAGGTTTTTCCAAGTAGACGTGGTCAGCCCTTTAGTGGGGGCAGAATAACCCCACCATGAGGGCACCTGAGCAGCTGAGGTACAAACCTGAGGAGGAGAAGGGCCTGAGTATTATGGGGGATGCATAGGAGGTGCTGGCGCATGCTCAGCATGTCTAAGGCCACCTGCATGTGGGGCTGAATTAGGGGGTGCGTGGCCACTCAGACAAGGGATTTATCATCCCCCTTGACTCAGCATCATCACCCCTGACACAGCACTGTTGTGGCCACATCGGGATTATCTGTGTCTGGGCTTTGAGGTTTCTCATTCTGGAGGAATGGGGAAAAACTGGAGAGGCTGTGGAGGATACCTGCCTGGATGGAGTCTGGAGTCTATGGAGAGAGACTGAAGGTCCTGGGCTTCTTGAGACCGGCAAAGTGGAGCCTCAAGGCTCCATCTAAGCATGCATCTGCTTAGAAAGGGAGTGTGGGAGGTAAGGGAGTGATTTCTGATAGTGGCAGGAAGATACAACCTCCACAAAGTACAACTTGGAAGGATAAGACTGGATGTGAGGAGAAAGAAATGTCACCCTGAGGATTGATCTGTGATGCCACAGTTCACCCAGAGGGAGCCTGGATCAGCCCATGGCTTTGAGATTTAAAGATAAAGCAGGGATGAGTGCAGAGACATCAGTGAAGGCAGACAAACAAGGGCGTGAGGGCTGGGTGGGAAAGACAGAAATGTGCCAACCGCCAGAGTGTGCAGGAGCAGGCTGGAAACTAGGACCATGCGTGGCAATCAGTTAGCTGAGGGGAATGTGCTCGAGCTTGTCTAGACAACGATTAACATGATGAGATGTTTACAGAGCACAGGGGAGTGGGGGACGGATGGCGCCAAGGAAAGGTAACACCTTGCTGTTAATTGATGGCAGTTAACCACCAATCAGGGATTGCCTAGTATGCAAGGCTTAGCTTCAAGAACCAATCTGTTTCAAACGCGCAGCTTCTGAAAGTGTATAGAAACTCATGCTTCTGTACAATAAATTGACATTTGCTTGCATCAAGCTGCGTCCCGTCTCTTCATTCGCCGCAAATTGGTGACCCCGACGTGATGCGTTTAAGGCTCTGACGTGAAGGGCTCTCGAATCGCCTATCTGAGCGACTTGCAGCGAATCCCACAGAACTTTGAATGATCTGCTGAAAGGAAGCAGGAGCCGGCCTGAAATCCCTCCGGAGCTGAGAGGTGAGCTGTGGGAAATCCGTAACGGGGAATCAGGCTTCGTCCCCAGAAAGAGACGTATATGGACTCATGAAGGGTCTTCTAGTCAGATCAGGGAGTCCGTGCCTCAGTCTCCTCAAATGGTGACCCCTATGGTGGTGTTCCCAAGCCTTGGAAGAATAAGGACGGAACTGGTCTGTACAAAAAGACAGCTCGTGGAAGAGGGCTGCGTTCCGGAGGAGACAGCTTGGCTGAACGATCGTCTTGCTGTCTGGACCAGGCGGACAACCTAAACCCCGAGGATAACACCTGTATGCATCGAGACAGGTGAGCAGCCAAGAAACTTTAGAGACTTTGAAAGAATGAAAGTGTGTACAGACAGCAGCCAATTGTATGATGCTGCCGCGGAGGGGAACTCCGTGTCGGGAATGCATTTAACATCTTGGTGGCAAATTCTGACTACTCTTCGCCAAGGGTGGACTAATTCTACTAACGGTGCTAAACCAGAGGAAGCTGTAAATTCCACCGACAGCGCGACTCTTCTCAAGACACCGTCAGCGATGGCGATTCTGTCCACACCTCCTCTGCCCCCAAAGCTTCTGTCACTGACTGCAGCGACCCTCACAACACAGGAGCAAGCACGGGAACAGGACAACTCGGAGAATGATTCCATTGGCACTGATAAACCTTTTGATCCAGGTCCTATAGATCTGGAAAAGGAGCTAGACCTTTTCCCCACCCCCTCGTCTCTCCTGATGCATTGATTGTATTTTTGGGGAGGGTGAAAGGGAGTCTGAGGGATTGGTGGCAGGAATGCGAGTGGGAAACACTTAAGTGATGGGTTTGGGGAGTCGCTAGGGCATGTTCAGTATTTTGTCAGACAAATCAACCTGCAGAGTGGCAGCCTGTGCAATACGAGGCTGTTAAAGGGTTAAGCAAAGCAGTGCGGGAAGGGAGGATTCATAATACATTTGCTATGTCCCTTCTTGAAGTGATGGCAGAGCCTTATACACTCACACTGCATGATTGGAAGTCATTGCTTTGTATGGTACTAACTGATACAGTATATGATGTGGTTATTTGATTTTTGTGAGCTGTGTGTAGTGGCCTTGATTGAAAACCTTAATCAGGAATTGCTGTTAACTATGAGCAGTTGGCTGGAGAAAATAACTGTGCCGATTCTGTGACTCAGGCAAGGTATCCCAGGGACGACTGTTTGCAAATGAAGGAATGGCTATTAAGGCAGTCAGGATGGGGGAGTCTTGCCACAGTCTTGCAGGGTCCTAGAGAGTCACTAACTTTAATACTAACTTGATTGATTGGCTTCAGAATATTTTGCAACAAGTCGAACATCAGGAAGCTCAAGGGTTGCTTTTAAAACAACTAGCTGTGATAATGCCAATGAAAATTGTAAACGGGCAACTTTCACAATCGCAACCCCAACATGTGTCAAATGATTGTAACGCAGAACTCACAGCAGACTGTAATTCTCAGGCTGAGTTCTGGAATGCAGCATAACACATTTTTGCTTCTCTAATCTCTTCTGTAAGAATAGTACACGCTCTTAACTTGCTTAGTAAATTAGGCTGCTAGCTTGCTAAACAAAGCAATACTACAAATCCTATTCTTTTTTTTTCTGGCTTATTAACAGATGTTGATTCTGTCCATCATATGTCGCTACAGAACCGAGTTGCTATTGATTTTTATTATTAGCACAGGGACAAGAGTGTGAAGACTTTGATAGGATGTGTTACGTGAATCTGAGTGACCACTGTGAATTAATTTACAAAAGTATACAAAACTCAAAAGCCTTAAAACAAAGATCTGCAACAGAGCCAGGGGCGGGATGCCTTTGGTCTCTTCTCACGGCTGGGAAACTTTGGGCCATGACTCAAAAGTATTACAGGATTTATTATAATTATCTTTAACCACCTTATTGATGTTTGCCTTATGTCTCCCATACCTTTTTTTTTCCTGTATTCAGTGTTTAGTTGATTGTGACATAAAGCCGGTCATGGTCACCCAGCTACACCCCCTTTGCCTCCTTGCAATTAACAAGCAAAAAAGGGGAGGATAGAGAATGTCTGAAGAGAGAGATAGGAGAGGAAGCTGGAGAATATTTGACCTAACAAGAGATGAGAGAACAGCTGGGTATTGTGAAGGAGACTAGGAAAGATAAACATGGTTATCTAGTGTTTAATAGGTGTCTGCACGCTTGTAGAGATATATAGCTATGTAACTGCATGAATGATTCCTGCCCTGAGCCTGGTGGCGCATACAGCTGCGGTTTGTGTCCGGGCTCAGAGATGTAAATAGGGGCTTCTCTGTTTTGGTGAAAGTGTTTCTCTTTGCATAAAAAAGAGAGGGAATGAAGGGAATGACCCCAGAGGTATGTTCAGAGAAGGCATGCTATGTTTCGAACTTTTTGACTGAACCAGTTCTTGTTTGGTGTGCCCTTCCACCTATGTATAATGTTAATCCAAAAGAAGCTGATATTGTTTACACTTTGGATGTCGATAATTGTCTTTCTGTAGATGCTAATGCAGTAGGAGGCTATGATGGGAACGTGTCGCAGCGGTTCTTCTCTTATCCAGAGTAACAGCAGGGAAAGCATTAAAGAGTTAAATCACCTTGTTTGGTAGGCAGTTAAGAATGTGAGTCAAAATTGCCACTGCTTTTTGTTGTTGGTTCATGTTGTTGGACATGGCTGTGAGGATTTTGATGGTATGTGCTGCGTGGATTTTAGGCACCCCATTGCAGCAACATGTTATCAAAATCTGAGAAAATGTCAGCCTTTTTGGCATCCATTCACTCAATTGGCAGTATTGTTTGTTTGCTATTACCTTGGTTGCTGTCATGTTTGCAAGGGCCCTGCAGAACATGGCAAACCTGGTACTAGCTCTTCAAAAACAAAAAGGGGAAAGTGTAAAATTGTACGGAACAAAGACAGTGGGTTATTTTGACATTAATAATATGTCTCAGTTGGTTTTTTATTTGTTCTATTACTTATACCTTGTTTTTACTCGTTCGGTTTCAAAGGTTCTTTTTGTGCAACAGGAAGGGGGAGATGCAGGAGCAGGCTGGAAACTAGGACCATGCGTGGCAATCAGTTAGCTGAGGGGAATGTGCTCGAGCTTGTCTAGACAACAATTAACATGAGGAGTTGTTTACAGAGCACAGGGGAGTGGGAGATGGATGGTGCCAAGGATGGCGCCAAGGAAATGTAACAGCTTGCTGTTAATTGATGGCAGTTAACCACCAATCAGGGATTGCCTAGTATGCAAGGCTTAGCTTCAAGAACCAATCTGTTTCAAACGTGCAGCTTCTGAAAGTGTATAAAAACTCGTGCTTCTGTACAATAAATTGACATTTGCTTGCATCAAGCTGCGTCCCGTCTCTTCATTCGCCACAGGGGCGTGTGGGCTAACAGCAATTTCATGGGTGAAAAAGAAGGAAAGCACTGAGTCCATAACACAAATTAGTAATAAGCTATTTCTTCTTGCAGCTCCCATCACCTTTGGCTAATAACAACCTTTGACAGCAAAGTAACGATTAAAGTCCTCAGGACCAAATTTAACCCACTGACCATGAAGTGGCAAATGAATCCGCTCTTGTGGCTGAAGTCAAGAATGGCCAGTGGTACCAAAGGGACCGATGTTTCTGTGTGTTGGTTCTAGGGAATCATGCTCTGCATTTCAGTTACGGACTACGTATTGCTGGCTCTGCCCTGAGTTACGGATGATACACTAAAAACCTCACCTGTCCCACCATCAGGTAGTCATGGTCTTCTGGCACTCTCGCTGCACAGGGGGAGAGAAACCCAGATTCATTTCACTGAAGTAATGCAAAAGACAACCTCAGGAATGCCGAGAAGAATTTTTTGTGAAGTGGACATTTTTCTGGATTTTTCAGATTTGCATTCAGTATGCTTTACTTAAGTTTTAGCTGTTTACACTGAGCAACATAATTCTTAATGAATTATTACCGAGGGGAAAAAAAATGCAAAGCCTCTTGGGAAGACGACAGCATGAGCTTACTAGAATCGCAGGCCATTAATTCCTTGGGTAAAGCAGCATCCTTCTGTGGTGCTGGATTTAGCTTTGATGACAACATTGACAAAATTTCTGCTTCTGGTTTAATTTGAAGTGTGAAACTGTTAGCAACCCCGCCCAAACATCATTTTCCTCACTTCAGCTATGCGGAAGAGCAGAGGGATATTACTTTCAGTTTAAAAATAGGAACAGTTTCCCATCAGTTTATTCAATTTTGCCCCCTTTCTGGAACTTACTGCGCTTTTACTTGCCTTGGTGGTTAGGGGCTGTGCTGTAAACCAAAGCAATAAGGACGACTTTAGTTAAAGAAGAGGTTTGGGTTTGTACCTTCTTGCTAAGAAATCTTACGACAACTCCAAGATAATGTATTTGAGGTCACGAAACACACAGGTGCTCAGTCTTCTCACTGCCTTGCTTTGAGGGCAGCCAAGAGAGAGGAATGTCATTTTCTTCTGCCACTGCTGGTGAGCTGTGGGCAAGATGCAAGCAGAGAGAGATCACCGCACTCTTCCTTCCCCGGCTCCCTGCTCTTCTTTGCCTTTCGGTTCATAGCAGATTCCTGTTCTGCAGCGCTAAGGATGGTTCTGCTGGTTCCTGCAGTCTGCCTGCAGTCACAGCTGACAGCACAAGGCAGAGGAGAGGGCAGATCTGCACCAGTGCAGCTCAGGCACCGCCTCAGAGCTGTGCCAGCGCACAGTGCAAGCACTCGCAGTGACAAAGGTGCCGCTTAAGAGTTCTGGTCTTTGTGAATATAGCTAATCTTGTTCTTTTTCTTTTTTCCTCTCTCTTTTCTTCACACACACGCACCCCCCCCAACACCTTCCCTTAGCCAAGTAACATTGTGGTACCCAAAACATCCTGTGGCAATTAGTTCCCCAGTTTCCCTGTGATTAAGTACCTGATTTGATTTCTCCTATTTGAAACGCTCCATTAGTCGTGCTTGCCTCCTTTACACTAACTACAACTTTACTACCTATGTTTTTATACAATAACCGCCCCTCTGAAGATTCCTTCTTCAGTATTTCCTTCCGCTGAAGCTAGTTCTTACCCTCGCTGCTGATTTTCTCTGCCCCATTTTAACTCTACCTGATCTGTTCTGGCGTGGGGATCAGAGCTGCACAGGTCTGGGGGGTTTTAGGGCAAATGTGACACAATTCCCGATTTGTTCCGCGTTCCTCTGCGCTCCTTATAAATTTGCTTTTCCTTTTGTGAACTGCCAGTGGTTTTTAAGCCGACACTTTGCAACACCTGCTCTGCCGGCAGCATTCCTCCCGGCGGGGTAAGCACCAGCCCGGTGCACCCCCGGCACATGGAGCAGCTCCCCAGCCCCCCGCTGCCCGCGTCCCCCTCTGTCCCCCCGTCCCCTCCGTCCCCGCCGCCCGCACCCCGCGACAGCGCAGCGGCCCGGGCAGGTCCGGCTGCTCAGCAGAACCCGCCCCCGCCCCGCCCCTCCCTGGGATGCGATGTGTCACGTGGCCCTGCGGCCCCGCCCCCTTTCCCGCGCGCGGTCCCGGTGCGGCGGGCAGCCATGGCGGGGCGCGGGGCTGCGGAACGCGTGCTCCCCGCTCTGCCCCGCCTGCAGCCGCTTTCCACGGCCCGGCGCCCGCCCGCGCCGTGGTTCAAGGACCTCCAGGCTGCCGCCGGGACGGCTCCGGGCTGGCGGCGGGGCCGCCCCGAGCTTCAGCCGCCCGGTCGCTCACGGAAACTACGGGGGATGCTGGTGGCAGCGGAGCTGAAGGGCCGGCGGGGTGAGGGGACCGGCGGGGCGGAGGGGGTGGCCGAGGGGACCGGCGGGGCGGAGGGGGTGGCCGAGGGGACCGGCGGGGCGGAGGGGGTGGCCGAGGGGACCGGCGGGGAGACATGGCCCGGCTGAGGGGACTTGGGGAGCTGAATGGACGGGGGGAGCCGAGGGGGACGGCGGGGCTGAGGGGGGGCTGAGGGCACCGGGGAGCCGAGGGGGACGGCGGGGCTGAGGGGGGGCTGAGGACACCGGGGAGCCGAGGGGGACGGCGGGGCTGCGCGGACCAGCGCCGCGGCGGGGCTGAGGGCCGGGGGCCGCGGGGGAAGCGGAGGAGCGGGGCGGCGGTTGAGCGCGGCGTTGGTGCCACCTACCGACACGGACGCGTCGCAGCAGCCCGGCCCCGTCAGTGCCGACACCTTCCCCGCCAGGCTGCGGCGGCTGGTCAACAGCCCGCGCTGCCGCTCCGTTCGCTGGGGCGCCTCCGGCCGGGGGCTGGTCATCAACCAGCCGCGCTGTGAGTGCGAGCTGCTGGGCGCCGGCATGGGATTTGAAAATCAGCACTCCCCTGAGGGAGAAGGGTTACCTGTCCTTGCCGGTGGCATCTCAGTTCACCTGGTGTAGGGAAGCTGTTGTCGTTTATGCAGGTAGATCTGCTGCCAGTAAGCATGAGTAGCATGGTTCACGTGTATTTCAGGCTGCCTGTAGACTATAGTACAGTCTCCATTGCGTACTACACTAAGAACACCCTTGCCCGATCTCTGTGGAGCTGGCACAGCTCTACCAGGTGAACGATACTGCTTCTTGCCCGTCGGTAAGGATGCCCATCAGTAGGGGTGCTTAATAAGCTGTCATTAAATGTGTGCGAGACAGTGAGTCATGTGAAGTGATAACTAGAGCATCCTGTTAGTTTTGTGCAAAGGAGGCAAGGCCTGGTAGTAAGATTTTTGTCGGTTGTCTCCTGAAAAAGAATTCACAAGCTATGCAGTTTTTAAAACGGATTGCATGAGTAGGTGAGAGCTAATTAGAAAATAATACTGCTGAAAAGCCCTACAACGTGTTTTCTTTCTTTCTAACACTCTTTGAGAGGATCTGAGTTTTCCCAAGACAAGTCTGAGCCCTCAGGATTATTCCACAGATTTTGTATCGGCCCGAAAGCTTTGTAGCTGGCGCTGTGTAAGGCAGATGTGAATATCTCGCTTTGCAGTGCTCTTGGGCTGCTCTAACTGTGGGCTGCTGCCAGAAGAGCACTCCGGCTTCCCATTCCCTTGGTGGCGTGTTAACTGTCATCTTCCTTGCAGCTGATACAGCAACGTGTTGGTTCAGCGCAACGATCGGAGAAGACTTTAACAGCCTTTTTGTGGCTGGCTCTTGGACCCGGGTGATGCACCCCATGGGTGCAGAGCTGTAAGGCGTGGTGTAGGAGGAGCGGCAGGACTGTGCGACCAGGGGAAGGGGAGAAGCAGCTGACAGTACTGCTCTCTGCAGCACCGGCTGGCATTTAGAGCAGAGTAGGGTATCACCATGCTCTTGGTTACTGTGTCAGGGTAGGAACTGTCATCTAATTCAAGTGGTGTTTTCCGTGATGTGTGTGGAACTGCACGTGCAATACCAAGACAACAAAATGAAGCATCGGAGAAGGGATGGAACTTATTTCGGTAGGGAGGCTAGGAAGCATTTAAATTAATGATTTGATGTGAACGTTGTTAACGCTAAGATGAGTCATTGCAGACTTCAATGACATGTGGTTTGTCTGATGTAATGCAGACCACTGGTAAAGGAAATTATTAGAAAGAGATGACCTGTTCATTTTTTGTCCTCTGTTTTGATGGCTGCAGTTTCAGAGTTTTTGCTCTAGGAGTCTCATTTTCTAGAAAGACAGAACAAGGAAAACATTGGGGTTTCTATGCGGTCAAGTTCTGACAGGCTGACGATGCACTGTTGCGCTCTGTACTGACTATTTAGGGACACGTCTTTGCTGTAAATGTGAGGTGATTTGATAGATAAGAGATACTTGTGTTTGCAAAGCGTCAGTCTGTTCCCAGTGTCTTGCAGCATGTAACGCTGTGTTAAACATTCAGGAGCAATTCCTGTACGGCAACGGGAGGTGGGTAACTTGGCATCCTGTCGTGTCTTGTTTACGTGTTAGAGCTAGATAGTCTTCATGTCCCTATCCAAAGGTAAAATATAAACAAAAGGATTTTCATACCCCTGTTCCTTCTCTGTTTATAAATGGTGAAAGTACTGAACAGGAAATAAACGGTCCTATACGTTAAGTCTTAGCAAATCTTCAGGGTCAGCTGGTATTTATTTAGTGATTCTTAACGGTTAAATGTGAACTTGCAGAATAATGACTGTATGTTACTGATTTCTTGAATTAGCTTTCATCAGAGGAGTGCCAGAGGTAAATGTGAGGCTATTTTTAAAAAAAAATCCTTTTGAGCGAGAATTGGAAACTACAGGTCTGAGAAAGCCTGGCTTCTAGATCAACCCTATTGACGTGAACCATCCTGAAACTTGTAATTCTCATGGCTAAATGCAATCCTGCAGGGGAGTCACAAATGCAGTAGTTCTTAGAGAAATCAATGAGCACAGGCGTTCGGGGTGTTACTGTCAGTGTTTCAAGAAAGCCACCAAAACAGAAATTGGGCTGTCAGGGTATAAAAGCAAATACCATTTCATGAAACAGTAACTGTCTGAGAGAGGAAACTATAAAATAATAGAGAAGAATGAAAGGACTATCTAGGAAATAACAAAATGGCAAAGTCTGGGATATTTTAGTCTGCACTGAACTAGTTGAGCTGACTGAGGAAAAACTGGCTTTGAATTTTTTTTCTTGACCAAATAAATGACTTGTCATAAAGTACTTGCAAAGTCCTTTGGAGGATTTTGACATTGCCCTTCCCTTAGCTGTTTGTGAGCTGTCAGTAGTGGAGTTTGGTAAAATCTTGCTTTATGATGTCCCTTTTTTAAAATGTATTGTCTGATTTAACACACAGTACTTTCAAAATTGCTTTTGTTTGGTTTAGTAAGTTACTACACTTTCCGATGTATGGCACATTTCTAAATATGGGTAACTCGTTACTGCCAGTTGAAGGAGATTGAATGCTACGCAGACACCTCTGTGTTGGCGCTTCACTCGTGTGCCACACAGCAGTTACTGCATGCTCGGGTCTAAGAGTACAGTCTCCTTTCTGGGTTAAGTACGCTGGAGCAAAGGCAGTCTTCCCAAATCATGTTGTAGAGCCTTGGCTCCTCGTATTGCCTTTCTTTGCCTGTGAAAACTCCTTTCCTTAACACTTGTTTCACTTTATTTTGTACCCACTGCAGGACTGCTGACTGGAGGACAGTTTCATCAACTTTACGGTCAAGGTGTTTTCCCTCCTTACTCCTACATGGCAACCTCGTGCCGAGCCCCCAGCACTTCACCGGCACAAAGATTAGATCCGACTCCAGTCCCTTCCACTTGGATCCAGCAGGGGCCACTTGGGTTGCTGCCAGGGCAAGGGGCTTCCCCAGCTTTTCCAGATAAAGGGGCTGCCTTTCCGGTACTCCAGACGCTTCCAACGGGAGCCACGTACACACTCCAGCCTGTGGCTTCTCTTCCGCCACTTCAGCAAGGGACTCAAAGCGTTGCTGCATCCATTGCAAATTGTAGCAGCTCTGCATCTTCAGTGCCGTACTCACAAGCCTGCTGTCCAACAGGTATGGAAAAAAAGTTCTACATTTGCTTTTCAAAAATAGATTTTAAAGTGAGACTTTCAAATATTTTTCTACAATACTCTGCCATGTGCATATCTCAAGTGAGAATTAGAAAGTGTCCAGTCTAAAAGGAAGATGGACCTTTAAAGCAAAAGGAGTTTCTGTTTGCTATTTGTGTCCTTCCTCCAGATTTTGCGTGTCCCCTGGTGATTTTCTGGATAGCCTTTCTGTTGAGGTGAAAGGGCGAGGAGAAAAACATTTGTCCAAAACTAGTCGGTGTGAGGCTAACTTTCATTTTTGTTTTTTCAATTAAGCAAAACTTGGACAATGATATTAAAGCGCTGAGACCTTGTTAAGAAGTAGTATCCTAGGCCTTGGTCTCATGTTTTTCCAGGTTAAGGTTTTAAACCTTAAAGATCAGTCAAACGTATTGCGCAGAACAGGGGTCCTCAAACTTTCTAAACAGGGGGCCGGTGCGCGGATTAGGTGGCCGGCAGTCATCTGCGGCTGCTTGGTTTCCCCCCCCAACCCCCAGCGGGGGGGTGGTGGTGGTGTGGGGCTTCTGTAAATACAGGGGGGGCGGATTGAGGACCCCGGGGGGCCATATCCAGTCCACGGGCCATAGTTTGAGGACTCCTGGTGTAGAATATTTCATTCTGCTCATACTATTTTTGTATCTAAATTTTTTTTCTTGCCTAGCTTCTTTATGTTGTATTTTTTTATGCACTGAAAACTAGAAAGTACAAAAGTCTTGGCTCCTTTCTTTTTTCTAAATTATTTCTGCCACAATTGTCAGTCTCACTTAATCACTTGATTACAAAATAAACCAGTCTCACTGGTTTACCAGATTCAGTATGGGTGGGTGGGTGGGTTGGTTGGTTGGTTTTTGGCAGGGATGATCTTATTCCTGGACGGTTTGGTAACCCAGATCTTAAAATCCTGACTACTTACGACAGTAAACAAGCAGTGCAACAGAAATGAAACACCTTGTTAACATTTTAAAAAAATAGAACTGAAAAAAAAATCAAATGAGAGGAATAGTGTTTGAACCTATCTCATAAAAACATAAAGGTGGCTTAGCCTTTAATGAAAAGATTTAGCTTAACCGAAATTTCTCAAATTCCAGGTTTTATTTCCCCCTCCGTTTCCCCCCACCCTCCACAGTTTGTGGCTATCTACAAACTGGCACATCTACACGAATCCACACTAGGACTTGACTTCACACACCCAGAAGACGGGATCTCATCTCTTTGTGGTATCTCCATCAGGGAGAGGCCAAGTCCTTCACTGGCATTTGATCTGATACGGCTTTCCTAGTAGGTGATCCTGTAGCTTCCTGTTCTCTAATTTACTTGTCTCTGGAAGTAGCTTTTCATTAACCATGACCTCAGCTAGAAGGTCTAAGGATAGTCAGGCACTAAGGACTAATCCTTCATACTGGATCTCTTCCAAAAGAAGGCTGTATTTTAAATAGACCTGAGTTTCTGTTCAACATCATTGTATGACTTGTATTTGTCAGAAGAAATGACCCTTCTAGTGTCCTTTGACAGAGTCACCTCCGGAAGAAGTAGCAGTACAGACACTGGCTGTTAAAATGCCATCTATCATTTCACTTGGGTGGGACTTGCTGCTTTTGAAAAACTCTTTCATTGTCTTTGTTCTGTTTTAAAGGTTATTTGATATATATGAATGCTACTAAAAAAATCATCACTGGATTGCTGATTGTGTCCTGTCGTCCTGTGATGTCATTACAGTGAAAAATTGTAGTAGTCTTCAGACCTGATCTGTGATGGCAAAGGCAGTCTCTGTAGGTTCTACAAGAAGGGTTTCTGACCTGAAATTCTGTCGGGTTTTTATGCAGATTGATGCAGACTTTGAGTTGTGCCTCTGTGGGACACTGTCATGACAGGAGAGTCCAGATGTGAGGCTGTGACAGGCAGGGCAGTTTTACAGTATTTGCTGTCATCGGTATTTGAACTCCCACTCCTCCTGGGACTGGGGCATCCCTGGGGGGCACCCCTTGTGTAGATGTGCCTATATAGGGACAATCACTTGAGGAGGAAAATGGTATTACTGGTTAAGAAGCGGTGAGTTCCTCAAGTTGTGTTGTCCATATGCACATTTACAGCACGTGGACCTTTTTCTTTTGCTTAAAAATGTTGTGGTTTATACTGATTTATTTATACTACAACAACAGGAATGCTTGAGTTTCAGAAGGAACTGAAGGCAGGTGGATTTTCTCTCTCATTTTCTGTTACGTATGTGGCACGTGAAGAGGGTGGTTCTACTGTACCCCCACAGGTCCTACTAAGACCAGAAGTCTCTGATTTGAATGCTTGGGTATATTTAACACCTGCGGTGCAAAGGGTGTGCAGACAATGCATCTGCAGGCATACACCAGCTCCTGGTAAGTAACCTTCTCTCCAGGATAGACCATGAATAGAAGAAAGGAAGCGTGCCAAGAGTAAGGTGGTTAATGAAAACCAAGACAAAGTAGCAGTTGTTTTTTTTCTTCTGGTTAAACTTGCTATTTTAACTGAGAATAACAGACAATCTTTCAAGCTTTTGGATAAATGGATAAACAGAATCAATACACATCCTGTCATGGTAATTTTTTATACAAAAGTTCACTGTATTTTGTTTTTTCCAGAATCCTCCAATGCAGTCATCTTATGAAGCTGAACTGATGCCGTCTGACTGGCTATGTAATACATCTGAAGAAAACAAGAAGGCAGAAGGCAGTCTTGAAGCCATGTTTCAGGTTGCCGCTGAGGTGCATTCATCATGCAAAGCTGAAAAGGTGGGAGTGGCACCTGCAGAGAGCCAGAATTCAATCCTGGAGCTTAATGGAAATCAGGCACTGCCTGTTAATAGTTACGCACCTTCTTCAACTGAGGAAAGCCAGCTGGAATGTCTCGCTCCTGTAACTTCAGACACGTCATTTCTGGTGGCAGCAGATGGAGCACTGGATTTGTCTCCGTTACAGCCTTCTGACATTCTTTGTGCTGCCGATACCACTCTGTCTATAGAAACTGCTGCTGCTGCTAAAATACTACAAGAACTTCTGACCACACAGGAAGCAGATGAAGAACGGAGCAAAGAACCACATCACCGCGCAGCTGAGTTCTCCCTCATGATTTTTCAGGAAGAATTGTTCCGTCCAGAGCAGGTAAGGGGTAAAGGGAGGTAAACCAACATCTTTCTTGAGCTAACTATATTTGATAGTAATGCTAGGGTCTGGACCGATAGCTTTTCAATATTGTTGCCTGCTTAAGAACCGAAGGCTTCTTTAATTAAGCTTTTAATGGACAGTGAAGGGTTTGCTTGGTAAAGCAAGATATAAAAAAGAAGACGGAATGAAAAAGTATCCCATGTTAATGAGCATGACATGTGTCAGCCTGTTGGCCAAGTTAGGGTGTTCATTTGCATGGGAAACATGCGTAGTGCAGGTGTATTCGTGGTGATGAAGTGGATGCTTTTTTAGGTTGTAACATACCATCTTTAATCTCCAACAAAGAAGAGTATTTTGAGAATTGCCACTGGAGGCAGATTTTTGCTTAAATTTAGATAAACGCTTAGATTGTTTCTGGTAAATAGTTGTTAAGCTCTGTTTTCTGTGGAAAGTATAGTTTATTGACATTTGACTGGTATAAAGCATCTTCATTGGCTTATACCTTGTGGTGTACAACAAGTTGTAATTGTACTTCAGTCTACCTGTAGCTGGTCTTCCCGGTATGTAAAATTGTAAGTCTCATGAGGAGTGAGGGGCATTCTAGATGTTACTCTGTTAAGGCAGCAAATGCATGCTCTGCTTTTTTTTGGTCTTATTTTGAAAACAAAGTAAGCTCAGGAGATTGACTGCATCTGTTTCTGCTGCATGAGACCTACCTTGCATGTAGGCACTCAAAATCTCATTTTTGTGTATGCATTGAGGCTACTGTTTTATTGCTCTATCGGTAGCTTGACGCCTTCACTGAAGTTTCTAGATCGGAAATCATCAGCTGGTGCAAACCTCCCATTGTTGCTTTCAGCCAGCGTTATAAAGATTAGTCATCTTCCTCTTGGGTATCTTTCTAGAAAGGGCCGTGTATTCTGATCAAGCCTCTGCATAGCTCAAGCCTAGACTAGACTGTTCTGCTCCGTACTGTGTAGGGAAGAGCACATCCCTGTGCTAGTGCATAGAGTTGGCAGCACTCCTTAATTGGTGCCCACTCATATTAAGTGTTGACCGCACTTTAAATGTTGTCAGTTTCGAGAATTTTTGAATTGCATTTTTAGAATGATAGGTTGTCCCTTGTTGAAGGCCTTTGGAGTCCGTGACCCGAACCTCCTTGTCAAGAACTGGGGGAATTAAGCGCATGAACCACGTAGTTGTTTGGGAGGGAGGTTTTGTATATTTGTGAGAATCCTGATGTTGGTCCTGGACTGTAACTGGTTAAATAACTGGCCTCATTTTTTGAGCAATTGAAGAGCAATGCAGGGACTGTTGAGCGTTTTGTTTGACAGATTCCCTCTTTCTGTTAGAACTACTCTTTAACTAGTCTCCTCCTCCCAAACTCGGGAGAGGGAAGGTTAACTTAACCCCTTGCTTGTCCAGAACCTGGGGTCATGCTATGGTGCAGAACTCTCCAGAGGAGGCTTCTGTGCCTGTACTCCTCACATCAGGCTCCAGCACAGTTTTCTTCCTCATCCCTGAATCTGGAAGCACTCAGGCTTTCAGTGGCTGTTGGTACCATGTGTTTTTAGAGCAAGCTTGTGACAGAATAGTGGGCGTGCGCAGAGACCGCTCTGTTCCTCTCTATAGGAGCAGAGGGGGAGCAAATTCCTCCAGTGTTCGTACAAGAGCATCAAAACAGTTCTGCTGGGTCAGATCAAAGGTTTGTCTTACCCAGCGTCAAGTGGAATGAAAAGAAAAGCCGCCTTTGTTCCCAGTTACAACACGGAGAAACACCCGTGTCTCGTGCACGTGCCTGCACCTTTTCTGACAGAAAATGGCTTTGGGGTACTATGGAAACTCCTGGGGAGAAAAAAAAAACCCAAACCATTAAAATAAACGCTGCTCAGCTGATGTTGGAGACCTTGGTATTAGACACCCAGACCTGTTCTCCTCCACGCAGTTGTCACTCCTGCACCAGGAACTGCTTGCTAGTGGGTGAATCTGACGGCAGCAGCTCCCAGGCAGAGCTGGGAGCAGCCCCTGGGGACACCTTTAGGCTTTACAGCAGTGTTTGCTGCCCCAGCACGGGTCCCCTGCCCCCTGCAGGGACCAGGCAGGAGGCTGGAGGGAAGAGTCCCACCAACAGCTTTGGCCTCCAGGCTGGAGAACCCCGTCCCAGGCTCAGGCACCGCTGCCTCCGGGCTCCCCTACCCCATCCTGGGGCAATAAGGCAACTCTCTTCCTTCTACAGAACAACACTCAAAGCTTAAGGGGAGTTTCCTCTTAAGGCATTTCCTCCCTAATGCAGGTTTCCCCCAGGCCTAGAGGTTGCCACAGGGCTCTATGGTCAGTGTTCAAAGGTGTCTCAAATGCCAAAAGGAAAGTGGCTTTTCGCAGGCAACAATGCAGTGAGATTTCTGAAGCTGTGTAAAATAACGTGTTCACCTTGCCCATCAAGTGCGTTATCGTGAGGACCTGGCAAGGGCCCTGCTTTTGTACAGCAGCAGAGATGCTGTTGTAGCCACAGGACTCCAAGTTCTGGGGGCGTGAAAGGAACAAACTCAAACATCTCAGAGCTCGCCATGACATCAAAATAGCTGGCCGGGAAACCCTTCTTCGAAGCTGCTAGATGAAATGACAGGGCAGAAACGCAGAGGGAGCAAGTTTTCTCAGGAAGGGAAAGAGAAACCCCACCTTTTTTGAAACACAGATTTAGCCCCCTTAATATTTTTTCTTGTTAGATTGTGTCAGCAGTCAGACTGCAAGCACGTGATTAAACTGTTAAAACACCCAGATACTTGAGGATTATTTCCTGTATTAAATCCTCTTACAAGCAGGGCGGTCTGTTGCCCTGCGGGTAGGGTAGTACAGTGGTATGACTGGCATGACAGGCGATTTTCCTTTCCTAGTACAAGGATGCATTTATGAAGGCAACTCTGGGGTGTAAGCGGTGCCGCACAACAAAGCAGCCTGTGAAACCCAGACGTTAGCCGTTAGAAACAGGAAGAAGAGGCAATGGGCCTTTGCTTCAGACTCGGCAAAAGATTTACCAAACCCGAGGAAGGTGACAAAAAGGGAAGAGTTTCCGTGGCGTAACTTTGGTGTGGCAGGTGAGGTTTCCATCCATGTTCCTCATGCCTCCGCCTCGTTTTGTTTGCAGATGCAGCGTTGGATCAAACTGCAAGACCAGTTTTCTTTACTGCACGTGCTACTGTAGTGCAAATACCCTGTGGTTTCTCAGGACGCACCCCTAGTGCCTGATGGCTGAGATCCCCACTGGCTCCAGTAGCTGCACTCGGACCCCCCCTCACTCCACTGGCTGCACTGGGACGCACACCAGTAGCTGGCACCACAAGCCAGAGCTGCCTACGGCCTGGCCTTGACTCCAGTAGCTGGCACTCAGTCCACCCCTGCCACGTCCCCCATAGCAGGCACAGAGTCCCTTCAGCTCACAGACAAACAGGACAGGGAGTGAGATTACACAGAGAGGTCATTAAAAGAGGTTTAATGAGAAGCTCTATGAGAAGACAGGACAGACGTCATCTATGCCCTGCCACCAATCACTTGTCTCTGGGGAGACTGTGGTGTCATCAGGTCGCCCGTCACCTGGAACTTCCTCAACGAGATTAGAGGGGATCAATCCCCTTGTGCCGTCGGTCAGCTCTCCCACGTACCAACCGTCTCCATCCGCGTCTCCAAAGATGTAAACGTATTGTCCAGCAACTAGCGGAAGCTCCAGCTCAGGCCGCTCGTTGGGACCATCGAAAGGATCATAGCTGTAACGAGCGATGAATGCTCGAAGCTCTGCCGGTTGTTTTCTCATAGCCTCCAGCAGGACGGACTCCTTGTCTGCTCCCAGGTTAGCCTGCTGCGGCTCGGAAACGGTGCTGTTGGATCTTTCTCCTCCCAGCCATTCCAGTTCCTGAAACAGCTGCTGGCAGCATTTCTTTAGCTTCTCAAACCGATCACTCAGTTCCTTCAGCGGGGCTGGAAACGCTCGCAGGGGTTCTCTGTGCTCCCTGTGGGCCAGCTTTGTCTCCTCATGTTCCCTCTCCAGCTGTCGACTCCTTTCTGCCCTGTCCCTCATGGCTGTCAGCTCGCGCTTGGCCGCTTCCAGTTGGGTAAAAAGACAGATGGTTGCTTGGATGGCAGAGTCTCGCTCCTCTGCCAGTCGCGCTAGCTGCCCTTTCAGGTTGGCATTTTCAGCCTGAACCTGTTCTGTCAAAGCCATCTGCCCACGCAGGCGAGCGTTTTCTTCAGCCAGGTGGGTGTTTTCATTTGTCACCTTGGCGAGCTGCACCTGCAACTCCTCACAAGCTTGCCCGGGGGTGCTCACATCAGAGGATCCCTCTTCATCTGCGGCTGCTCGGGCCTCCAGCCCCTCAGCTGCCTTCTGTGCCAAGTCGTGCCGCTTGTCCCGTGCCAGCAGAGCTCTGCTGGGCTCTCCCATTTCTCCACCCCTGGGCTGAGGAAGCAATGGCGGGCACAGTTGCTCAGCGGAGCGCTGGATGGGCAGTGGCCCGCGAGCATTGACCAGGCGATGGATGGTCACCTGCAGCTGCCTGGCTCGCTCTCCCAGCCGCAAGGTGAGGGCAGCTAGTTGAGCATTCTTCTGCTGCAGTCTCCCTGCCTCCTTGCACGCTCTTGGAGAACCGTCCTTTCCCAGGAGGCGGCTCTCCATCTCAAGGGCACTCTGTTGCCTCTCCAGGTCTTTCAGAAGACGCTGCAGGCATCTGCTCTGCTCCAGGAGATGGCTGTATGCGCTGCCAGGCAGCATCAAGTCCTCCCGCTCCATCACCCGGAGCTGAGCACCTCTCACAGCCTGGCACGTGGCTTGTGGCCCAGCACTGTGGCTTTCTGTTGGTCTTTCCTGCAGGGCCGCCAAGGTGTGGGGCCTGTTTCTGCCAGAGGAGCAGGAGCTCTGCGTCCCCTGATGGCCCTGGTGGCCAGGAGAGCCCTCGGGCTGGGCCGTGCAGGGGGAGGCAGGCAGCTCGCGCTTGAACCGCTGCAGGATGGGTTGGGTGGACAGTGCCATCTCCTGCTGCAGCTGGTTCTGGAGGCAGCGGGTGCGGGTGGGCTGGGAGACAGCTGCGGCATTGGCTGCAGGGCTGCGTGGGGCATGGCTCCTGCTCTGCCCACTGGTGGCTTTCCCCTGCTCACCAGGGATGCCCCGAGTAGATGGGACAAGCTGTCGGTGTCTGCTGGTTGCAGTGCTGCTGGCCTTTCCCCTGCCCTGGGCAGAAGCTGCAGAGGCTGCTGCTGGCAGAGGCAGGAGCTTGCAGCAAGTGCTGGCAGCTCCTGGTGCCCGAGCTGCGTGCACCTTCTGTGGTGCTGCTGCCTGCCTTGCTGGCAGACGGGCTGTCTCCTCCCGCCTCACCCTGATGGAGGGCATTGCCACCCTGCACGCCGGGCTGTCCGTCTGCAAGAGAAGGCGAGGAGAGAGGCTGCGTGACTGTGGCCCTTCGCCCGTGCCCCCGTGTCCCAGCTGGAAGAGCCCCTGTGCCGGCTCCCCTGCCAGCCCCCAGGGCAGCACTCGGCCCCACAGGGAGTTGCCGCTCGGCTCCCAGAGCTGGCTGGGGAGCGCACTGCTCCGGCCATGGCCCACAGTGACTCCTGGGAGCATCCCCAGCATGCCCGGGCAGCCTGCAGGCACGGCTTGGGGGGCTCAGCTTGCTAGGTGACCGGGCCCTCCCATCCCCTCCTGCAGCTCCCGCCTGCCTGTCGGCAGCGCCTGGACTCGGGAAGACGTTTGTCCCGGGCTCCCTCGGGCTCCCTACCTGTGCGCGTCGGCTCCCAGCGGCCTGCGAGCTCTGTGGGCAGGGGAGCCGTCGCAGCCTGTTCCCATGGGGGGACGAAGCCTGTCCCTGGCTGTCCTGCGGCGCTGCCAGCGGCCGCCTGTGGCCCATCTGCGGGCAGGAGGAGGAGAAGTCAAGGACTGGAGGCGGCTGCCTTGGCACAGCGGCCCCCACAGTGGCGGCAAGCCCGGCCCTGGCACTAAGGCAGCTCCGCGTGGCCCCGTCCCACCACCGGCCTCCCCCTCCTGCCCCATCCCTCACCTGGCGCCGGTTCTGCAGGCCCGGCAGCCTGCTGTTGGGCTGGGGGGGGGGCGTTTGCCTCCTCATGCGTGGGCATCTTCGGCGGCGTCTGCCGACGACCGGCCATGGTCACCCAGGGGAGATGCTGCCTCCTGAGGGAGTGGCTCTCCTGGGAGTGGGCACCCCAGGGCTCTGGCTCCTTAAATACCCGCGGGGTCACCGTGGGGACCCGCATCACAATGACCTCTGGGCACGCTGCGCCGCCTGCATCACAAAGCCCTGGCTGTGGATGCTGTGGAGCCTGGCGGGGACTGGCTGTGCCCGGCTGTGCCCGGCGTGGGGCAGCCCCTGCTTGCCCCTCACAGAGGCCCCAGCAGGCCCGAGCCCGCACCTCCCACATCCCCCCGGTGCCAGCAGCCTCTGCAGAGCTCAGTCCTGTGTGCGTGCAGCAGCTCTGGCTGCCACCGCCCGGGGCCTTGTCCCCACGCATGGCTCCCACACAGGGCGCCCAGGCCTGGGGACGCTCCGGTGCCCGCCTACAGCAACGCAGGGGAGGCCCGCAGGCCCGTGCCCAGAGGCCACTGGCCACGCCGAGCTGCTCCCGGCAGTCGCCATGGGCCGCGGGGTGACCAGCCCTCTCCCCAGCCGGCTCTGGGAGGTCCCTCCCAGGCTGCTCTTCTTCAGTGCCTTTCCTCCAGAGGTGGAGCGTGCACGGGCTCACACCCACAGCCAGGACGAGGGAGCAGGGCTGCCTCCCTGGGGCTGACGCTCTGTGCTCCCCTTCCAGCTGGAACGAAAAGAAAAGCCGCCTTTGCTCCCAGTTACAACACAGAGAAACACCCGTGTCTCGTGCACGTGCCTGCACCTTTTCTGACAGAAAATGGCTTTGGGGTACTATGGAAACTCCTGGGGAGTTAAAAGAACCCATTAAAATAAATGCTGCTCAGCCGATGTTGAAGACCTTGGTATTAGACACCCAGACCTGTTCTCCTCCACGCAGTTGTCACTCCTGCACCAGGAACTGCTTGCTAGTGGGTGAATCTGACGGCAGCAGCTCCCAGGCAGAGCTGGGAGCAGCCCCTGGGGACACCTTTAGGCTTTACAGCAGTGTTTGCTGCCCCAGCACGGGTCCCCTGCCCCCTGCAGGGACCAGGCAGGAGGCTGGAGGGAAGAGTCCCACCAACAGCTTTGGCCTCCAGGCTGGAGAACCCTGTCCCAGGCTCAGGCACCGCTGCCTCCGGGCTCCCCTACCCCATCCTGGGGCAATGAGGCAACTCTCTTCCTTCTACAGAACAACACTCAAAGCTTAAGGGGAGGAGGAAATGCCTACTTCCTCCCTCATGCAGGTTTCCCCCAGGCCTAGAGGTTGCTGCTGTCTTCTGCTCGGCTGGGAGAGGGGTTGGAGCCTTTCTCCACCTCTCCTCGACCGCCTCTCTCCTGGGCTGGGCTGGAGGGTGGGGAGTCCGAGTGCCTCCAGTGCCGAGGGCCTGCCAAGGAGCAGACGCTCTCAGCAAAGCAGACGGCAACCACCCGTGCTGTTTCCCAGAGGACCTCTTGAAAGCAGCCTGCAGCAGGACCTGGCAGCCGGGAGACCCAGCACTGCGTGCCTCTTATCACGGCCGATTTTGCCGCTTGCATCCTGCTGCCACTCTCTCCCTCATGTGCATGAGCAGGCAAACCCCTGCCCTGCAGCTGGGTGTCTGTCCTGCTCCCCCGCTCTGGAGACCTGCCGCCCTGGGTGCCCCGAAGGAGAGGGTGGCTGCTGCTCTCAGCGGTGTCAATCGCTGCCCGTACCTGGGGTTGCTGTCGGTCCTTCCCCGCAGACCAGGCTCCCCACGCCGCCCACTCTGCCTTTGCTTGCTCGAGCTGCTCTTGCCACCTGGGCCTCACTTGCTCCCACTCTGCAGGCAGCTGCCAGACCTCCTGGAGGGGACGGCAAGGCAGCAGAAGGCAGGATTAGTCTCAGCGCCTGGAACGGGTGTCCTTCGGGTCTGACCCGTGTTGCCGCCCCTTGCCTCAGCTGGTCGGTTGGCAGGGCTTTGCCCCTAACACATCGGGGGCTCTGGGGTCATTCTAGGCTCCTGGCAAACACAGCTGCGACCAAAGCCCTCCACTGTGAACAGCCGAGAAAGGACTTGGGCATCTCCCATAGCCCCTGGGCCAGGAGAAAGTGTTTTGTGACAACCCAGGGGGCAAGGAAGATCTGAAGGAGGTGACAGACAGCCGACAAGGAGCGCACGTCCAGGGGTCCTTTCAGGCTGGCTCTCTGCACAAAGAGGCTTCTGCCGAGTCCCCAGCAGCACGGCAGCTACAGCAAGGCACGCACCTGCAGCGCTTTCTGGCAGTCGTCTGAGGATGGGAGTGTAGAGGTGGGTTTGGCTGGAGAAGCCGGCTCCTGCCTGCCTGCCTCCTTCATCCTGGGGGAGCTGCCTGGACACGGGGGGAGCGCACTGCAAAGAGGCACCAGGAGCAGTCGGCATGAGCACGGGGCAGTTTGCTCTCCCACCTTCGCCTGGCACCAAAGCTCCCCAGGCTGGCAGAAGCAGCACGCGAGGTGGGGCCATTTCTGCTGGCAGCGGGGAGCCTTTCCTGAGCCCCCTCAGATGGACGGGGGAGGTCTGCACCTCAGCTCTTGCGTGAGGGAACCACAGGGACGTGGGGTGCACTCAGCATCCGCCACCTTCCCCAGGGAGGGGCCCACAACAGGGGAAACAAGCACATAAGAGCCATGCGGCACGTGTCAGGGACCTTGCCGCGTCCCTGCAGCCGGAGTGTCCGGAGGGGAGGTCTCTCCTCCACGGGTGCAGGATCCCTTTCATCCCTTCCCACCAGGGTCTCACCTCTCAGAAGTCTTCTTGCCCAAGTCTTTCTGTCTTGTGCCTGGCCCCTGACTTGGCAGTGCAGCAAGGGAAAG
The DNA here is from genome assembly GCF_023634155.1 of Falco peregrinus. NCBI lineage: Eukaryota > Metazoa > Chordata > Aves > Falconiformes > Falconidae > Falco > Falco peregrinus. The sequence goes on along the minus strand of NW_026599622.1, from coordinate 360,429 downwards.
CTTCCTCCGTCTCTGCAGCAGCTTGCCATGCGCCTCTGCACCTGGCAAAGGAGGAAACTCAGCAGAGCAGCCCCCTGGGGAGTGCCTTTTGACGGAGCTGTGGTCACCCAGCGCGGGGCAGGGCCTCAGCTGGGCAGCGGAGACCTGTTCCCACACCTTGTCTGAGCCTGGACTTTGCTGCAGCCTTCTTGGCCCAGGCGGACAAAGCCTTGGCCACTGCTCTGCTGACCACCGTAAAGCGAAACCTGGGCAGGAAACGATGACACGGGCTTGAAGGGTGACCCCTACCCTCTGCAGCTTCCCAGCACTAATCCTCACGACTCTCGTGTCAGGCACGGCACACCTTCTTCTCGTGGCCATGCAGCCATGCATGGGTTTTATTAGCAATCTTCCCCCAACACCAGACAGGTGGAACATCGTCACTGGCAGAGCGGGCTGAATTTCCATGTAAAATTAGAAACGGAATGCCAGAGAAAAGGTCGTTCATGGAAACGGCTCTTGGGGAGTGGTTATTTTGGGAGGAGCTCAAGCTGTCCGCCTAACTTTGGAGGGAATTCTCTCCAGAGAAATTCTGAAATCCTCATTTCTCTGCGCCCTTTCTGAAGGGCAGAGAGCATGCACCCCAGTCCCAAACAGGGCGCGGGAAAGTGGATGGTGTCCGTTGCCTTCTCACCAGGGATAACCTCTGTGGGGAACACAAGCTCCCGCAGAGTTAACTCACCAATGTCCAGCTGGGAGACAGGTCTTCAAACCGCGTACACCTCTTCCCCACCTTGGAATTGCTCTTGGAACGTAGCAAAGGTCCCGAGTCCTGTGACCAGGACCCCCTGCCCAGGAAAACGACGCAAAGGCTGACCACAGGGAAGAGCAAAACTCTATCACGTGCCAAAAGCTTTCTCAGACTAGATCTGGGCACGCTTTCGCCCCTGGTTGACCACGAAGCAAGAGCAGGAGAGCTGCTGAGGGACTCCCTGAGAGAGGCCCACTGTGAATCCTCCCTGGGAGGAGCAGCAGCGCTCCACCTTTCTCGGCCTTGGCCGTCGGGCTGGGTGAGGGTGAGCTTTTCAGCGGCTGCAGGTCTCGGTCGCAGAGTGCAGCGAGGGTGAGGGCAGGCAGAGATCAGGCAGGAGAGGCTGTGCTCACTGAGGACATCCCCAGGGAAACAGGAACTCTGCAGGGACACACTGGGGACACCAGCACACAGGCAGGGACAATATTATGATGTTAGGGACTTCCGGGGGGACACCAGGACTCCCAAAGGGATGTCACTGGGACATTAAAGACACCCACCGGGACACACTGGGACACAAGAACACACGGGGAGACAGCACGGCGATATATAGAATGGCCTGGTAATATCCGGACCCCTCCAGGGACACCACTGTGACATTTAGGAATTTCCCAGGGACGCCCCCTGGGACATCAGGGACCACCCCCTCACCTTCCCCGGGGACACCAGGACCCCTACCAGGGACAGCACTGGGACATTAAGGACCCCCCTTTAACACAAGCCCTACCCCAGGGACAATGTAGGGGCATTAAGGACTCCTCCCGGGACACCAGGACCCCCACAGGACCAGAAGTGCACAAGGGACATACTGGGGACACAAGGACATTCCTGGGGACATCACTGGGACATCAGGGACACCAGGACCGCCCCAGTGACACCACAAGGACATTAAGGACCCCCACAGGGATACCTTGCCACACAAGGACATACTGGGAGACACCACTGGGACATCATTAGAATAGCTTTTAGGACATCAGGACCCCTCCAGGGACACCACTGTAAAATTATGAATTTCCCAGGAACCCCATCCTGGGACATAACGGACTACCCACTCCCCTCCATGGGGACACCAGGACCGCGCCCAGGGACACCCCAGAATGTCCCAGGGACACACTGGGACACCAGGACCGCCCCCCACCCCCACCCACGACCCCCCGCAGGGACACCATTAGGACATCAGGGACTCCCCCGAGGACACCGCTAGAACGTTAAGGACCCCCAGAAGGACACATTAGGTCACATGCACCCACTGACAGACACCACTGGGACATCTAGAATGGCCTGGGGACATCAGGACCCCTCCAGGGACACCACTGTGACATTAATGACCCCCACCAGGGACACATTGTGATACACAAGGACCCATTGAGACACACAACTGGGACATCTAGAATGGCCTGGGGATGCCAGGACCACCTCAGTGACAACACTGGAACATTTAGGACCCCCCTGGAAACACACGACCTGCATCCAGGGAAACTGTAGGGGCATTAGGAACTCCCCCAGGGACACCGGGACCCCCCCAAGACACACTGGGACACCCGAATGCCTATAGGGACACCTGAGAACACTAGGACATCCCTGGAGACATCCGTGGGACACCAGGGACACTACCGGGGACATTAGGACCTTCCCAGGGACACCCTAGTGACATTAGGGACAGCTTGGAAGCAGAAGGACCCCCCACAGAGCACTCCTGGGACATCAGGACCCCCCAAGGGGACCCTCCAGCAGGTCACTCTCATGCAGTTGTCACGCAGAAGCTCCCCCTCGATGGAAGTCCTTAGCAGCAGGGCAGCCCTCAGATCTGCACTGTCAATGAAACGGAGCCCCAGAAACAGACCCCTCCCCATCCCAAAATGGGAGGACCCCCTCCCCACATGACACTTGTTAGTTTAACATTATGCTAGGGGCCAACCAGTGTCCTCCTTTATCTTCTAGTGCCGTGACGACCACGGGTGGTACATGGATGGTCACCTCCTGCCCCATGGTGAACTTAGGGGCCTCCTGCATCAGCAGCACAGGTGCTTCTCCTGCTTTAAGGCATCCAGGCCATCCTGATCTCACCTCATCCAGCTCTTTGCAGGAGCAAGCTACAGCCCGCCCCTGAGGCCCTAAACAATGTGCCAGAACTCCGAAGGCAATGCCTTTCCTCTCACACTTAAAAAGTGCAAAGGTCTTTGTCACGTCAGGTAATCCCCACGTGGGGGCCTCCACCAGAGCTCACTTCAGACGCTTGAAAGTGGCTTTACCCTCCTCTGTCCCGCCAATAGACCCATGGCAGGAGGTTTTCAGTAGCTCGTGCTGAGCTTTCACACATAAAACACAATTGCCTACCCAAAGTCGACACCATCCCACCATGCCGAGAAATCTTCATAGTTCCTCGAGAGTTTGAGGTTCCACGAGGCAGCAAATAGCCTCCTTCTGTTGGGATCCCAACTGTCTCTGGCCTTCCAGCACTTCAAACCCCAAACGTGGAAGTGACTCCTCGATAATTCCATATCCACTAATTCTCAAGACATTTAGAAGGCTTATCGTCAGGGAAAGACACAGCTCCCAAGTCCCTGCCGCAACCAGAATATCATCCTACGATCGCAGAACTCTTCCCTGATCATTTTCTGTTCTCCAAATGTCAAACTGCTTTGCCAACTGATTCCCAAAGATTGTTGGGGTATTTTGAAAGCCTTGTGGTATAACCGCCCAAGTGTATTGCCTTTTCCTTCCTCTTTCTGGGTTTGTGCATTCAAAAGCAAAAGGCTTCTGACTGTCAGTGCCCAGGGGAACACAGAAAAAGGCATCCTTCACATCAAAACCTGTACACCATCCCTGTTCCCCTGTAAGGGTGGTTTAGTATCCGTATGGATGTGCTACTACAGGATAAATACCTTGAGGTATGTGATTTGTTGCTCTTAAATCCTGCACCAAACAGCAATCTTAACCCTTGGCCTTTTTCACTGGCAACACAGGGGTGTTGGGTTTCGACACACACCCCACCAGCAGGCTGTACTTCAAGAATTTCTGAATTATCGCTACCGACCCATTCCTAGCTTCCAGCTTCGGGCGACACTGTTTCATTCTCAGCGGGGATGATCCAGGCTTTAAGTCAGTCCTTACAGGTTTTGACCTGTGGGATTTTCCAGGAACCTCTCCGGCTCGTACAATAGGAATCACAGCATCTCTGACCTCCGGGCATATCTTTCTCCTTTCAAGGCAGCATAGCCTGTAATAACAAAGCTGCTGCCTCGACACAAAAAGTTTCTGGAATTCAGATTTCTATTTCCTCGTTTTAAAATCAGATTTCTGCTTCCAATTTTTTGGAGTAGATCTCTCCCTAAACAACGCTTCTGGAGAATTTGGCTAGTATAAAAACTGATGAGGAACCCACTGTTTTCCCAGCTTCATTGTTAAAGGTTTCAAAAATGGCCAAGTTTCATGGGTCTCTGTCGTACCAGCAATGCTTATATTCTTATTGCTTAGTTCCCCTCTAAAGTCTTCTGAACAGAGGAAGTAGCCCCAGGATCTACCCAAAGCTCAACTTCTTCACTTCCCAGCTCCACTTTAACCAGAGGTTTCTCTGGGGAGAGACTCCTCTGCGGCGAATGAAGAGACGGGACGCGGCTTGATGCAAGCAAATGTCGATTTAGTGTACACAATCACGAGTTTATATATGTTTTCAGAAGCTGCGTGCTTTAAACAGATTGGTTCTTTAAGCTAAGAATTACATACTAGGCAATCCCTGATTGGTGGTTAACTACAAAGGACACTTTCATCAATTAACAGCAAGGTGTTACCTTTCCTTGGCGCCATCCTTGGCGCCATCCGTCTCCCACTCCCCTGTGCTCTGCAAACATGCCTCATCATGTTAATTGTTGTCTAGACAAGCTCGAGCACATTCCCCTCAGCTAACCGATTGCCGCGCATGGTCCTAGTTTGCAGACCGCTCCTGCACTCCTCCGCTCCCCCTCATTCCTCGCTTACTGGGAGCAAGGGGGCAGAGGGACTCCAATCCTTAAGCAGATGGTCTTCTTCCGAACGCCCATCCCTTTTGCACTGTGCACACTGATTATCACCCAACCGAGGGCTGGGCCGCAGTCCCCCTCTGGGGGCTCTGCCCCGTCCTCAGGACCTTCCCCTCACCCTACCATTTTACTCTGATACCGCCAACAAGCGACAATTTACTCTTTCCTTTTGACTCTCTCGATGTCAATATGCAATCCAAGCAACACCCAACAGCTTTCCCCTATCTCGAGCAATCACTTCCTTGTAACTTCGGTAACTTTCTTCCAATACCATCGCAGGATTGGCCCACCAATAGAGGGGCTGATTGATCTCATCCCTCTTAAGATTCAGGGTCAGCACTTGTAGAGTTGCGGGCTACCTCCTTCATTCTGTTCTGCAGATCTGTGGGGGACTCTTGGCTATCGTGCCTAGCCTCGTACCGTTCAGACATGGTTATTGCCTTAGCCACAGCATTTTGAATGCCAAATAGAATCCCTTTCTGACACCGAGTCCAAAGCTGCCTGGGTCCGTTAACATGCAGGTCCCAGTTTGGACCAACAGAGGGGAAATGATGCTCCACAGTTCCTGTTTTAACTTCAGCTTCCACATGTATTCTAGCCGCTTGACAAATCATCTCCTTCTCACTACTATCAAATAAAACCTGCAGTACTGCCGCTATATCCTTACACTCTGGATCATCCTGTGTTTTAACCACCATTATTTCAAAAACACCAGCCGCCTTCTCAGGGTCGTCTCGGTAATTTCCTGCGGTTGCTTTGCAATTCTTCAACTCCGTTACTGAAAATGGGACCCTCACCATAATGGGTCCTTCCTTTCCCACAGCCTGGCACAGGGGAGTCTGTATCACTTCCCCTGGTCTGGCCCGCTCCCACCCTGCGGCTGGGCTAAAACCTTCTCCCTCTTCACAGCCACTTTCCCTGCCACCAGCCTCGTCAGCTCGCCTGCCACCACTTTCTCTTACCCTGCTCACATCACTAATATCAGCATCAGAACTCTCTCCCCGTCTCTGCTGGGCTTCAACCATTAACTCTAAACCATCGCCTCTAAACCTCCTTCTTTCTTGTAGTCGTTACAATTTTAAACACCTCTGTCTGATACTACAAGCAGAGCAGACCCTTTTCAACAACCTCTTCTTATCCTTTCCCAAAGCCAAGAGAAAAGGATCTCAGGAAGGTAAATTTATACCACACTGGTTTTGCCATTCAGAACGGGTCTTTACAGTGGAAGAAAGATCAGCGTATCAAACTCTGTCCCTTTTCCTTTCTTGCCTTCAAAACAACATCAGCGGTAACATCGTACAATAATGCAAACTGCCATTTTCCCCCGTCGCCCAGTTTATACAGAGACCACCCCTGAGTACACTATTGCACTAGGGTGCTTTTAGTTACATTTCCCTCAGAACTACCCCTTGATTCTTCCCAGTGTCCCAAAACACATCCCAGGGGAGACTGCTGTAAAATACCACGGCCGTGTACACTGACCAGGGCCCGTTTCCTTTTAGTGTCCTGAACATTTTATCATACACATGTATAGAAGTATTTTCAGATGTTCCGAGCGCACTCTACTAGACACACACACACACACACAACATTAATATACTTGAGTATGCCAGGCAGAAATTTTACCAGACACATTGTTTCCAGGAGAGCCCTCAATAACCCAACCCAGCGGGGCTCTTGCCTCTGCTTAGGGGCAGGTATCCCAGACCACCAGGAATGCCTGACATCTTACCGGGGGAACGTTGCTTTGGAGTCGTTGGTCCGGGAATCAGAGGTCTTCCCCAAGAGTCCCTCAGTGCCGGCTGGAATTGCTGCGATCCGCAGCTCCACCGACGCTCAATAGCGGAGTCTCACCTGGGTCACCAGAAAATGATCCCGTAAAGGCGGTCACGGTGAAAAACCCTCTCAGACCTGATGTGAAGTTTCAGAAGGCGGGCATTCTTTATGACAGCGCTGGGAGCACGGGGGAGTGCTCACCAAGTTACTCGAGGGTACACATTACACACAGCAGAGTACTTGCACGCTCACAGTGCATCACACATGTACACTCCACCAAGTTGTCTCCTCTTGTGGCCAGAACTTCCCCACTCAGAACTTGCCTGCACACGTCTTTCTCCCAGGATGGACCAGGCACAGACAACCACTGGGGGAGTGTGCTCAGCTTTTATTGACCTCAGAAAGTGTCCAGGGTGGAGAGGAGTCTGGCAGCACAACGTCCTCGTGGCAGCTGAAGGTGTTGGGCGCCGTCCATGCACCCATGCCTCGCGTGCCTCCCTGTGCCACACCCTCTGGGTACCGCACGGGATCAGGGCCAGCTGCCATCTCTGGGGACCCCTCTGCCAGCACGGCGCTGCTGCTCTCGCTGTGGCCTGATGCAAGTACAGCAGAAAGCCTTGCGCAGAGCCCTGAGCGCCCTGCGGAAGAGGGAGGGCCGTCGCTGTCGAGCTGGGGCATGCGGGAGGGCAGCCATGCCTGTGGAAGGAAGAGATGTGTAGGCAGGGGGCTGGGCAGGTACCGGGCAAGATCCTGCCTGCTCCCCGCCACCGAGAGCTTTCCCCAGGGAGTGGTGGCCAGGGAACGGCCAGCCCCCATGCACGCAGTCCTGCTTTGGCCTGGGTGCACATTGCTGGGACACCTGGGCTAAGCCTTCCCTTGCCGGGCCAGCGCTACACGCAAGGATGTACCTGGCTCATCCTCGGGCTCATCCCTGGGCTCGGAGCAGGGCCACGTGTTATCTGGCTGCCTCTCCTGAAAACCACCACGGGGCTCCTGGCAGAACTCCAGGAATGACGGGTTGACCCAGATGCTGTAGATGATGATTCCCGCTCGGCACAGCTCTATATCATCACGTTCCCAGTTTTCCTCCTCAGACAAGAACCTTGGCGCACCCTATAAAAACATTAAGGGCAAAAGGAGACCTAAGCATCTGTAACTGGGTGCCGGGGGAAACACAGGCGCTTAGGGATATGGATTAGTGGTAGAATATGCAGTGCTATGTGTCAGGTTGGTTAGGATTATGGTCTCTGCAGCCAGAGGAGGGCTGTGCGTCACCTCTGTGCTGGGAGGCCACTTACACGGGGAGAAGAAGAGCACAGGCAGGGGATGGAGGGGATGTCAGTGGGATGACATGGACAGCACCAGCCATCTCCCAGCTGCACACATCCTGGACACTATACGTGCCTACAGTACCTCGTGATGGTCGCTGCCAGCAATGCACCCTGGGCTCACCTGGTGCCAAGACTCTGCAGACAAGGTAGAATCCATGTAATCTCTTTTGTTGTCCCCTGCTGGCTCAAGGTGGGGTAGGGCAGCATCATCTGGGGCGGGGGGTTGAGGCAATGAAGGAGCCACTTCATCCTTGTGTGCTGCTGGAGACTCAGTGGCTGTGCTGGGCTCTCTCTGAGGCTCCCCAGACAAGGGAGGCTCACTGTCCTGAGGTGCTGCAGGTGGTGCTGCTGCCATTACCACACCCACACTTTGTGCCGGGTCCCCATGTTCTGCCAGCTGCTGACTGAGCTCCTGTATCGCAGGCAATGCCTCGTGCAGGACCTCTCTCATTTTGCAGTCGTCTGTGTCCTGCAGAGCCATGTTGTAGGCTATGGGGCTGTGTGGGGCAGCAGCCTGGCTCTCTGCCACAGCTGTGGGCTGCTCACTGAGGAGAGGAGAAGCTGGTGTCTTCCTCGCCTCTTTTCCTACGGTAGCTAGAGATGCGCAGTACCACTCTTCCACAGGAGCTCCGGTCAGGGCAGCAGCTGCTGGCTTATCATCCATGTGTTCCTCTGGGACAGGGGACACTCCCTGCAGGTTTCTGGCTTTGTCTCCTGATGTCCCTCTGCCTACACTGCTCAGCCAGCAGGGCCCATCCTGGAGACCAGCGTGGGTGTCCTGGTAGAACTCCAGGAATGAGGGGTTGGCCCAGATGCTGTAGATGAGGGTTTCCTCTTCTTGGCACAGCTCTTTATCATATTTGTCTTCCCAATCGTCCTGCTCAGACAAGACACCTGACACATCCTGTAAAAACATTAAGGGCAAAAGGAGATCTAAGCATCCGTTATTGGGTACTGGGGGAAACACAGGCACTTAGGGACATGATTTAGTGGCAGAATATGCAGTGCCATGTGTTGGGTTGGTTAGGTTTATGGTCCACAGCCAGAGGAGGGCTGTGCGTCACCTCTGTGCTGGGAGGCCACTTACACGGGGAGACGAAGAGCACAGGCAGGGGATGGAGGGGCTGTCAGCGGGATGACACGGACAGTACAAGCCATCTGCCTGTCACACATGCCCTGGACACTGTGCCTGACTGCAGTACCTCGTGATGCAGCCTGCTGTTGGGCTGGGGGGGGGCGTTTGCCTCCTCATGCGTGGGCATCTTCGGCGGCGCCTGCCGACGACCGGCCATGGTCACCCAGGGGAGATGCTGCCTCCTGAGGGAGTGGCTCTCCTGGGAGTGGGCACCCCAGGGCTCTGGCTCCTTAAATACCCGCGGGGTCACCGTGGGGACCCGCATCACAATGACCTCTGGGCACGCTGCGCCGCCTGCATCACAAAGCCCTGGCGATGCTGTGGAGCCTGGCGGGGACTGGCTGTGCCCGGCTGTGCCCGGCGTGGGGCAGCCCCTGCTTGCCCCTCACAGAGGCCCCAGCAGGCCCGAGCCCGCACCTCCCACATCCCCCCGGTGCCAGCAGCCTCTGCAGAGCTCAGTCCTGTGTGCGTGCAGCAGCTCTGGCTGCCACCGCCCGGGGCCTTGTCCCCACGCGTGGCTCCCACACAGGGCGCCCAGGCCTGGGGACGCTCCGGTGCCCGCCTACAGCAACGCAGGGGAGGCCCGCAGGCCCGTGCCCAGAGGCCACTGGCCACGCCGAGCTGCTCCCGGCAGTCGCCATGGGCCGCGGGGTGACCAGCCCTCTCCCCAGCCGGCTCTGGGAGGTCCCTCCCAGGCTGCTCTTCTTCAGTGCCTTTCCTCCAGAGGTGGAGCGTGCACGGGCTCACACCCACAGCCAGGACGAGGGAGCAGGGCTGCCTCCCTGGGGCTGACGCTCTGTGCTCCCCTTCCAGCTGGAACGAAAAGAAAAGCCGCCTTTGCTCCCAGTTACAACACAGAGAAACACCCGTGTCTCGTGCACGTGCCTGCACCTTTTCTGACAGAAAATGGCTTTGGGGTACTATGGAAACTCCTGGGGAGTTAAAAGAACCCATTAAAATAAATGCTGCTCAGCCGATGTTGGAGACCTTGGTATTAGACACCCAGACCTGTTCTCCTCCACGCAGCTGTCACTCCTGCACCAGGAACTGCTTGCTAGTGGGTGAATCTGACGGCAGCAGCTCCCAGGCAGAGCTGGGAGCAGCCCCTGGGGACACCTTTAGGCTTTACAGCAGTGTTTGCTGCCCCAGCACGGGTCCCCTGCCCCCTGCAGGGACCAGGCAGGAGGCTGGAGGGAAGAGTCCCACCAACAGCTTTGGCCTCCAGGCTGGAGAACCCTGTCCCAGGCTCAGGCACCGCTGCCTCCGGGCTCCCCTACCCCATCCTGGGGCAATGAGGCAACTCTCTTCCTTCTACAGAACAACACTCAAAGCTTAAGGGGAGGAGGAAATGCCTACTTCCTCCCTCATGCAGGTTTCCCCCAGGCCTAGAGGTTGCTGCTGTCTTCTGCTCGGCTGGGAGAGGGGTTGGAGCCTTTCTCCACCTCTCCTCGACCGCCTCTCTCCTGGGCTGGGCTGGAGGGTGGGGAGTCCAAGTGCCTCCAGTGCCGAGGGCCTGCCAAGGAGCAGACGCTCTCAGCAAAGCAGACGGCAACCACCCGTGCTGTTTCCCAGAGGACCTCTTGAAAGCAGCCTGCAGCAGGACCTGGCAGCCGGGAGACCCAGCACTGCGTGCCTCTTATCACGGCCGATTTTGCCGCTTGCATCCTGCTGCCACTCTCTCCCTCACCAGCATGAGCAGGCAAACCCCTGCCCTGCAGCTGGGTGTCTGTCCTGCTCCCCCGCTCTGGAGACCTGCCGCCCTGGGTGCCCCGAAGGAGAGGGTGGCTGCTGCTCTCAGCGGTGTCAATCGCTGCCCGTACCTGGGGTTGCTGTCGGTCCTTCCCCGCAGACCAGGCTCCCCACGCCGCCCACTCTGCCTTTGCTTGCTCGAGCTGCTCTTGCCACCTGGGCCTCACTTGCTCCCACTCTGCAGGCAGCTGCCAGACCTCCTGGAGGGGACGGCAAGGCAGCAGAAGGCAGGATTAGTCTCAGCGCCTGGAACGGGTGTCCTTCGGGTCTGACCCGTGTTGCCGCCCCTTGCCTCAGCTGGTCGGTTGGCAGGGCTTTGCCCCTAACACATCGGGGGCTCTGGGGTCATTCTAGGCTCCTGGCAAACACAGCTGCGACCAAAGCCCTGCACTGTGAACAGCCGAGAAAGGACTTGGGCATCTCCCATAGCCCCTGGGCCAGGAGAAAGTGTTTTGTGACAACCCAGGGGGCAAGGAAGATCTGAAGGAGGTGACAGACAGCCGACAAGGAGCGCACGTCCAGGGGTCCTTTCAGGCTGGCTCTCTGCACAAAGAGGCTTCTGCCGAGTCCCCAGCAGCACGGCAGCTACAGCAAGGCACGCACCTGCAGCGCTTTCTGGCAGTCGTCTGAGGATGGGAGTGTAGAGGTGGGTTTGGCTGGAGAAGCCGGCTCCTGCCTGCCTGCCTCCTTCATCCTGGGGGAGCTGCCTGGACACGGGGGGAGCGCACTGCAAAGAGGCACCAGGAGCAGTCGGCATGAGCACGGGGCACTTTGCTCTCCCACCTTCGCCTGGCACCAAAGCTCCCCAGGCTGGCAGAAGCAGCACGCGAGGTGGGGCCATTTCTGCTGGCAGCGGAGAGCCTTTCCTGAGCCCCCTCAGATGGACGGGGGAGGTCTGCACCTCAGCTCTTGCGTGAGGGAACCACAGGGACGTGGGGTGCACTCAGCATCCGCCACCTTCCCCAGGGAGGGGCCCACAACAGGGGAAACAAGCACATAAGAGCCATGCGGCACGTGTCAGGGACCTTGCCGCGTCCCTGCAGCCGGAGTGTCCGGAGGGGAGGTCTCTCCTCCACGGGTGCAGGATCCCTTTCATCCCTTCCCACCAGGGTCTCACCTCTCAGAAGTCTTCTTGCCCAAGTCTTTCTGTCTTGTGCCTGGCCCCTGACTTGGCAGTGCAGCAAGGGAAAGCTTCCTCCGTCTCTGCAGCAGCTTGCCACGATGCGCCTCTGCACCTGGCAAAGGAGGAAACTCAGCAGAGCAGCCCCCTGGGGAGTGCCTTTTGACGGAGCTGTGGTCACCCAGCGCGGGGCAGGGCCTCAGCTGGGCAGCGGAGACCTGTTCCCACACCTTGTCTGAGCCTGGACTTTGCTGCAGCCTTCTTGGCCCAGGCGGACAAAGCCTTGGCCACTGCTCTGCTGACCACCGTAAAGCGAAACCTGGGCAGGAAACGATGACACGGGCTTGAAGGGTGACCCCTACCCTCTGCAGCTTCCCAGCACTAATCCTCACGACTCTCGTGTGAGGCACGGCACACCTTCTTCTCGTGGCCATGCAGCCATGCATGGGTTTTATTAGCAATCTTCCCCCAACACCAGACAGGTGGAACATCGTCACTGGCAGAGCGGGCTGAATTTCCATGTAAAATTAGAAACGGAATGCCAGAGAAAAGGTCGTTCATGGAAACGGCTCTTGGGGAGTGGTTATTTTGGGAGGAGCTCAAGCTGTCCGCCTAACTTTGGAGGGAATTCTCTCCAGAGAAATTCTGAAATCCCAGCTTCTCTGTGCCCTTTCTGAAGGGCAGAGAGCATGCACCCCAGTCCCAAACAGGGCGCGGGAAAGTGGATGGTGTCCGTTGCCTTCTCACCAGGGATAACCTCTGTGGGGAACACAAGCTCCCGCAGAGTTAACTCACCAATGTCCAGCTGGGAGACAGGTCTTCAAACCGCGTACACCTCTTCCTCACCTTGGAATCGCTCTTGGAACGTAGCAAAGGTCCCGAGTCCTGTGACCAGGACCCCCTGCCCAGGAAAACGGCACAAAGGCTGACCACAGGGAAGAGCGAAACTCTATCACGTGCCAAAAGCTTTCTCAGACTAGATCTGGGCACGCTTTCGCTCCTTGTTGACCACGAAGCAAGAGCAGGAGAGCTGCTGAGGGACTCCCTGAGAGAGGCCCACTGTGAATCCTCCGCGGGAGGAGCAGCAGCGCTCCACCTTTCTCGGCCTTGGCCGTCGGGCTGGGTGAGGGTGAGCTTTTCAGCGGCTGCAGGTCTCGGTCGCAGAGTGCAGCGAGGGTGAGGGCAGGCAGAGATCAGGCAGGAGAGGCTGTGCTCACTGAGGACATCCCCAGGGAAACAGGAACTCTGCAGGGACACACTGGGGACACCAGCACACAGGCAGGGACAATATTATGATGTTAGGGACTTCCGGGGGGACACCAGGACTCCCAAAGGGATGTCACTGGGACATTAAAGACACCCACCGGGACACACTGGGACACAAGAACACACGGGGAGACAGCACGGCGATATATAGAATGGCCTGGTAATATCCGGACCCCTCCAGGGACACCACTGTGACATTTAGGAATTTCCCAGGGACGCCCCCTGGGACATCAGGGACCACCCCCTCACCTTCCCCGGGGACACCAGGACCCCTACCAGGGACAGCACTGGGACATTAAGGACCCCCCTTTAACACAAGCCCTACCCCAGGGACAATGTAGGGGCATTAAGGACTCCTCCCGGGACACCAGGACCCCCACAGGACCAGAAGTGCACAAGGGACATACTGGGGACACAAGGACATTCCTGGGGACATCACTGGGACATCAGGGACACCACGACTGCCCCAGTGACACCACAAGGACATTAAGGACCCCCACAGGGATACCTTGCCACACAAGGACATACTGGGAGACACCACTGGGACATCATTAGAATAGCTTTTAGGACATCAGGACCCCTCCAGGGACACCACTGTAAAATTATGAATTTCCCAGGAACCCCATCCTGGGACATAACGGACTACCCACTCCCCTCCATGGGGACACCAGGACCGCGCCCAGGGACACCCCAGAATGTCCCAGGGACACACTGGGACACCAGGACCGCCCCCCACCCCCACCCACGACCCCCCGCAGGGACACCATTAGGACATCAGGGACTCCCCCGAGGACACCGCTAGAACGTTAAGGACCCCCAGAAGGACACATTAGGTCACATGCACCCACTGACAGACACCACTGGGACATCTAGAATGGCCTGGGGACATCAGGACCCCTCCAGGGACACCACTGTGACATTAATGACCCCCACCAGGGACACATTGTGATACACAAGGACCCATTGAGACACACCACTGGGACATCTAGAATGGCCTGGGGATGCCAGGACCACCTCAGTGACAACACTGGAACATTTAGGACCCCCCTGGAAACACACGGCCTGCATCCAGGGAAACTGTAGGGGCATTAGGAACTCCCCCTGGGACACCAGGACCCCCCCAAGACACACTGGGACACCCGAATGCCTATAGGGACACCTGAGAACACTAGGACATCCCTGGAGACATCCGTGGGACACCAGGGACACTACCGGGGACATTAGGACCTTCCCAGGGACACCCTAGTGACATTAGGGACAGCTTGGAAGCAGAAGGACCCCCCACAGAGCACTCCTGGGACATCAGGATCCCCCCAAGGGGACCCTCCAGCAGGTCACTCTCATGCAGTTGTCACGCAGAAGCTCCCCCTCGATGGAAGTCCTTAGCAGCAGGGCAGCCCTCAGATCTGCACTGTCAATGAAACGGAGCCCAAAAAACAGACCCCTCCCCATCCCAAAATGGGAGGACCCCCTCCCCACATGACACTTGTTAGTTTAACATTATGCTAGGGGCCAACCAATGCCCTCCTTTATCTTCTAGTGCCGTGACGACCACGGGTGGTACATGGACGGTCACCTCCTGCCCCATGGGGAACTTAGGGGCCTCCTGCATCAGTAGCACAGGTGCTGCTCCTGCTTTAAGGCATCCAGGCCATCCTGAGCTCACCTCATCCAGCTCTTTGCAGGAGCAAGCTACAGCCCGCCCCTGAGGCCCTAAACAATGTGCCAGAACTACGAAGGCAATGCCTTTCCTCTCACACTTAAAAAGTGCAAAGGTCTTTGTCACGTCAGGTAATCCCCACGTGGGGGCCTCCACCAGAGCTCACTTCAGACGCTTGAAAGTGGCTTTACCCTCCTCTGTCCCGCCAATAGACCCATGGCAGGAGGTTTTCAGTAGCTCGTGCTGAGCTTTCACACATAAAACACAATTGCCTACCCAAAGTCGACACCATCCCACCATGCCGAGAAATCTTCATAGTTCCTCGAGAGTTTGAGGTTCCACGAGGCAGCAAATAGCCTCCTTCTGTTGGGATCCCAACTGTCTCTGGCCTTCCAGCACTTCAAACCCCAAACGTGGAAGTGACTCCTCGATAATTCCATATCCACTAATTCTCAAGACATTTAGAAGGCTTATCGTCAGGGAAAGACACAGCTCCCAAGTCCCTGCCGCAACCAGAATATCATCCTACGATCGCAGAACTCTTCCCTGATCATTTTCTGTTCTCCAAATGTCAAACTGCTTTGCCAACTGATTCCCAAAGATTGTTGGGGTATTTTGAAAGCCTTGTGGTATAACCGCCCAAGTGTATTGCCTTTTCCTTCCTCTTTCTGGGTTTGTGCATTCAAAAGCAAAAGGCTTCTGACTGTCAGTGCCCAGGGGAACACAGAAAAAGGCATCCTTCACATCAAAACCTGTACACCATCCCTGTTCCCCTGTAAGGGTGGTTTAGTATCCGTATGGATGTGCTACTACAGGATAAATACCTTGAGGTATGTGATTTATTGCTCTTAAATCCTGCACCAAACAGCAATCTTAACCCTTGGCCTTTTTCACTGGCAACACAGGGGTGTTGGATTTCGATACACACCCCACCAGCAGGCTGTACTTCAAGAATTTCTGAATTATCGCTACCGACCCATTCCTAGCTTCCAGCTTCGGGCGACACTGTTTCATTCTCAGCGGGGATGATCCAGGCTTTAAGTCAGTCCTTACAGGTTTTGACCTGTGGGATTTTCCAGGAACCTCTCCGGCTCGTACAATAGGAATCACAGCATCTCTGACCTCCGGGCGTATCTTTCTCCTTTCAAGGCAGCATAGCCTGTAATAACAAAGCTGCTGCCTCGACACAAAAAGTTTCTGGAATTCAGATTTCTATTTCCTCGTTTTAAAATCAGATTTCTGCTTCCAATTTTTTGGAGTAGATCTCTCCCTAAACAACGCTTCTGGAGAATTTGGCTAGTATAAAAACTGATGAGGAACCCACTGTTTTCCCAGCTTCATTGTTAAAGGTTTCAAAAATGGCCAAGTTTCATGGGTCTCTGTCGTACCAGCAATGCTTATATTCTTATTGCTTAGTTCCCCTCTAAAGTCTTCTGAACAGAGGAAGTAGCCCCAGGATCTACCCAAAGCTCAACTTCTTCACTTCCCAGCTCCACTTTAACCAGAGGTTTCTCTGGGGAGAGACTCCTCTGCGGCGAATGAAGAGACGGGACGCGGCTTGATGCAAGCAAATGTCGATTTAGTGTACACAATCACGAGTTTATATATGTTTTCAGAAGCTGCGTGCTTTAAACAGATTGGTTCTTTAAGCTAAGAATTACATACTAGGCAATCCCTGATTGGTGGTTAACTACAAAGGACACTTTCATCAATTAACAGCAAGGTGTTACCTTTCCTTGGCGCCATCCTTGGCGCCATCCGTCTCCCACTCCCCTGTGCTCTGCAAACATGCCTCATCATGTTAATTGTTGTCTAGACAAGCTCGAGCACATTCCCCTCAGCTAACCGATTGCCGCGCATGGTCCTAGTTTGCAGACCGCTCCTGCACTCCTCCGCTCCCCCTCATTCCTCGCTTACTGGGAGCAAGGGGGCAGAGGGACTCCAATCCTTAAGCAGATGGTCTTCTTCCGAACGCCCATCCCTTTTGCACTGTGCACACTGATTATCACCCAACCGAGGGCTGGGCCGCAGTCCCCCTCTGGGGGCTCTGCCCCGTCCTCAGGACCTTCCCCTCACCCTACCATTTTACTCTGATACCGCCAACAAGCGACAATTTACTCTTTCCTTTTGACTCTCTCGATGTCAATATGCAATCCAAGCAACACCCAACAGCTTTCCCCTATCTCGAGCAATCACTTCCTTGTAGCTTTTGTAATTTTCTTCCAATACCATCGCAGGATTGGCCCACCAATAGAGGGGCTGATTGATCTCATCCCTCTTAAGATTCAGGGTCAGCACTTGTAGAGTTGCGGGCTACCTCCTTCATTCTGTTCTGCAGATCTGTGGGGGACTCTTGGCTATCGTGCCTAGCCTCGTACCGTTCAGACATGGTTATTGCCTTAGCCACAGCATTTTGAATGCCAAATAGAATCCCTTTCTGACACCGAGTCCAAAGCTGCCTGGGTCCGTTAACATGCAGGTCCCAGTTTGGACCAACAGAGGGGAAATGATGCTCCACAGTTCCTGTTTTAACCTCAGCTTCCACATGTATTCTAGCCGCTTGACAAATCATCTCCTTCTCACTACTATCAAATAAAACCTGCAGTACTGCCGCTATATCCTTACACTCTGGATCATCCTGTGTTTTAACCACCATTATTTCAAAAACACCAGCCGCCTTCTCAGGGTCGTCTCGGTAATTTCCTGCGGTTGCTTTGCAATTCTTCAACTCCGTTACTGAAAATGGGACCCTCACCATAATGGGTCCTTCCTTTCCCACAGCCTGGCACAGGG